>NC_041386.1:636922027-636934417 GCF_002162155.2 Triticum dicoccoides
TCGGCGGTGGGGAGTGTTTTCGGGACGGGCGGGGTGGCGCACTACCGGCGGCGGGTGGCGGGGGGCAGCTATTTGGCCGGTGGTGGCTGGCAGCTCAGGGGGTGGAGGTTGAAGATGAACTGCAGGCCCTTGATTTCGTATCCAATGGCTGCAAAATCGACTGACCAGAGACGAAAAAGTCAGTCGACTGACGTGTAGCCTCACCTCTAGTGCGTTCAGTTTCGACAGTAAAATTCAGTTTCGACAGCAAAATTTAGTTTCGACAGTTAAGTTCAGTTTCGACAGTTAAATTCAGTTTTGACAGTTAAGTTCAGAGATGAGCGGCTGATGTATTTTACATCTAGCACTTTGTGGTTATGTATTTTACGTCATCTATTGGAGATGCTATTAGAATTCCACTCAGGTTAATGTTGTCTCTCTTGTCCTGCTTTAGCCTCGGTGTTGTACAACTCACCAGAGCTGCTCCAACAACAAAACTGTCAGGACCCCGACTCAATGCCACATCGATCTAGCATGTAACACCTCATATCACTTTGCGGCCTCACGCACGGTATTCCCATGGGTGTCGCCTTACCTTTACCAGGGACCGTTTGCGCCTGTTGGCACACGTATATGACAGTGTCGCTAGCATCCATATGATAAGGAGCCCGGGCTGACATGGCTAGTCGTAAACCCAAAGTGGCACAAACTTACAGGGACAGGCATCCGTGACCCAGCATCGAACGTGTCGGTCATCAGCGAGTGAATCCAGGCTGTAGCACTGGGCTAGCAGGACTCCGGTGAACCGGGCTGTAGCGGGCTAACAGGACTCCGATATTCATCGCGTGACATTTCCCCGAAGGGACAGACACAGGAACGAAGAAGGACACATGCCGGCCAGCCTAAGTGTTCCGGAGCAGTAGCAAGCTACCATGGCTCGGTGGAAGCACTAGGAGACATTTCCCGGTAAGAGAGGCTACTAAAGATAAACAACTAGATAGTCAGATCCCACACATACCAAGCATTTCAATAACATACACACAATATGCTCGATATGTGCAAACACAACATGTCATCACAACATGACTCTACGACTCAAGTATTTATTCAATAGGCTCCGAGGAGCGAGATATTACAAACATGAGTCTCATGACCCAACATTCAGAGCATACAAAGCAAAGCACAAGCGGAAGCTATCATGTCTGAGTACAGACATCTATAAATGAAAAAGGCTTAGAAGCCTGACTATCTATCAGATCCTGCCGAGGGCACAAGATCGTAGCTGAGGTAACAAGCTAAACGTCGAAGTCCACGCAGAACTACTAGCGAGACCGAAGTCTCTCTGCAAAAACATAAATTAAGCAATGTGAGTACAAATGTACCCAGCAAGACTTACATCAGAACTAACTACATATGCATCATTATCAACAAAGGGGATGGTGGGGTTTAACTGCAGCAAGCCAGCTTTGACTCGGTGGCTATCCTGAACTACGACTGCAATGTAACTCTTTTGAGGTGGCGCACACGAGTCCACATATTCCCCATATCAATACACCACTATGGATCCGCTCCCGTCTCCCTACGAGAGCGCCATCCATAGCACTCACGCTTATCTTGCGTATTTTAGAGTATCCACTTTCACTTGTCTATGAACTGATATAAGCAACCCAGAAGTCCTTTACCGCGGACACGGCTATTCGAATAGATGATATTAACCCTGCAGGGGTGTACTTCTTCATACATGTTTCCACCACTTAGCGTCTGCACACGACATGTGCTCGGCAGACTTCAAGCGAAAGCCGACGTGGGTGTAGACCACGACCTACCTAAACACTCAAGTCTCTAGTCCAGGTTTATCGCCTCTTCGGGTTCCATCCATGAGGAGATCCGGCCGGAGTTTCGCTCACAGCCCCAAACGATGTGAACAGGGTTCCGTGACACCAAACGGGCGCCCGGTATACCCGGCCACGTGCCTACCGCATCACAGCCCACCCCTACGGTCAGCGCTGTCCACGGCCTCCAGCATACTACAAACACCAGAAACTACTTGCAACTCCTGGACAGAGGACAAGGGTGAATAAGAAGTCGAGCGGGGTCGTATTTCAGGGCCCAATGTATGGTAGTAGCTGAATCATGGATCACAAACACATAACTCAGTTCCTGAGGACGGCTTCAATGAGACAACCCACCATGTACTCCTACATGGCCTCTCACCGCTACCTTTACCAAAACGTGTTCACACACTTAGCTCACACACAGTAGGACATGTTCACACGCCTCTGATTCATCCCTGATGAATCAGACCTGACTCAACTCTAAGCAGTAGCAGGCATGAAAAACAAGCATGAATGAGTAGGCACAATAGGGCTCAAACAACTCCTACTCATGCTAGTGGGTTTCATCTATTTACTGTGGCAATGACAGGTCATGCAGAGGATAAAGGGGTTCAGCTACCGCAGCAAGTAACAGATGAATCGGTGTTGTCCTAATGCATTAAAAGAGAGCAGGGGCGAGAGAGTAGGATTGTATCGGAATGAACAAGGGGTTTTTGCTTGCCTGACACTTCTGAAGATAACATTGAATCTTCATCAGTGTCAACAATCACAACGTCGGAACATCGTCTACCGGGAGGGAACAAATACCGGCAACAAGAAGGAATACAATCAATGCAATGCACAATATGATGCATGCTCATGACATGGCAATATGAATGTGTTTTGAGCTAATGCACCTAGCTATGATTTAAATGAGGTTGGTTTGAATACATGATTCAAATTCCAACTCCATATATGATTATTTAAATGCCCTTTAATTGATTTGTGCTAAACAGCAGCTATAAGTTGTTCTAACATGCATAAAATGGTACAGATGGATTCCTTGAATTTTTCTGATAATTTTTCATATATAAATTATTTAACTTGGAGTTACGGTTGAATTTCTATGATTTATTGAAGTTTTAGCTATTTTCTGAAATTTCCTGAATTAAAATAAATCCAGAAAATGATTTAATTGCGTCAGCCTGACGCCGGGGTGACGTCAGCAGGTCAAAGGCGTCGACCAGGTCAAACCTGACCAGTGGGGCCCACTGGTCAGTGACCCAGTCAACTAACCAAGTTAGTTAGCCCTAACTAACTGGATTGGGCCCACTGGTCAGCGACTAGCCTAAATATGATTAGCCCTAACTAACTTAGTTAGCCGGGCGGGGCCCGCATGTTAGTGGCTCAGTGGCTTAGCCAAAATTAGTTATTAACTTAACCAAAGTTAGCAGGGGCCGGCCCACCTGTCAGTGACCCTGGGAAAGTCAAACAGGCTCAAATCCTGGGTCGGTGGGGTCAAACCCACCGGCGACATGACGCCGGCGAGGCCCGAGACGGCGGCGATGCGCGGAATCACAGCACAGGCCACGGATCAAGGCGCGGATGGCACCGTTGGAACCCCGAGCCTCGTCCGCGTCCTCTGGTGCTAGTGGGGTCGCCGGAGACGGCTCAGATCGACGGCGGCGTCCACTTCCGCGGCGGCCGGAGCTCGGCTAAGTGCGGGCGCGGTGCTGCAGCTCATAGGTGGGTGAACGGAGGTGCTAGGCAGCACCTAAAGGCGGCAGGAGCATGTCGGAGCTGCTATGCGAGGCAGAGGTGCTCGGGGCACGGAGCTCGCCGGCCATGGCAGACGGCGGTGCTCGGGAATGTGGGCGGGGGTGCTACGGCACGGGAACGAGCAAAACGAAGGAGGGGAAACAGAGTGGAGCTCACGTGGATCCCGTAGAGGTGGACGGCGAGCTCGGGGAAGGCCGAACGGCGACGAATTTGACGACAGCGATCCTCGGTGGCCGAGGAGGGGAACGGCGAAGCTGGCAGCATCCAGGGCTTCCGGCGCCTTCCGTCTTGGTGAGGAGGAAGAGGGGGACGGGGCGGAGCTTCTTGGCGCTTAGGCGAGGCGTGGGGTGGCCGGTGGCTACGGTGGTTCTCGTCGGCGGCGGCGGCTCCGTTCGGGTGAGGAGAACAGAGGAGGGGGAGAGTGTTCCGGGGAGAGAGAGGAGAGGGGCACGGGGAGAGTAGGAGAGGGTCGAGGGGAGTGCGTGGCATCGTCCGGGGCGTCGAGGAGGAAGCAGGAGGTGGCCAGGGGAAGCAGGAGGTGGCCGAGCAGGGTGGAGGTGGCGCGCGCGGCGGCGTCGCGGTGTCCGTCCTCCTGGCAGAGAGGAAGACGACAGGGGAGGGGGGGGCGGCGGTGGGCTGGGCCGTTGGGGGAGCTGGGCCAGGTAGGTGGGCGCCAGGTAGGTGGCCCAGGTGGCCTTCTCTCCCTTTCTTTTATTTCCTCTTTTTTTATTTCTATTTTCTGTAGTTTGCTTTGATTTAGTTTTAGACACTAAATCATTTTTTATAAATCCCGAGAATAATTGTGGACATTAACTGAATTATTACAGAGGCCCTCAACTATTTTTAGAATTGTTGGAGCATTTAAAAATATTAACAGTATTTAAATGCCCCAATTCAAATACAATATGGTTTAATCAAAAATCCAAAAATGTCTTGGAAAAATATCCATCATCTCTGGATATGGTTTTCACCCTTTTCCAGTAATCATGAACATTTTTGCAAACCAATTTGGGTTCTTTGAAAATATTTTGAAGTTGAACCTATTTGCAATGCTTTGGTGCTAGGGCTTGGTCATCCCCATTTCAAATTTTCATAAAATTTAAACATGTTGCATGGATGCTAAAGCAAAAACAAACAAGGGCTGATCTGAGGCTGTGACAGCTCACCCCCACTAAACAAAAATCTCGTCCGGAGATTCAAGCGTAGGGTAAGGTGAAGGGGGAACGCAAACTAGTACAATCTTCACGATCCAGGTTGCACTTCATAGGAACGTTGTTTCGATCACCATCTTTGTCTCGACGCCTTCCTCTGAGAACTCCAACTAACATGACAACGAGAGGAAAGGAAAGACCCTAAAAGAATCGTTCTCCTCGAAGGTCGAACAACTCAGGATTAACTCTCGGCATGAGACATAGCAACATCTCTCGAGCTGAGAGATGAAGCACACATCCATAGGAATGGAGTGAAGCAGATGACAAAGGTTCACTAGGTAGACAACAATTCCAGACTTAAGAATGTGGTGACCGATTGTCAACGTAGCAAGGAGTTGAATTGCCATGATACCATAACGATGCACCTTAGGGAAGGTGACTCGTAGAAATATCCCCTTAAGTGGCAAAAAGAATTACCTTTGATTCAAAGATCATTGAAACTCTTTAAACCAGCCTAAGGCAATTCTCGAGCGACCGTTTGGAGGGGGTCGGTAGAATGGCATACTCGGACTTGGATGATGTGGATTACCTTGTTGAAGACAACGTAATGGATGAATTTGCTTACCACCGGAAATGGAAGAGACCCATGGTAGAATGGCACATTGGCGGTGCAAGCTGGGAACAAAATGCAAATGCTGGGAATGATTCTGGTAACTGGGGGAAGAACCCAACAATAGAGAGTGAATTCACTGGTTGAAAAGGTCATAGCATTGCCGAGGAAACTGAGAGGAATCCCAGTTAGTGCCGATGATAACTCGTAGCGCTTGTGCGTGCTCTCAAGAACTTGAGCATTTCCATAATCATCAAGGTTCTACCAATATCCGTGTCAAGGATCCTGGCAACACAACTTGCTACCATGATGAATGGTGATGGAGGATGCAGATGCAAAGGGAGATAACACCTTCTCAGATTTCACCTTAGCGAGGCCAAGGGGACGAAATCTGGATGATCGACCGAGAGACATTTAGCACTCCGCTTCTAATGTTCTCCTTGATGTGCTAGTGTAACCCATTCATAGATATGGTTTGATATCTAGAACATCAAGTAAAAGGTCGGACTTCGGGAACACTAAAATCATAAGGCATAGCTAGGGGGTAAATCCTACGAAGTCCTTATGGGGAGGTGGCCAACTTCCTCAAACAAGATACTATAATAACAGGTCTACCGGATGGGTGTGTTGGCCACGACATCCACCTTACCGGTTATCGAGAGACCAATATTATAGTTCTTGGGAAATGTTCCAACCATCACATCTGCCTGAGATTCAGATCTGGTTGGTGTCAGGATATTCCAGACTCATCGAGTCTAGGAAGAAAAACGAAAGTTTGCAACACAAACCGACGAGATGACGTTGCGAGATTCTCGGGAAATGAACTACGATAGTAAGCTCCAAAACATGAGCTGGTTCTGCTACAAACATGTGAACACGCTGTCCCAGACAAACATGACCACGTGGTAGTCTTATAATAAAACACTACCGAGTTCAGGTGGGGAACCATCAACGAGGATATCAAAATCCTTGCATAAGGCATGCTCTTAAGAAGGAACTTCTTCTACTTGAACAAATCAATCAGTGGCTTTGTGTGCTCGGAACACATATGGAATGAAGGTTGCAAGTCTCCAGACCACAGAATACTTCGCACGTATGCATGACTGACTTGGGATGATTCCAGAGGAAGCAAAACTAACTTTCTCAAATCCACGGCGGCAACTTTCACCAAATGCACGTGTATAAGAGGAAGTCACTCCTTTCATCAAACACATACTTCATGAGTTAGCATGAAGAAATGCTTTCAGAAGTTTCCAACACTAACTTGTTGTCCAACAAGATCATGGAGGAGATAAGGATGTTGTCAATGGGCTCAACAACAATTCATCTAGGTTTCCTTTTAAAAGGAATTCCATAGTTAAGTGAACACGGTGATAGCATTGGTCAGGCCAAAGATGTAATGGTGTATGCTCGAGGGATCAACCACGAATAAGACAACATTATGAGCATCATTGGTACTGATTTGATTTGACGATAGCCCACACTCAAATCAAAGGATTGATAAGACAATAGGTCCAGCAACTGATCACAGGGACCAATCGATGAAGATATCATCTTTCTTCAACACATACAAGACATCCCTTATAATGAACTATATCGGACAAGCTTCTATCTTCCAACTCTCCAAGTTGATGCATAGCTTAACCAACTAGCTCAGGGGTATCCAACACGGATTCTTGGAGAAAGGGTGGTTTACAGGATAAACCAACTTGATCACGAGCTCAACATAACAGTCAGGTGACAACCTGGTGATACTTTCGAGAAGATATCCGGAAAATCACGAACCATCGATATGTTACTAAGATCGAGGACAATCCTGCTTTTCAGAGCAAGACGATATGATCAATAGGGCAAGGATTTGAAATAATCCTAACTCATCGATCGAGGAGTGAACCAGGAGAATGGACTAGGTAGCACGATCAATCTTAGAATGACGATTCAATAATCAACATGCTAAGAATGAGGTTATCGTCCATTTAACTACCAAGCAACGGAGTTGCTAGGAGTATCGATTTCACACATCACGATTCACTTGTCGGCATTCTGGTTACAATAACACAGGAACCGAGGAATGAACAATGATGGCAAGAAGTATCACTGTACCAAGAGTTCATAGGATGGGGTGCAATTCCTATAACAATCCCGATATAAAAGATGGTAATACTCCAAGGTAGAGCAGAACAAAAGCTGGATTAGCAATTTGATCTGCGGAGCACAACTTCTTTGACCCAATCCTGGATATGGAAGAGGTACTGGAGTTTGTTTCTCCAAGTTATTCAGGACAAAATGGCTTGACGGACCACAAGAGTAATAGGCATCGATGAACGAATGCACGCATACTCTTGACTATCAATTGATAAACAAGGGTCAGAAGACAACTAAAAAGGGACAACTCAAAGGAACATACGATTTTCTGAGTTGTGGATGCATGGATTAGCATGTCGAACGAGTTCGACATATTTCTTCCGGATAACCCACGCAGAAAGGTAGAACAGGCAGAGTCACAATATAAAATGGAGAACTCATCAAGAGCACTCTGGTTGTGATCGTTCAGTTCAACGAGGAACTTCTGCCATAAGTAGTTCATGGTATTTGGAAGAAGATGATACCACGGACTTCAAGGACTATCGCAAGTTACTAATATCCTAAAGGAACTTAGCAAACACTATCAACATGAGGTAAGTAGAGTGAATCTCGGGTTCAAAACCCAGGGATAGAATACCTACTACTAAGTAGCATCATGGAATGCTTTCGAGAATAAAGGCCAGAATCTTCACACTGAGAACACTAAACATTGCTAGATTACTAGGTGACTCCCTAAAACACCTAGGGTCATAATAATAGCTCCAACATAAATGTCAAGGCAATAGAATACCTCAACTCAACAATTTGTGTGATTAACCTGGCCTAAAAGACATTGAAACCAGAGGAAAAGGATTTTGCAAATGCATCGGACTATTTAGAAACCTGGGATGACTCGGACAGCATAACGGCTGTAAATGCTCAGAAAAGATTTGTGACATTCACAAAAATGGTGGCATAACCACTCAGAGGCACAATATCAAGGTTTCGAGATCAACAGTTAACATACAGAAGTCGTAGGAACTGAACTCAAGCTTAAATCCAACAATCTATAAGTCTACGGATTAGTAACACGTGATCCTGATAGAAAGAAGAGATAGCCTAGTTCTTAATCCCCGTAGGAAAGATAAGATGACTCAGATCAGAAGTGCATGAGGTATAAGGAGTAAAAGAGCCTTACGTTCCATCTCACAATCAATTCCCTTATATAACTAAAGAATTTCTAGACTCAACTTCGACCAGTTTGGCTTGGTAATCCTACAGGCAGTCAAGCTCTGATACCAACGCTGTCAGGACCCCGACTCAATGCCACATCGATCTAGCATGTAACATCTCATATCACTTTGCGGCCTCACGCACGGTATTCCCACGGGTGTCACCTTACCTTTACCCGGGACCGTTTGCGCCTGTTGGCACACGTATATGACAGTGTCGCTAGCATCCATATGATAAGGAGCCCGGGCTGACATGGCTAGTCGTAAACCCAAAGTGGCACAAACTTACAGGGACAGGCATCCGTGACCCAGCATCGAACGTGTCGGTCATCAGCGAGTGAATCTAGGCTATAGCACTGGGCTAGCAGGACTCCGGTGAACCGGGCTGTAGCGGGCTAACAGGACTCCGGTATTCATCACGTGACATTTCCCCGAAGGGACAGACACAGGAACGAAGAAGGACACATGCCGGCCAGCCTAAGTGTTCCGGAGCAGTAGCAAGCTACCATGGCTCGGTGGAAGCACTAGGAGACATTTCCCGGTAAGAGAGGCTACTAAAGATAAACAACTAGATAGTCAGATCCCACACATACCAAGCATTTCAATAACATACACACAATATGCTCGATATGTGCAAACACAACATGGCATCACAACATGACTCTACGACTCAAGTATTTATTCAATAGGCTCCGAGGAGCGAGATATTACAAACATGAGTCTCATGACCCAACATTCAGAGCATACAAAGCAAAGCACAAGCGGAAGCTATCATGTCTGAGTACAGACATCTATAAATGAAAAAGGCTTAGAAGCCTGACTATCTATCAGATCCTGCCGAGGGCACAAGATCGTAGCTGAGGTAACAAGCTAAACGTCGAAGTCCACGCGGAACTACTAGCGAGACCGAAGTCTCTCTGCAAAAACATAAATTAAGCAACGTGAGTACAAATGTACCCAGCAAGACTTACATCAGAACTAACTACATATGCATCATTATCAACAAAGGGGATGGTGGGGTTTAACTGCAGCAAGCCAGCTTTGACTCGGTGGCTATCCTGAACTACGACTGCAATGTAACTCTTTTGAGGTGGCGCACACGAGTCCACATATTCCCCATATCAATACACCACTATGGATCCGCTCCCGTGTCCCTACGAGAGCGCCATCCATAGCACTCACGCTTATCTTGCGTATTTTAGAGTATCCACTTTCACTTGTCTATGAACTGATATAAGCAACCCAGAAGTCCTTTACCGCGGACACGACTATTCGAATAGATGATATTAACCCTGCAGGGG
This sequence comes from Triticum dicoccoides, assembly GCF_002162155.2. Lineage (NCBI taxonomy): Eukaryota > Viridiplantae > Streptophyta > Magnoliopsida > Poales > Poaceae > Triticum > Triticum dicoccoides. The sequence goes on from NC_041386.1 coordinate 636,931,958, forward strand.
TGTACTTCTTCATACATGTTTCCACCACTTAGCGTCTGCACACGACATGTGCTCGGCAGACTTCAAGCGAAAGCCGACGTGGGTGTAGACCACGACCTACCTAAACACTCAAGTCTCTAGTCCAGGTTTATCGCCTCTTCGGGTTCCATCCATGAGGAGATCCGGCCGGAGTTTCGCTCACAGCCCCAAACGATGTGAACAGGGTTCCGTGACACCAAACGGGCGCCCGGTATACCCGGCCACGTGCCTACCGCATCACAGCCCACCCCTACGGTCAGCGCTGTCCACGGCCTCCAGCATACTACAAACACCAGAAACTACTTGCAACTCCTGGACAGAGGACAAGGGTGAATAAGAAGTCGAGCGGGGTCATATTTCAGGGCCCAATGTATGGTAGTAGCTGAATCATGGATCACAAACACAGAACTCAGTTCCTGAGGATGGCTTCAATGAGACAACCCACCATGTACTCCTACATGGCCTCTCACCGCTACCTTTACCAAAACGTGTTCACACACTTAGCTCACACACAGTAGGACATGTTCACACGCCTCTGATTCATCCCTGATGAATCAGACCTGACTCAACTCTAAGTAGTAGCAGGCATGAAAAACAAGCATGAATGAGTAGGCACAATAGGGCTCAAACAACTCCTACTCATGCTAGTGGGTTTCATCTATTTACTGTGGCAATGACAGGTCATGCAGAGGATAAAGGGGTTCAGCTACCGCAGCAAGTAACAGATGAATCAGTGTTGTCCTAATGCATTAAAAGAGAGCAGGGGTGAGAGAGTAGGATTGTATCAGAATGAACAAGGGGTTTTTGCTTGCGTGGCACTTCTGAAGATAACGTTGAGTCTTCATCAGTGTCAACGATCACAACGTCGGAACATCGTCTACCGGGAGGGAACAGATACCGGCAACAAGAAGAAATACAATCAATGCAATGCACAATATGATGCATGCTCATGACATGGCAATATGAATGTGTTTTGAGCTAATGCACCTAGCTATGATTTAAATGAGGTTGGTTTGAATACATGATTCAAATTCCAACTCCATATATGATTATTTAAATGCCCTTTAATTGATTTGTGCTAAACAGAAGCTATAAGTTGTTCTAACATGCATGAAAATGGTACAGATGGATTCCTTGAATTTTTCTGATAATTTTTCATATATAAATTATTTAACTTGGAGTTACGGTTGAATTTCTATGATTTATTGAAGTTTTAGCTATTTTCTGAAATTTCCTGAATTAAAATAAATCCAGAAAATGATTTATTGCGTCAGCCTGACGCCGGGGTGACGTCAGCAGGTCAAAGGCGTCGACCAGGTCAAACCTGACCAGTGGGGCCCACTGGTCAGTGACCCAGTCAACTAACCAAGTTAGTTAGCCCTAACTAACTGGATTGGGCCCACTGGTCAGCGACTAGCCTAAATATGATTAGCCCTAACTAACTTAGTTAGCCGGGCGGGGCCCGCATGTTAGTGGCTCAGTGGCTTAGCCAAAATTAGCTATTAACTTAACCAAAGTTAGTACGGGCCAGGCCCACCTGTCAGTGACCCTGGGAAAGTCAAACATAGTCAAATCCCGGGTCGGTGGGGTCAAACCCACCGGCGACATGACGCCGGCGAGGCCCGAGACGGCGGCGATGCGCGGAATCGCAGCACAGGCCACGGATCGAGGCACGGATGGCACCGTTGGAACCCCGAGCCTCGTCCGCATCCTCTGGTGCTAGTGGGGTCACCGGAGACGGCTCAGATCGACGGCGGCGTCCACTTCCGCGGCGGCCGGAGCTCGGCTAAGTGCGGGCGCGGTGCTGCAGCTCATAGTGGGTGAACGGAGGTGCTAGGCAGCACCTAAAGGCGGCAGGAGCATGTCGGAGCTGCTATGCGAGGCAGAGGTGCTCGGGGCACGGAGCTCGCCGGCCATGGCGGACGGCGGCGCTCGGGAATGTGGGCGGGGGTGCTACGGCACGGGAACGAGCAAAACGAAGGAGGGGAAACAGAGTGGAGCTCACGTGGATCCCGTGAGGTGGACGGCGAGCTCGGGGAAGGCCGAACGGCGACGAATTTGACGACGGCGATCCTCGGTGGCCGAGGAGGGGAACGGCGAAGCTGGCAGCATCCAGGGCTTCCGGCGCCTTCCGTCTTGGTGAGGAGGAAGAGGGGGATGGGGCGGAGCTTCTTGGCGCTTAGGCGAGGCGTGGGGTGGCCGGTGGCTACGGTGGTTCTCGTCTGCGGCGGCGGCTCCGTTCGGGTGAGGAGAACAGAGGAGGGGGAGAGTGTTCCGGGGAGAGAGAGGAGAGGGGCACGAGGAGAGTAGGAGAGGGTCGAGGGGAGTGCGTGGCATCGTCCGGGGCGTCGAGGAGGAAGCAGGAGGTGGCCAGGGGAAGCAGGAGGTGGCCGAGCAGGGTGGAGGTGGCGCGCGCGGTGGCGTCGCGGTGTCCGTCCTCCT
>NC_041386.1:636934744-636981174 GCF_002162155.2 Triticum dicoccoides
TTTTTTATTTCTATTTTCTGTAGTTTGTTTTGATTTAGTTTTAGACACTAAATCATTTTTTATAAATCCTGAGAATAATTGTGGACATTAACTGAATTATTACAGAGGCCCTCAACTATTTTCAGAATTGTTGGAGCATTTAAAAATATTAACAGTATTTAAATGCCCCAATTCAAATACAATATGGTTTAATCAAAAATCCAAAAATGTCTTGGAAAAATATCCATCATCTCTGGATATGGTTTTCACCCTTTTCCAGTAATCATGAACATTTTTGCAAACCAATTTGGGTTCTTTGAAAATATTTTGAAGTTGAACCTATTTGCAATGCTTTGGTGCTAGGGCTTGGTCATCCCCATTTCAAATTTTCATAAAATTTAAACATGTTGCATGGATGCTAAAGCAAAAACAAACAAGGGCTGATCTGAGGCTGTGACAGAAACCCTCCATCACAGCGGAGCAGTACCTCAGACTCCATCTCCAAATGCCTAAGATCTTCTTCCCCTCCCCCGACAGCCAAGTCAGCCGGAGCATCCTCACCAGCCAACCCAATCACGCTGAGATCGACATGGCTTCGCCAAAGAGGTTGTACACTTGTTGCATCTCTTTTTTACCCTACATGTTATATATATATATTGTCCACTGAGCACACGGAGTAACGAGAAATACGATTATTTTAGCCTACTATATGACAAGCAGTGAGGTACCAGGCAACTTAGCTATCTGTGATGGACTCTCTTGAATGCCAACATTATTTATCTCTGTGCATTTGAGCTGTGCATTTGTCGATGGCCATGGGAGCTGAACTAGTAGGGCAGTGGCCTGGGTCCAAAGTAATAGAAGTAGCACAAATTTTTTTAGTGTAGACTTTTCCTCGCTCAAGCCTGCCTACTAGAATCGCCAGTGCTTGAAAGGAAAAGTGAATGAAAAACATAGGAATTGGAAAGTTTCCTATGGTACTACTTTTCATGAATTTGGTGCAAAGGAATGGAGCAAAGGAAAACTGTAGGATTTGTTCCTTTAGTGTCTCCTTGAAAGAAAAACCGTAGGAATTTTAATTTCCACTTGTCCTCCTTTTCAATTTCCTATTCATGAAGCACAAGACTAAGAGATAGTAGCATAATAGCATTATAACCATACAATTTCTTGTGGTTTGACTTAATCTCACCATGCTTCTTTGCATCCTGTGTTCTTCCAATTCTTGTGAACCAAACACCCAGATTGGCAAAAATCCGGTGTTTTTAAATTCTCTGTTTTGCACGTGCATTCCTATCCTATTCCTGTCTATTTCCTATCCCTGCATTGTTAGAGTCCTCAAATTTAAACAAGCCCTTACACAATTACTTCTGTTACAGATATGTGTCAAAGAAAACCTTGTGTGGTTTGTCCTGCTCCTGCGGTGTTGTGTTCCACCCTAGCTCAGCTGCTCCAACGATGGAAGGGTTCACCACAGCAGGAATCCATTCTCCAGACTGTCTTTTGCCGCCTCAGATCTTCTTCCCCGCCGCCGACAGCCACGACAACTGCATTACCATCATCAACTGAGCAGATGACCTTGAGGACTACACGGGTCTGCAAGAGAGGTCGCACTCTTCCGTGTCTGCTTACGTTATGCATCGTTTAATATGATGACATGCTACTTTATCATCGTGTTCACCTATTAGACTCCGAGTCAGGTCCAAACTTATGTTGAAACTTGAGTTTTTAAATGGTTGTGGGGTACATATTGGGGCAACAATCAGTACTACCTGTCTACTATCTAGTTTAGTATAGTGTCAATGCCATCTGTTTAGTTTCTTTATCCTATATGTGAATCATGCAATGCCATCTTGTTTAGCTAGGCGTCATGTATGTGAATTTTGTAATGCCACCCTAGTTAGCCAGTCATCTTATATGTGAATTATATCATGACATCATTTTTATTACGTGTTAGATTTGTCAACAATTTTAGTACATTCAATTACTCTTCCTGTGCATCAGCCATTCGACACGATCATGAAAAAAATCTGGAGTGGAAACAAGGTCTTCAGAGCAGACAATGCTATCTGACGAAGTGCATGTCTTGCTGGTTACAGATAGCTCCTTGGAGGAGGATTCAGAGACAGATGATCAGTCCTATCCCCCCCGAGGTGCATGCTCTAACTTGGCAGGGTTATGTTGCTCATATCGTGCGTATGGTATCTTGCATTGCTATGTCATTTGCTTAGTTTAGACATGCTTTGTGTGAATGCCACCTGTTTAGTGTCTAATTACCATATATGTGAATTATGCAATGCCATCTTGTTGCAAGACATTATATATGTGAATTATGCAATGCTATCTTGTTGCAAGGCATTATATATGTGAATTATGCAACGCCATGCTGTTTAGCCAAGCGTTATATATGTGAATTATATCATGCCATCCTTTTTTTTGTATTTCTCATTGCTTTTGTCGACAATGTTTGTATATTCAACTGCTCTTCCTATGCATCAGCCATTTGAATTGGTGATGGAGAAATCTAGAGTGAAAACAAGGTCTTCAGAGCAGACAATGCTACCTGCTGAAGCATATATCTTGCTAGTTACGAATAGCTCTTCAGATGAGGATTCAGAGGCAGATGACCAATCCTATTATCCCCCTGAGGTGTATGCTCAAACTTGGCAGGGTTATATTACTCAAATCATGCATATGTTGTATTGCAATGCTTAGTTTTTACATCATATACACGATATTGAATGCCATCTCCTTAGTAGACACATCATATATGCGATTTCCCTCTGCTCACTTCCTTAGTATATAAATCATATATTTGAATTATATCATGCCATGATGTTTACATAGACAACATGTATCTGAATTATGCCATGCCAACCCATTTTCTAAAGACATAATATAGTTATATCATCTCATCTTGTTTACATAGTCATCATATTTTGAATTATGTCATTCTATCCGTGAATTATATCATGCCATCATGTTTCCATCGACGACATGTTTGTGATTTATGGCATGCCAACCACTTTAATAGACACATCATATAGTTATATCATGTCATCCTATTTACATAGTCATCATATTTTGAAGTATGTCATTCTATCTGCTACCTCTCGAGCACTATGTTGGTTTTTCCTTAAAGAGGAAAGGGTGATGCAGCAAAGTAGCGTAAGTATTTCCCTTAGTTTTTGAGAACCAAGGTATGAATCCAGTAGGAGATCACGCTCAAGTCCCACGCACCTACGCAAACAAATAAGAACCTCGCAACCAACGCGATAAAGGGGTTGTCAAGCCCTTCACGGTCACTTACAAGAGTGAGATCTGATAGATATGATAAGATAATATTTTTGGTATTTTTATGATAAAGATGCAAAGTAAAATAAAAGGCAAAGGAAATAACTAAGTATTGGAAGATTAATATGATGGAAGATAGACCCGGGGGCCATAGGTTTCACTAGTGGCTTCTCTCAAGAGCATAAGTATTACGGTGGGTAAACGAATTACTGTCGAGCAATTGATATAATTGAGCATACTTATAAGAATATATAGGTATGATCATGCATATAGGCATCACGTTCGAGTAAAGTAGACCGAAACGATTCTGCATCTACTACTATTACTCCACACGTCGACCGCTATCCAGCATGCATCTAGAGTATTAAGTTCATAAGAATAGATTAATGCTTTAAGGAAGACGACATGATGTACAGGGATAAACTCATGCAATATGATATAACCCCCATATTTTTATCCTCGATGGAACAATACAATACGTGTCGGTTCCCTTTCTGTCACTGGGATCGAGCACCGCAAGATTGAACCCAAAGCTAAACACTTCTCCCATTGCAAGAAAGATCAATCTATTAGGCCAAACCAAATTCATAATTCGAAGAGACCTGCAAATATAAACCAATCATACATAAAAGAATTCAGAGGAGAATCAAATATTGTTCCTAGATAATCTGGATCATAAACCCACAATTCACCGGATCTCGACAAACACACCGCAAAAGAAGATTACATCGAATAGATCTCCAAGAAAATCAAGGAGAACTTTGTATTGAGATCCAAAGAGAGAGAAGAAGCCATCTAGCTAATAACTATGGACCCGTAGGTCTGAAGTAAACTACTCACACATCACCGGAGAGGCCATGGAGTTGATGTAGAGGCCCTCCGTGATCAATGCCCCCTCCGGCGGAGCTCCGGAAGAGGCCTCGAGATGGGATCTCTCGAGTACAGAAGGTTGCGGCGGTGGAATTAGGGTTTCATGGTGCTCCTAGATGTTTGGGGGTACATGGATATATATAGGAGGAAGAAGTACGTCGGTGGAGCAACAAAGGGCCCATGAGGGTGGAGGGCACGCCAAGGGGGGTAGGCGCGCCCCCCTGCCTCGTGCCCTCCTCCCTTGTTTCTTGACGGCCACTCCAAGTCTCCTGGATCACGTTTGTTGAGAAAATCACGTTCCTGAAGGTTTCATTCCGTTTGGACTCCGTTTGATATTCCTTTTCTTCGAAACCCTAAAATAGGCAAAAAAACAACAATTTGGGTTGGGCCTCCGGTTAGTAGGTTAGTCCCAAAAATGATATGAAAGTGTAAAATAAAGCCCATTAACATCCAAAATAGATAATATAATAGCATGGAGCAATCAAAAATTATAGATACGTTGGAGACATATCACTATCCTGTTTAGTTAGCCATCATACATGTGAAATTGTGCCATGCTATCCTGTTTAATTAGCCATCATATATGTGAAATTATGTCCTGCTATTCTGTTTGGTTAGACCACATAAATGTGAATTATTTCATGCCCTATTTTCTTCCCTACTATCCATTGCACCTGTCTATCTTACAATTTCTGTACATTCAATTACTTTTCTTGTTTACCAGCCATTTCAATTTGAGGGGGTGATGGCAGTATCCGTGGGAGTAAAAACACGGTCTTCAGAAAAGATCGTGCTACATGTCGATGGAGATAGAACCACGGTTGTACTTGCCCAAGAACCAGCCCCACCACACATAACCCAGTCTCACGCAGATTGTACCCCTACCCAGTTGGACAGAGAACCAGCTACACCCCTTCTAACCCCAACCCCGGCAGATAGTAACCCAGTTCCCGTTGACACATCACCATCTCCACCACAGAGCACCCAAACACGAGCAGTTAGTAAGGCAACTGCAGTGTCCAAAGCACGAGGACCACCACTACGAACCCCAAGCCAACGCTTAAAGCAGAAGAAGAATTTTTCTCAGGTCAGGTTTCATAGCTATGGTTCACACTACTTTGCTCTTGCATCACTGCATTTACTCATACCAACTAATTTCAAATTTGAAGGATGCAATTGAAACTCCAATGGTGCAATAGGTATGTTTTAAACCTGTTTCTTTAACGTGTTTGCTGTTGTAACTTGCACTATGTTGATTTCAGTTTCAATTGAATAAACAGTTATGTTCTCATGCCATGCACATTACAAGTGTTGTTATTGCTGTGTAGTTTCCCACACTTATATTCTGTCTATGCTGCTTTGTCTTAAATAGATATGATTCAAACTGTATCAATCTTGATTTGGCAACATAAACTAGAATGATATAGACGATACAGCGACCATACCACATAGATATATGTTTGTTTCATGCTGTTATCCTGTCCACCTTACTACTAAACTGGTTTACCAAAATGAGTTTCATATACTACATTGTAAACCTATGATGTGTTTATTTTTATCTTTTAGAACACGGATAAAATATTGGAGAAGAGTACCCCGTTATGCAGATAGTGAGACATCCCTGTTGGTCTCCAAGAAAGCTAATAAAAACTATATTGAAGACAGTGAGACAACCCCAAAGTCCTATCTTGATGTAGTGTTCGAGTTACTAGCTACTACTACTGGCACCAGCTCTTTGAACTCGCTGCCCGAATTTGTTCGGCTTCTTGAGTCTCAACTTCAAGTTGAAAGACAGATCAGATGTTATGTGATAGGAGGACAAAGGACTGGGGAAGTCCCTGCAGAATTCAGATGCATACTTTCTGGTGCAACAACAAGTGCTGGAGGATTTAAGCGCCAAACAAGAGAAAGTTAATAAGCTTGCTAAGCATCCTGCCAGCATTATGGGTACCCAGGATATTAATTCTTGAGCTCTTCTGAAGTGGTTTCAGTTCTGGACTTGTTTTGCTATGGCATTTATATGCTGCTTTGTTCCCTATATTTGCACTGGTGGCGAACTTTGATGCCCAGCGGATGTACTATGTGTAATAGCCGTGATAGCCTAGTGTAAGTTGCTTGCTAATTTATTTCCTTATTGTCTTGTTTATTTGTTTTCTTGTAGTCAGTGCAGTTCTTTTTCCGCGGCTTGCTAGTGGCCGCAATAACCTATTTTTTTAAACTAGGCCACAATAACCATGGGCTACATATTTACTGTAGTTAACATGGGCCTCCTACGGGCCATAGAAACAACGGACCTTCTACGGGGTGTAGAAACAATGGGCCTTATACGGGCCATAGACACAATGGGCCTTCTACGGGCCGTATCATCAATGGGCCTTCTCCGGGCCGTATGATCGGTTGGCCAAACATGGGCCAACAACAAACCACATTATGGTCGTAAATGAGCTAGAGTTGAAATCGTCCGTTCATGGGCCGACCATAACGGGCCATCATTAGTCGGCCGTATTTGATGGCGCTATGAAAATGGCCCAACGTATTAACGAGCCACAAATGGGCCGACTGTAACCACATGCTGAATTTGGGCCACAAGCAGAAAATGATAGTAACGAGCCATAAGTAAACGAATACTGGAAATGATCCCAAGAATAAATGGGCCCTGAGAATGCCGAAAGATAACATGGGCTGGAAACGGCCCAACGGAATAATGGGCTGTTAATGGGTATAAAGTGATACACTGTTCATTACGGGCCAGTTTCACCACGTGCCGTTAATGGGCCGATGGTTACTATGGGCCTCATATGGGCCTAAAGACGTCATGGGCCATACATGGGCCGGAAGTTAAAACGGGCGGGAATTATATTGGACGGCCCAGATGACGCTACTGGGCCTAATTTGGATAGGCCGTAAACGGGCCCTGGGTTAGCAGGCTGTAAATGGGCTATATGTGAAGCAGTCAACAGGCTTGCCATGGGTCGGCCCGCCACCTTTTGACCAAGTCAAACGGGCCGGCCTTTTCACAGGAATGGGCCTCTGTTGGGCCGTGCCATGTGTCGACGTATCATAGGCGCTTTGGGTCCAATGAGTAGATGATATCTGTCCCAACGGTGAGCCGACACGTATTTCCTCCAGCTAATGATGATTTTACACGTGGAAAATCCCCATTGGTCGGGGCTGTTAACGGGTTATCGGATCCAAAGCCGGACCGGATAGCTTAACGGCGTTACGTTACGATGGATGCCACGTGTCGGCCACCCTTGACGAAAGCACTTCTGTGACGCGCGATTTATCGTCATGGAAGTGGACACTTCTGTGATGATAATTTTGGTAATGTCATGGAACACTTCTACGACAGCACAGGTATGTGATACGTCTCCAACGTATCTATAATTTTTGATTGCTCCATGCTATATTATCTATTGTTTTGGATGTTTATGGGCTTTATTATACACTTCTATATCATTTTTTGGGACTAACCTATTGACCCAGAGCCCAGTGCCAGTTTCTGTTTTTACCTTGTTTTAGGGTTTCGAAGAAAAGGAAAACCAAACAGAGTCCAATTGACCTGAAGCTTCACGAAACCCATTTTTGGAAGGAAAGAAGCCCAGAAGACTTGAAGTGCACGTAAGGGAAGCTTCGAGGAGGCCACGAGGTAGGGGGCGCACCCACCCCCCTGGGGGCACCCTCCACCCTCGTGGCCCCCCTGACGTACTTCTTCCGCCTATATATCTCCATACACCCTAAAACTTCCAGGGAGCACAATAGATCGGGAGTTCCGCCGCCAGAAGCCTCCGTAGCCACCGAAAGCCAATCTAGACCCGTTTCGGCACCTTGCCGGGGGGGGAATCCCTCTCCGGTGGCCATATTCATCATCCCGGTGCTCTCCATGACGAGGAGGGAGTAGTTCTCCCTCGGGGCTGAGGGTATGTACCAGTAGCTATGTGTTTGATCTCTCTCTCTCTCTCTCTCTCTCTCTCTCTCTCGTGTTCTTGAGGTGATACGATCTTGATGTATCGCGAGCTTTGCTATTATATTTGGATCCTATGATGTTTCTTCCCCCCTCTACTCTCTTGTAATGGATTGAGTTTCCCCTTTGAAGTTATCTTATCGGATTGAGTCTTTAAAGATTTGAGAACACTTGATGTATGTCTTGCCGTGGATATCTATGGTGACAATGGGATATCACGTGATTCACTTGATGTATGTTTTGGTGATCAACTTGCGGGTTCCGCCCATGAACCTATGCATAGGGGTTGGCACACGTTTTCGTCATGATTCTCCGGTAGAAACTTTGGGGCACTCTTTGAGGTTCTGTGTTGGTTGAATAGATGAATCTGAGATTGTGTGATGCATATCATATAATCATACCCACGGATACTTGAGGTGACATTGGAGTATCTAGGTGACATTAGGGTTTTGGTTGATTTGTGTCTTAAGGTGTTATTCTAGTATGAACTCTAGGGCTGTTTGTGACACTTATAGGAATAACCCAATGGATTGATTGGAAAGAATAACTTTGAGGTGGTTTCGTACCCTACCATAATCTCTTTGTTCGTTCTCCGCTATTAGTGACTTTGGAGTGACTCTTTGTTGCATGTTAAGGGATATTTATGTGATCCAATTATGTTAGTTGAAAGATCGTGGATGTCGCCTAGAGGGGGGGGGGGTGAATAGGCATTTTAAAATAATTACGGTTTAGGCTTGAACAAATGCGGAATAAACCTAGCAGTTAATTTGTCAAGCACAAAACCTAAAACAACTAGGCTCACCTATGTGCACCAACAACTTATGCTAAGCAAGATAAGCAACTATGTGATAGCAAGATATATGACAAGAAACAATATGGCTATCACAAAGTAAAGTGCATAAGTAAAGGGCTAGGGTAAGAGATAACCGAGGCACGTGGAGACGATGATGTATCCCGAAGTTCACACCCTTGCGGATGCTAATCTCCGTTTGGAGCGGTGTGGAGGCACAATGCTCCCCAAGAAGCCACTAGGGCCACCGTAATCTCCTCACGCCCTCACACAATACAAGATGCCGTGATTCCACTAAGGGACCCTTGAGGGGGGTCACCGAACCCGTACAAATGGCAACCCTTGGGGGCGGTCACCGAACCCGTACACTTTGGCAACCCTTGGGGGCGGTCACCAGTACCCGTCAAATTGCTCGGGGCGATCTCCACAACCCAATTGGAGACCCCGATGCTTGCTCGGAGCTTTACCCCACAATGATTGAGCCCCGAACACCACCAACCGTCTAGGGCGCCCAAGCACCCAAGAGGAACAAGCTCAAGGGTACCAAGCACCCAAGAGTAATAAGCTTCTCAACTTGTAACTTCCACGTATCACCGTGGAGAACTCAAACTGATGCACCAAATGTAATGGCAAGGGCACACGGAGTGCCCAAGTCCTTCTCTCTCAAATCCCACCGAAGTAACTAATGCTAGGGAGGAAAATTAGAGGAAGAACAAGAAGGAGAACACCAAGAACTCCAAGATCTAGATCCAAGGGGTTCCCCTCACATAGAGGAGAAAGTGATTGGTGGAAATGTGGATCTAGATCTTCTCTCTCTTTTCCCTCAAAAACTAGCAAGAATCCATGGAGGGATTGAGAGTTAGCAAGCTCAAAGAAGGTCAACAATGGGGGAAGAACACGAGCTCAAGAGATAAGGTTGAATGGGGAAGAAGACCCCCTTTTATAGGAGCACCCGGGAGGTAGAACACGGAGAGCGGAGCGAAACAGAGTGCGTGGCGGAGTTGTGTGAGCGGCACTACCGCTGGAGCCAGCGGTACCACCGTTGGCCGTAGCGGTACTGCCGCTTGGGACAACGGTACTACCGCTTGTGGCGATAAGCGGTACTGCCGCTCCGGCCCGGCGGTACTACCGCTGGGACCGCGCACAACGCCTACCACGAGCACAGGGAGAAGGAACAACGAGGAGGGCCATTAAGCGGCACTAGGGGTGGTGGTAGCTGCGGTACTACTGCACATGAGCGGTACTACCGCTCCTACTGCCGCTGAACCCGACACGAGAAAACCACGTCTCGAGTCGAGGCGGTACCAGCACGGAACCGGAGCCGTACTACCGCTTATGGCCATGGGCGGTACTACCGCTGTGGGACAGCGGTACTACCGCTTGTGGCGATAAGCGGTACTGCCGCTCCGGCCCAGCGGTACTACCGCTGGCGCCATCCTTAAGCCACTTCCACGAAAGCAAGTAAATTCCACGGAAAACCAGAACTGCCATAACTTCTGCATATGAGCTCCGAATTGAGCAAACTCAAGCTTGTTAGATACAAGACGACGAGTAGCACAAGAATCCTGTATGGGACCAGTACGTCAAGGGAGGAAAGAAGACTCCAGTATTCAAGGGAACACTAGAGAAGCAAAGTGCTCATTGGGACGATTTCATGAATTTCAAGGAATCGGAATTATCTAAGGAATGGTCGAGAATAAACAAGGCCAATGCCGCAAAAAAGGATAAGATCCATAAGCTGGGGCCAGGTGGCCATGCGGTGGGAATGCCTAAGTGGGATAAGTCTGAGAAAGAGATGGAGGATGTAGGTGTCACTCCAGAAACATTGAGCTGGCCCCCCAGGTGCAGGACTTGGTTCTATGCGCATGGGGGGAGTTGGACCCGAAGACAGACAAAGTTTCAAAGAAGGCATGTCTGGACGGAGCCGAAGATAAGCTACTTGTTGCAATAGAAGAGGCTCGATCGGGGGTGCTCGAGCCCAACAGAGAGAACGACGAGCTTACGCGTGCCCTGGGAAATCCTGAACACCCGGGAAGAACACGAGGCAAGGGCGCTATTCCATGGTATGAGTGGTTTTCGGACTGGAACACCGACTATAGAACCCGTGCGAGAAAGAAGATTGCGGAGGAGAAGAAGAGGAAGATGGAGGAGGAGCAGAGGAAGCTGGACTATGAATGCCTTCAAGGCCTAGAATCAACGCACGTGGACTTGGCAGTCAAATTCCAGCGGCAGCAGGAGCAGATCGACTCACTTAGCTAGCAAAGGGGCTCTCAGCAGCTGCAGCAGCTAGCGGATGATCCAACATTGGATAGCACCGTCCCATCCATGCCGAGAAGCAGCGTGGGTTCCGCCCCGGGCGACGCATTGCTGGATAGCTACCCAGTGGATGACATCATGGAGAACACTAATTGCGAGCTACATTTCAAAATGAAGAACATATCCATGAAGGTGGCGGACGCCGTTTCTTTTACAAATCCCCCCGAGGCAACCTTCCATTTCAACCCGATTCCAGCGGGCTATGCTCGTGTCTTGGTTGATGAGGTGGTGGACCAATATTCGGGGCTAGAGCTTGACATTCCTGGAGGTGACGAGGAGCACACACTGGGAGAGGCCAACCATCGTATCATCCTATGGAGAAAGGATTGCATCATCTTTCGAAGGCCACCGACACCGCGTCATCCGACTCCTCGTCGAAGTCCGCCACCGAGTTAGTAGACTCCCGCTCCTCCAAGTCCACCAACGCGTCAGGCCACTCCTCCTCCAAGTCCGGCACAACTTCAGGCCACTTTCCTCCTCCAAGTCCGGCAAAGCGTCAGGCCACTCCTCCTCCAAGTCCGGCACAGCTTCAGGCCACTCCTCCTCCTCCAACTCAGCCACGTCAGCCGTCTTCGCCGCCTCAGCAATCATGGATGAGAGCCGCCTCAGCTATGGTGCGTAGCGGTACAAGTCGAGGTAGTACTGGAGGTACAGGCGGAGGCAAGCGATTTCAATATGGTCCAAGCAGCCTCGCGCCTCTTCCGGAGAGGCCTTACGACAAATCCGAGGAGGAAAACACATCCATATCAAAGGCCGAGGTGGAAGCCCATTTTGCACCGAAACTGCCACCATCGCCAAGGGAGAAAGTGCCTGAGGAAAAGATTGACCACTTAATTCGTATGGCTAGAGCACCAGCTCCCAAGCCTATTGACACAGACTATGAGCGCCACCTCAGGAAGTTAAATCGAGCACGTCTACAGAAAGAGGCGAGCTCGAGCTCGAGCAAATCAGCTAGGAAAAGGAGCGGTAAAACCGTTCCCCAGCTGGGAGAACAGACGGCGCAATCAATCCCCCCCGCTTGTTGTGCCAACAACACATGAGAGTACGCGTGCCCAATATTATTGTGGTCAAACCGTTAACGTTCCCGGGCTGGGTGATGTGGTAATAACCGAGGAGCATATTGAGCAGGCTAAAAGGCTTATGATCACTGTTGGACAACTCCTCGATATCGAGCCCATGTCTCGGATTAGAGAGGAGGAAATAAAATGGAAATATGTCCGGGGCCAACCTTTGGTCGAGCCAGACGAGGTCAAGAAGCTCCCAACGAGAATGTATGAATTGCATCAATGGTACATGGACATTACCAAGATTTCCAATCGAGAGTCCCTCATGGTGAATGTCAAGAAGGATCATTACTACCATGAGAAAGCTGTGTCCGTTGAGTATTCAGAACTATTTCAGTTATACAATCAAGACGCACTCGACAAATCTATCGTCAGTTGCTATTGTCTGTAAGTGATTTCTTTCTGTAATTTAAGTCTCAAGCTAGCTGTAGTGATCATTTTGATCAATCATTACCTGTAATTATCCTCACTATATTCTTTTCTGTGGTATTATGCAGGATGAAGATTTATGAAATGAAAAAAGGTGGACGCTATGGCATTGGGTTCATTGACCCAAATACCATTAATGAATACACATGGAAATTAGATCCATATTATGAAAAAAGTGTAGACGAAAGCATGCTAGAGTTCTTCAAGCGCCTCAATACCAATGAAGATATACTACTAGCTTCCTTACAACTTCGAGTGAGTCACACTGTCTTGTACTACAAATTCTGTTTTTGCCTACTAGCTAGCTACATGTTTTTTCTTACATATGCCCGCTTAATTAAGACATGCAAACGTGTGTGCATGCAGATTTCACTGGATCTTGTTAATCATTAAAGTTGATGAAGGAACAGTTGAAATACTGGACTCACTACTTAAAAAAGCAAGTGACTACACCATCTTGTTTCGGATAGTCAACATGTAATTTCAATCATTATTAACTATATCTCGGCCTATTTAGTTCGTCATTTCCTAATATGAACTATTTAATAACCCCTTTATTCATTTTCTTTGTCGGCGGGCAGGGCTTGGGCAAAGTTCATCAGCGTCACTCCAGGCCAATGGAAAAAAAGCTAAAATGGTATCGAACCAAGATAAGTAATTATGTAGTACTAGCTAGCTACCTGCCATCTCTTTAATTATCATGCTTGATTAATTATTATCTAATCAAATTCCATTCTCGTAAAGGCCCTGAAGCAGGCGCGGGCAATAATCTGTGTGCATACTACGGCTAGGACCACGCACAACGCCTACCACGAGCACAAGGAGAAGGAACAGAGAGGAGGGCCATTGAGCGGCACTAGGGGTGGTGGTAGCCGTGGTACTACTGCACATGAGCGGTACTACCGCTCCTACTGCCGCTGAACCCGACACGAGAAAACCACGTCTCGAGTCGAGGCGGTACCAGCACGGAACCGGAGCCGTACTACCGCTTATGGCCATGTGCGGTACTACCGCTGTGGGATAGCGGTACTACCGCTTGTGGCGATAAGCGGTACTGCCGCTCCGGCCCAGCGGTACTACCGCTAGCGCCATCCTTAAGCCACTTCCACGAAAGCAAGTAAATTCCACGGAAAACCAGAACTGCCATAACTTCTGCATATGAGCTCCGAATTGAGAAAACTCAAGCTTGTTAGATACAAGACGACGAGTAGCATAAGAATCATGTATGGGACCAGTACGTCAAGGGAGGAAAGAAGACTCCAGTATTCAAGGGAACACTAGAGAAGCAAAGTGCTCATTGGGTCGATTTCATGAATTTCAAGGAATCAGAATTATCTAAGGAACGGTCGAGAATAAACAAGGCCAATGCCGCAAAAAAGGATAAGTTCCATAAGCTGGGGCCAGGTGGCCATGCGGCGATGATCTTCAAGCCATCAAATACATACCCCTAAAACTCAAGGGGCCAGCCCGGCACTGGCTGAAAACCTGCCTGGAAACTCTATTGGCAGCTGGGAGGACTTTGAAGAAGCCTTCCTTGACAACTTCCAAGGTACATATGTTCGACCTCCGGATGCTGACGACTTAAGTCATATAATCCAACGCCCGGAGAGTCAGCCAGGAAATTCCAGATTAGATTCTTGACTAAAAAGAACCAGATCATTGACTGTCCGGATGCCGAAGCCCTGGCGGCATTTAAACATAGCATACAGGACGAATGGCTCGCTCGACACCTCGGCCAAGAAAAGTCGAAGTCCATGTCAGCCCTCACGGCCATGCGGTGGGAATTCCTAAGTGGGATAAGTCTGAGAAAGAGATGGAGGATGCAGGTGTCACTCCAGAAACATTGAGCTGGCCCCCCAGGTGCAGGACTTGGTTCTATGTGCATGGGGGGAGTTAGACCCGAAGACAGGCAAAGTTTCGAAGAAGGCATGTCTGGACGGAGCCGAAGATAAGCTACTTGTTGCAATAGAAGAGGCTCGACCAGGGGTGTTCGAGCCCAACAGAGAGAACAACAAGCTTACGCGTGCCCTGGGAAATCCTGAACACCCGGGAAGAACATGAGGCAAGGGCGCTATTCCATGGTATGAGGGGTTTTCGGACTGGAACACCGACTACAGAACCCGTGCGAGAAAGAAGATTGCGGAGGAGAAGAAGAGGAAGATGGAGGAGGAGCAGAGGAAACTGGACTATGAACGCCTTCAAGGCATAGAATTAGCGCACATGAACTTGGCAGTCAAATTCCAGCGGCAGCAGGAGCAGATCGACTCACTTAGCCAGCAAAGGGGGTCTCAGCAGCTGCAACAGCTAGCGGATGATCCAGCATTGGATAGCACCGTCCCATCCATGCCGAGAAGCAGTGTGGGTTCCGCCCCAGGCGACGCATTGCTGGATAGCTACCCAGTGGATGACATCATGGAGAACACTAACTGCGAGCTACACTTCAAAATGAAGAACATATCCATGAAGGTGGCGGACGCCGTTGCTTTTACAAATCCCCCCGAGGCAACCTTCCATTGCAACCCGATTCCAGCGGGCTATGCTCGTGGCTTGGTTGATGAGGTGGTGGACCAATATTCGGGGCTAGAGCTTGACATTCCTGTAGGTGACGAGGAGCACACACTGGGAGAGGCCAACCATCGTATCATCCTATGGAGAAAGGATTGCATCATCTTTTGAAGGCCACCGACACCGCGTCATCCGACTCCTCGTCGAAGTCCGCCACCGAGTCAGTAGACTTCCGCTCCTCCAAGTCCACCAACGCGTCAGGCCACTGCTCCTCCAAGTCCGGCACAACTTCAGGCCACTCCTCCTCCTCCGAGTCTGGCAAAGCGTCAGGCCACTCCTCCTCCAAGTCCGGCACAGCTTCAGGCCACTCCTCCTACTCCAACTCAGCCACGTCAGCCGTCTTCGCCGCCTCAGCAATCACGGAAGAGAGCCGCCTTAGCTATGGTGCGTAGCGGTACAAGTCGAGGTAGTACTGGAGGTAAAGGCGGAGGCAAGCGATTTCAATATGGTCCAAGCAGCCTCGCGCCTCTTCCGCAGAGGCCTTACAACAAGTCCGAGGAGGAAAACACATCCATATCGAAGGCCGAGGTGGAAGCCCATTTTGCACCGAAACCGCCACCATCGCCAAGGGATAAAGTGCCTGAGGAAAAGATTGACCACTTAATTTGTATGGCTAGAGCACCAGCTCCCAAGCCTGTTGACACAGACTATGAGCGCCACCTCAGGAAGTTAAATCAAGCACGTCTACAGAAAGAGGCGAGCTCGAGCTCGAGCAAATCAGCTGGGAAAAGGAGCGGTAAAGCCGTTCCCCAGCTGGGAGAACAGGCGGCGCAATCAATCCCCCCGCTTGTTGTGCCAACAACACATGAGAGTACGCGTGCCCAATATTATTGTGGTCAAACCGTTAACGTTCCCAGGATGGGCGATGTGGTAATAACCGAAGAGCATATTGAGTAGGCTAAAAGGCTCATGATCACTGTTGGACAACTCCTTGATATCGAGCCCATGTCTCTGATTAGAGAGGAGGAAATAAAACGGAAATATGTCCGGGTCCAACCTTTGGTCGAGCCAGATGAGGTCAAGAAGCTCCCAACGAGAATGTATGAATTGCATCAATGGTACATGGACATTACCAAGATTTCCAATCGAGAGTCCCTCATGGTGAATGTCAAGAAGGATCATTACTACCATGAGAAAGCTGTGTCCATTGAGTATTCAGAACTATTTCAGTTATACAATCAAGATGCACTCGACAAATCTATCGTTAGTTGCTATTGTCTGTAAGTGATTTCTTTCTGTAATTTAAGTCTCAAGCTAGCTGTAGTGATCATTTTGATCAATCATTACCTGCAATTATCCTCACTATATTCTTTTCTGTGGTATTATGCAGGATGAAGATTTATGAAATGAAAAAAGGTGGACGCTATGGCATTGGGTTCATTGACCCAAATACCATTAATGAATACACATGGAAATTAGATCCATATTATGAAAAAAGTGTAGAGGAAAGCATGCTAGAGTTCTTCAAGCGCCTCAATACCAATGAAGATATACTACTAGCTTCCTTACAACTTCGAGTGAGTCACACTGTCTTGTACTACAAATTCTGTTTTTGCCTACTAGCTAGCTACATGTTTTTGCTTACATATGCCCGCTTAATTAAGACATGCAAACGTGTTTGCATGCAGATTTCACTGGATCTTGTTAATCATTAAAGTTGATGAAGGAACAGTTGAAATACTGGACTCACTACTTAAAAAAGCAAGTGACTACACCATGTTGTTTGGGATAGCCAACATTTAATTTCAATCATTATTAACTATATCTCGGCTTATTTAGTTCGTCATTTCCTAATATGAATTATTTAATAACCCCTTTATTCATTTTCTTTGTCGGCGGGCAGGGCTTGGGCAAAGTTCATCAGCGTCACTCCAGGCCAATGGAAAAAAAGCTAAAATGGTATCGACCCAAGATAAGTAATTATGTAGTACTAGCTAGCTACCTGCCATCTCTTTAATTATCATGCTTGATTAATTATTATCCGATCAAATTCCATTCTCGTAAAGGCCCTGAAGCAGGCGTGGGCAATAATCTGTGTGCATACTACGGCTAGGACCGCGCACAACGCCTACCACGAGCACAGGGAGAAGGAACAGAGAGGAGGGCCATTGAGCGGCACTAGGGGTGGTGGTAGCCGCGGTACTACTGCACATGAGCGGTACTACCGCTCCTACTGCCGCTGAACCCGACACGAGAAAACCACGTCTCGAGTCGAGGCGGTACTAGCACGAAACCGGAGCCGTACTACCGCTTATGGCCATGGGCGGTACTACCGCTGTGGGACAGCGGTACTACCGCTTGTGGCGATAAGTGGTACTGCCGCTCCGGCCCAGCGGTACTACCGCTGGCGCCATCCTTAAGCCACTTCCACGAAAGCAAGTAAATTCCACGGAAAACCAGAACTGCCATAACTTCTGCATATGAGCTCTGAATTGAGCAAACTCAAGCTTGTTAGATACAAGACGACGAGTAGCATAAGAATCATGTATGGGACCAGTACGTCTAGGGAGGAAAGAAGACTCCAGTATTCAAGGGAACACTACAGAAGCAAAGTGCTCATTGGGACGATTTCATGAATTTCAAGGAATCTGAATTATCTAAGGAACGGTCGAGAATAAACAAGGCCAATGCCGCAAAAAAGGATAAGTTCCATAAGCTGGGGCCAGGTGGCCATGCGGTGGGAATGCCTAAGTGGGATAAGTCTGAGAAAGAGATGGAGGATGCAGGTGTCACTCCAGAAACATTGAGCTGCCCCCCAGGTGCAGGACTTGGTTCTATACGCATGGGGGGGAGTTGGACCCGAAGGCAGGCAAAGTTTCGAAGAAGGCATGTCTGGACGGAGCCAAAGATAAGCTACTTGTTGCAATAGAAGAGGCTCGATCGGGGGTGTTTGAGCCCAACAGAGAGAATGACGAGCTTACACGTGCCCTGGGAAATCCTGAACACCCGGGAAGAACACGAGGCAAGGGCGCTATTCCATGGTATGCGGGGTTTTCGGACTGGAACGCCGACTACAGAACCCGTGCGAGAAAGAAGATTGCGGAGGAGAAGAAGAGGAAGATGGAGGAGGAGCAGAGGAAGCTGGACTATGAACGCCTTCAAGGCCTAGAATCAGCGCACGTGGACTTGGCAGTCAAATTCCAACGGCAGCAGGAGCAAATCGACTCACTTAGCCACCAAAGGGGGTCTCAGCAGCTGCAGCAGCTAGCGGATGATCCAGCATTGGATAGCACCGTCCCATCCATGCCGAGAAGCAGCATGGGTTCCGCCCAGGGCGACGCATTGCTGGATAGCTACCCATTGGATCACATCATGGAGAACACTAACTGCGAGCTACACTTCAAAATGAAGAACATATCCAGGAAGGTGGCGGACGCCGTTGCTTTTACAAATCCCCCCGAGGCAACCTTCCATTGCAACCCGATTGCAGCGGGCTATGCTCGTGTCTTGGTTGATGAGGTGGTGGACCAATATTCGGGGCTAGAGCTTGACATTCCTGGAGGTGACGAGGAGCACACACTAGGAGAGGCCAACCATCGTATCATCCTATGGAGAAAGGATTGCATCATCTTTCGAAGGCCACCGAGACCGCGTCATCCGACTCCTCGTCGAAGTCTACCACCGAGTCAGTAGACTCTCGCTCCTCCAAGTCCACCAACGTGTCAGGCCACTCCTCCTCCAAGTCCGGCACAACTTCAGGCCACTCCTCCTCCTCCAAGTCCGGCAAAGTGTCAGGCCACTCCTCCTCCAAGTCCGGCACAACTTCACGCCACTCCTCCTCCTCCAACTCAGCCACGTCAGCCGTCTTCGCCGCCTCAGCAATCACGGAAGAGAGCCGCCACAGCTATGGTGCGTAGCGGTACAAGTCGAGGTAGTACTGGAGGTACAGGCGGAGGCAAGCGATTTCAATATGGTCCAAGCAGCATCGCGCCTCTTCCACAGAGGCCTTACGACAAGTCCGAGGAGGAAAACACATCCATATCGAAGGCCGAGGTGGAAGCCCATTTTGCACCGAAACCGCCACCATCACCAAGGGAGAAAGTGCCTGAGGTAAAGATTGACCACTTAATTCGTATGGCCAGAGCACCAGCTCCCAAGCCTGTTGACACAGACTATGAGCGCCACCTCAGGAAGTTAAATCGAGCACATCTACAGAAAAAGGCGAGCTCGAGCTCGAGCAAATCAGCTGGGAAAAGGAGCGGTAAAGCCATTCCCCAGCTGGGAGAACAGGCGGCGCAATCAATCCCCCCGCTTGTTGTGCCAAAAACACAAGAGAGTACGCGTGCCCAATATTATTGTGGTCAAACCATTAATGTTCCTGGGCTGGGCGATGCGGTAATAACCGAGGAGCATATTGAGAAGGCTAAAAGGCTCATGATCACTGTTGGACAACTCCTCGATATCGAGCCCATGTCTCTGATTAGAGAGGAGGAAATAAAACGGAAATATGTCCAGGGCCAACCTTTGGTCGAGCCAGACGAGGTCAAGAAGCTCCCAACGAGAATGTATGAATTGCATCAATGGTACATGGACATTACCAAGATTTCCAATCGAGAGTCCCTCATGGTGAATGTCAAGAAGGATCATTACTACCATGAGAAAGCTGTGTCCGTTGAGTATTCAGAACTATTTCAGTTAAACAATCAAGACGCACTCGACAAATCTATCGTCAGTTGCTATTGTCTGTAAGTGATTTCTTTGTGTAATTTAAGTATCAAGCTAGCCATAGTGATCATTTTGATCAATCATTACCTGTAATTATCCTCACTATATTCTTTTCTGTGGTATTATGCAGGATGAAGATTTATGAAATGAAAAAAGGTGGACGCTATGGCATTGGGTTCATTGACCCAAATACCATTAATGAATACACATGGAAATTAGATCCATATTATGAAAAAAGTGTAGAGGAAAGCATGCTAGAGTTCTTCAAGCGCCTCAATACCAATGAAGATATACTACTAGCTTCCTTACAACTTCGAGTGAGTCACACTGTCTTGTACTACAAATTCTGTTTTTGCCTACTAGCTAGCTACATGTTTTTTCTTACATATGCCCGCTTAATTAAGACATGCAAACGTGTGTGCATGCAGATTTCACTGGATCTTGTTAATCATTAAAGTTGATGAAGGAACAGTTGAAATACTGGACTCACTACTTAAAAAAGCAAGTGACTACACCATCTTGTTTCGGATAGTCAACATGTAATTTCAATCATTATTAAC
Organism: Triticum dicoccoides; assembly: GCF_002162155.2. NCBI lineage: Eukaryota > Viridiplantae > Streptophyta > Magnoliopsida > Poales > Poaceae > Triticum > Triticum dicoccoides. The sequence continues at coordinate 636,955,238 of NC_041386.1, forward strand.
TATATCTCGGCCTATTTAGTTCATCATTTCCTAATATGAATTATTTAATAACCCCTTTATTCATTTTCTTTGTCAGCGGGCAGGGCTTGGGCAAAGTTCATCAGCGTCACTCCAGGCCAATGGAAAAAAAGCTAAAATGGTATCGACCCAAGATAAGTAATTATGTAGTACTAGCTAGCTACCTGCCATCTCTTTAATTATCATGCTTGATTAATTATTATCTGATCAAATTACATTTTGTAAAGGCCCTGAAGCAGGTGCCGGGCAATAATCTGTGTGCATACTACGGCTGGGACCGCGCACAACGCCTACCACGAGCACAGGGAGAAGGAACAGAGAGGAGGGCCATTGAGCGGCACTAGGGGTGGTGGTTTCCGCGGTACTACTGCACATGAGCGGTACTACTGCTCCTACTGCCGCTCAACCCGACACGAGAAAACCACGTCTCGAGTCGAGGCGGTACCAGCATGGAACCAGAGCCGTACTACCGCTTATGGCCATGGGCGGTACTACCGCTTGTGGCGATAAGCGGTACTGCCGCTCCGGCCCAGCGGTACTACCGCTGGCGCCATCCTTAAGCCACTTCCACGAAAGCAAGTAAATTCCACGGAAAACCAGAACTGCCATAACTTCTGCATATGAGCTCCGAATTGAGAAAACTCAAGCTTGTTAGATACAAGATGACGAGTAGCATAAGAATCGTGTATGGGACCAGTACGTCAAGGGAGGAAAGAAGACTCCAGTATTCAAGGGAACACTAGAGAAGCAAAGTGCTCATTGGGACGATTTCATGAATTTCAAGGAATCGGAATTATCTAAGGAACAGTCGAGAATAAACAAGGCCAATGCCGCAAAAAAGGATAAGTTCCATAAGCTGGGGCCAGGTGGCCATGCGGTGGGAATGCCTAAGTGGGATAAGTCTGAGAAAGAGATGGAGGATGCAGGTGTCACTCCAGAAACATTGAGCTAGCCCCCCAGGTGCAGGACTTCGTTCTATGCGCATGGGGGGGAGTTGGACCCGAAGACAGGCAAAGTTTCGAAGAAGGCATGTCTGGACGGAGCCAAAGATAAGCTACTTGTTGCAATAGAAGAGGCTCAATCGGGGGTGTTCGAGCCCAACAGAGAGAACGACGAGCTTACACGTGCCCTGCGAAATCCTGAACACCCGGGAAGAACACGAGGCAAGGGCGCTATTCCCTGGTATGAGGGGTTTTTGGACTGGAACGCCGACTACAGAACCCGTGCGAGAAAGAAGATTGCGGAGGAGAAGAAGAGGAGGATGGAGGAGGAGCAGAGGAAGCTGGACTATGAACGCCTTCAAGGCCTAGAATCAGCGCACATGGACTTGGCTGTCAAATTCCAGCGGCAGCAGGAGCAGATCGACTCACTTAGCCAGCAAAGGGGGTCTCAGCAGTTGCAGCAGCTAGCGGATGATCCAGCATTGGATAGCACCGTCCCATCCATGCCGAGAAGCAGCGTGGGTTCCGCCCTGGGTGACGCATTGCTGGATAGCTACCTAGTGTTGGAAATATGCCCTAGAGGCAATAATAAAAGTATTATTATTATATTTCCTTGTTCATGATAATTGTCTTTTATTCATGCTATAACTGTATTATCCGGAAATCGTAATACACGTGTGAATACATAGACCACAATATGTCCCTAGTGAGCCTCTAGTTGACTAGCTCGTTGTGATCAACAGATAGTCATGGTTTCCTGGCTATGGACATTGGATGTCGTTGATAACGGGATCACATCATTAGGAGAATGATGTGATGGACAAGACCCAATCCTAAGACTAGCACAAAAGATCGTGTAGTTCATTTGCTAGAGCTTTGCCAATGTCAAGTATCTCTTCCTTCGACCATGAGAGCGTGTAACTCCTGGATACCGTAGGAGTGCTTTGGGTGTATCAAACGTCACAACGTAACTGAGTGACTATAAAGGTGCACTACAGGTATCTCCGAAAGTATCTATTGTTTTATGCGGATCGAGACTGGGATTTGTCACTCCGTGTAAATGGAGAGGTATCTCTGGGCCCACTCGGTAGGACATCATCATATGCGCAATGTGACCAAGGAGTTGATCACGGGATGATGTGTTACGGAACAAGTAAAGTGACTTGCCGGTAATGAGATTGAACAAGGTATTGGATACCGACGATCGAATCTCGGGCAAGTAACATACCGATAGACAAAGGGAATTGAATACGGGATTGATTAAGTCCTTGACATCGTGGTTCATCCGATGAGATCATCGTGGAACATGTGGGAGCCATCATGGGTATCTAGATCCCGCTGTTGGTTATTGACCGGAGAACGTCTCGGTCATGTCTACATGTCTCCCGAACCCGTAGGGTCTACACACTTAAGGTTCGATGACGCTAGGGTTATAAAGGAAGTTTGTATGTGGTTACCGAATGTTGTTCGGAGTCCCGGATGAGATCCCGGACGTCACGAGGAGTTCCGGAATGGTCCGGAGGTAAAGATTTATATATGGGAAGTCCTATTTTGGCCACCGGAAAATGTTCGGAATTTTTCGGTATTGTACCGGGAAGGTTCTAGAAGGTTCCGGAGTGGGGCCCACCTGCATGGGGGGACCCACATGGACGTGGGTAGTGGGGGCAAGGCCCCACACCCCTGGTCAAGGCGCACCAAGATCCCCCCTTAGAAGGAATAAGATCATATCCCGAAGGGATAAGATCAAGATCCCTAAAAAGGGGGGATAACAATCGGTGGGGAAGGAAATAATGAGATTTCTTTCCTCCCACCTTGGCCAACGCCCCAATGGACTTGGAGGGCAAGAAACCAGCCCCTCCACCCCTATATATAGTGGGGAGGCGCATGGGAGCTATACACGAAGTTCTGGCGCAGCCCTCCCCCTCTCCCAAGTACTCCTCCTCTCCCACGGTGCTTGGCGAAGCCCTGCAGGACTACCACGCTCCTCCATCACCACCACGCCGTTGTGCTGCTGTTGGATGGAGTCTTCCTCAACCTCTCCCTCTCTCCTTGCTGGATCAAGGCATGGGAGACGTCACCGGGCTGTACGTGTGTTGAACGCGGAGGTGCCGTGCGTTCGGCACTTGATCATCGGTGATTTGAATCACGACGAGTATGACTCCTTCAACCCCGTTCACTTGAACGCTTCCGCTTAGCGATCTACAAGGGTATGTAGATGCACTCTCCTTCTACTCGTTGCTGGTCTCTCCATAGATAGATCTTGGTGATACGTAGGAATTTTTTTGAATTTCTGCTACGTTCCCCAACAGTGGCATCATGAGCTAGGTCTATTGCGTAGATTCTTTGCACGAGTAGAACACAAAGTAGTTGTGGGCGTTGATGTTGTTCAATATGCTTACCGTTACTAGTCCAATCTTGTTTCGACGGTATTGTGGGATGAAGCAGCCCGGACCGACCTTACACGTACTCTTACGTGAGACAGGTTCCACCGATTGACATGCACTTGGTGCATAAGGTGGCTAGCGGGTGCCAGTCTCTCCCACTTTAGTCGGAACGGATTCGATGAAAAGGGTCCTTATGAAGGGTAAATAGCAATTGGCATATCACATTGTGGTTTTGCGTAGGTAAGAAACGTTCTTGCTAGAAACCCATAGCAGCCACGTAAAACATGCAAACAACAATTAGAGGACGTCTAACTTGTTTTTGCAGGGTATGCTTTGTGATGTGATATGGCCAAGAAGAATGTGATGAATGATATGTGATGTATGATATTGATCATGTTCTTGTAATAGGATTCACGACTTGCATGTCGATGAGTATGACAACCGGCAGGAGCCATAGGAGTTGTCTTTATTTATTGTATGACCTGCGTGTCATTTAACAACGCCATGTAAATTACTTTACTTTATTGCTAAACGCGTTAGCCATAGAAGTAGAAGTAGTCGTTGGCGTGACAACTTCATGAAGACACGATGATGGAGATCATGATGATGGAGATCATGGTGTCATGCCGGTGACGATGATGATCATGGAGCCCCGAAGATGAAGATCAAAAGGAGCAAAAATGATATTGGCCATATCATGTCACTATTTGATTGCATGTGATGTTTATCATGTTTATGCATCTTGTTTACTTAGGACGACGGTAGTAAATAAGATGATCCCTTACAAAATTTCAAGAAGTGTTCTCCCCTAACTGTGCACTGTTGCTACAGTTCGTCGCTTCTAAGCACCACGTGATGATCGGGTGTGATGGATTCTTACGTTCACATACAACGGGTGTAAGACAGTTTTACACAGCGAAAACACTTAGGGTTAACTTGACGAGCCTAGCATGTGCAGACATGGCCTCGGAACACGGAGACCGAAAGGTCGAGCATGAGTCGTATAGTAGATACGATCAACATGAAGATGTTCACCGATGATGACTAGTCCGTCTCACGTGATGATCGGACACGGCCTAGTTGACTCGGATCATGTAATCACTTAGATGACTAGAGGGATGTCTATCTGAGTGGGAGTTCATAAGATGAACTTAATTATCTTGAACATAGTCAAAAGACCTTTTTGCAAATTATGTCGTAAGCTCGCGCTTTAGTTCCACTGTTTAGATATGTTCCTAGAGAAAATATAGTTGAAAGTTGACAGTAGCGATTATGCGGACAGTAGAACGCTTATCTCCTTAATGCACTGCTCAGTGTGCTGAACCCCAAACGTCGTTTGTGGATGTTTCGAACATCAAACATACACGTTTTGATAACTACATGATAGTTCAGTTAAATGGTTTAACTAGAGGCACCAAAGACATTTTCGAAACGTCGCGGAACATATGAGATGTTTCGAGGGCTGAAATTGGGATTTCAGGCTCGTGCCCACGTCAAGAGGTATGAGACCTCCGACGATTTTCTTAGCCTGCAAACTAAGGGAGAAAAGCTCAATCGTTGAGCTTATGCTCAGATTGTCTGAGTGCAACAATCACTTGAATCAAGTGGGAGTTAATCTTCCAGATGAGATAGTGATGTTTCCCCAAAGTCATTGCCACCAAGCTGCTAGAGCTTCGTGATGAACTATAACATATCAGGGATAGATATGATGATCCTTGAGGTATTCGCGATGTTTGACACCACGAAAGTAGAAATCAAGAAGGAGCATCAATTGTTGATGGTTGGTGAAACCACTAGTTTCAAGAAGGGCAAGTGCAAGAAGGGATACTTCATGAAACGGCAAATCAGCTGCTGCACCAGTGAAGAAACCTGAGATTGAACCCAAACCCGAGACTAAGTGCTTCTGTGATAAGGGGAATAGCCGCTGGAGCAGAATTACCCTAGATACTTGGTAGATAAGAAGGCTGGCAAGGTCGATAGAAATATATTGGATATACATTATGTTAATGTGTACTTTACTAGTACTCCTAGTAGCACCAGGGTATTAGATACCGGTTCGGTTGCTAAGTGTTAGTAACTCGAAATAAAAGCTACGGAATAAACGAAGACTAGCTAAAGGTGAGCTGACGATATATGTTGGAAGTGTTTCCAAGTTTGATGTGATCAAACATCGCACGCTCCCTCTACCATCAAGATTAGTATTAAACCTGAATGGTTTATTAAATCTCGATTGTAGTGATACACATTTTCATGCCAAAAGATATAAGATAGTAATGATAGTACCACTTACTTGTGGCACTACCATGTAAGTCATAATGGTATAAAACGCATGAAGAAGCTCCATGTTGATGGATCTTTGGACTCACTCGTTTTTGAAAAGTTTGAGACATGCGAACCATGTCTATTGGTGTATATGCATGAAGAAACTCCATGCAAATGGACCGTTTGGACTCACTTGATTTTGAATCACTTGAGATATGCAAATCATACCACATGGGCAAGATGACTGAAAAGCCTCGTTTTCAGTAAGATGGAACAAGATAGCAACTTGTTGGAAGTAACACATTTTGATGTATCCAATCCAATGAGTGCTGAGGCATGCAGTGAATATCGTTATGATCTTACTTCACAGATGATTCGAGTAGATGTTGAGAATATTTACTTGATGAAACACAAGTCTGAATTATTGAATGGTTCAAGTAATTTCAGAGTGAAGTAGAAGATCATTGTGACAAGAGGATAAAATGTCTATGATATGATCATAGAGATGAATATCTGAGTTATGAGTTTTGGCACACAATTAAGACATTGTGGAAATTGTTTCGCAATTAATACCGCCTGGAACACCATAGTGTGATGGTGTGTCCGAACATCATAGTTGCATCCTATTGGATATGGTGCGTACCATGATGTCTCTTATCGAATTACCACTATTGTCCATGGGTTAGGCATTAGAGACAACCACATTCACTTTAAATAGGGCACCACGTAATTCCGTTGAGATGACACCGTATGAATTATGGTTTAGAGAAACCTAAGTTGTCGTTTCTTAAAAGTTTGGGGCTGCGACGCTTATATGAAAAAGTTTCAGGTTGATAAGCTCGAACCCAAAGCGGATAAAATGCATCTTCATAGGAAACCCAAAACAGTTGGGTATACCTCCTAATTCAGATCCGAAAGCAATATGGATTGTTTCTTGAATCGGGTCCTTTCTCGAGGAAAAGTTTCTCTCGAAAGAATTGAGTGGGAGGATGGTGGAAACTTGATGAGGTTATTGAACCGTCTCTTCAACTAGTGTGTGGCAGAGCACAGGAAGTTGTTCCTGTGGCACCTACACCAATTGAAGTGGAAGCTTATGATATTGATCATGAAACTTCGGATCAAGTCACTACCAAACCTCGTGGGATGACAAGGATACGTACTACATCAGAGTGGTACGTAATCCTGTCTTGGAAGTCATGTTGCTGGACAACAATGAACCTACGAGCTATGGAGAAGCAATGGTGGGCCCGGATTCCGATAAATGGCTCGAGGCCATAAAATCCGAGAATGGATCCATGACTTTGGAAGAAATACTTGATGGTCGTAAGGCCATTGGGTACGGATGGATTTTAAAAGGAAGACAGACAATGATGGTAAGAATTACCATTAAGAAATCTCGACTTGTCGTTAAGATATTTTCCGACAAGTTCAAGGAGTTGATTACGGTGAGGTTTTCTCACTCGTAGCGATGCTAAGAGTCTGTTGGAATTGGATTAGCAGTTACTGCATGATTGATGAAATCTTGCAGATAGGATGTCAAAACATTGTTTCCTCGACGTTATACTTGAGGAAAGGTTGTATGTGATACAACCGGAAGGTTTTGTCAATCCCAAAAGATGCTAATAAGTATGCAAAGCTCCAGCAATCCTTCTAAGGACTGGAGTGAGCATCTCGGAGTTGGAATGTGTGCTTTGATGATGATCAAAGATTTTGGGTTTGTACAAAGTTTACGAGAAACTTGTATTTCCAAAGAAGTGAGTGGGAGCACTATAGAATTTCTGATGAGTATATGTTGTTGACATATTGTTGATCAGAAATGACGTAGAATTTCTGGAAAGCATATAGGGTTATTTTGAAAGTGTTTTTCAATGGAAAGCCTGGATTAAGCTACTTGAACATTGAGCATCAAGATCTATAAGGATAGATCAAAATGCTTAATAATACTTTCAAATGAGCACATACCTTGACATGATCTTGAAGGTGTTCAAGATGGACCAGTCAAAGAAGGAGTTCTTGCCTGAGTTGTAAGGTACGAACTTAGGACTTAAAGCTCGACCACGGCAGAAAAGAGAGAAAGGGCAAAGGTCGTCCCCTATACTTTAGACGTAGGCTCTACAGTATGCCATGCTGAGTACCGCACCTGAAGTGTGCCTTGCCATGAGTCAGTCAAGGGGTACAAGAGTGATCCAAGAATGGATCACAGGACAGCGGTCAAAGTTATCCTTAGTAACTAGTGGACTAAGGAATTTTCTCGATTATGGAGGTGGTAAAAGAGTTCGTCGTAAAGGTTACGACGATGCAAGCTTGACACCTATCCGGATAGCTCTGAGTAGAGAGACCGGATACATATAATGGAGCAATAATTTAGAATAGCTCCAACTAGAACAGTTGTTTGGAATAGCTCCAAATAGAGCGTGGTAGCTGCATCTAGGAGATGCATAGAGATTTGTAAAGCACACACGGATCTGAAAGGTTCAGACCCGTTGACTAAAACCTCTCTCACAAGCAACATGATTAAACATAAAACTCATTGAGTGTTAATCACATAGTGATGTGAACTAGACTACTGACTCTAGTAAACTCTTGGGTATTAGTCACATGGCGATGTGACCTGTGAGTGTTAATCACATGGCGATGTGAACTAGATTATTGACTCTAGTGCAAGTGGGAGACTGTTGGAAATATGCCCTAGAGGCAATAATAAAAGTATTATTATTATATTTCCTTGTTCATGATAATTGTCTTTTATTCATGCTATAACTGTATTATCCGGAAATCGTAATACACGTGTGAATACATAGACCACAATATGTCCCTAGTGAGCCTCTAGTTGACTAGCTCGTTGTGATCAACAGATAGTCATGGTTTCCTGGCTATGGACATTGGATGTCGTTGATAACGGGATCACATCATTAGAAGAATGATGTGATGGACAAGACCCAATCCTAAGACTAGCACAAAAGATCGTGTAGTTCATTTGCTAGAGCTTTGCCAATGTCAAGTATCTCTTCCTTCGACCATGAGAGCGTGTAACTCCTGGATACCGTAGGAGTGCTTTGGGTGTATCAAACGTCACAACGTAACTGGGTGACTATAAAGGTGCACTACAGGTATCTCCAAAAGTATCTATTGTTTTATGCGGATCGAGACTGGGATTTGTCACTCCGTGTAAACGGAGAGGTATCTCTGGGCCCACTCGGTAGGACATCATCATATGCGCAATGTGACCAAGGAGTTGATCACGGGATGATGTGTTACGGAACGAGTAAAGTGACTTGCCGGTAATGAGATTGAACAAGGTATTGGATACCGACGATCGAATCTCGGGCAAGTAACATACCGATAGACAAAGGGAATTGAATACGGGATTGATTAAGTCCTTGACATCGTGGTTCATCCGATGAGATCATCGTGGAACATGTGGGAGCCATCATGGGTATCCAGATTCCGCTGTTGGTTATTGACCGGAGAACGTCTCGGTCATGTCTACATGTCTCCCGAACCCGTAGGGTCTACACACTTAAGGTTCGATGACGCTAGGGTTATAAAGGAAGTTTGTATGTGGTTACCGAATGTTGTTCGGAGTCCCGGATGAGATCCGGGACGTCACGAGGAGTTCCGGAATGGTCCGGAGGTAAAGATTTATATATGGGAAGTCCTATTTTGGCCACCGGAAAATGTTCGGAATTTTTCGGTATTGTACCAGGAAGGTTCTAGAAGGTTCCGGAGTGGGGCCCACCTGCATGGGGGGACCCACATGGACGTGGGTAGTGGGGGCAAGGCCCCACACCCCTGGTCAAGGCGCACCAAGATCCCCCCTTAGAAGGAATAAGATCATATCCCGAAGGGATAAGATCAAGATCCCTAAAAAGGGGGGATAACAATCGGTGGGGAAGGAAATAATGAGATTTCTTTCCTCCCACCTTGGCCAACGCCCCAATGGACTTGGAGGGCAAGAAACCAGCCCCTCCACCCCTATATATAGTGGGGAGGCGCATGGGAGCTATACACGAAGTTCTGGCGCAGCCTCCCCCTCTCCCAAGTACTCCTCCTCTCCCGCGGTGCTTGGCGAAGCCCTGCAGGACTACCACGCTCCTCCATCACCACCACGCTGTTGTGCTGCTGTTGGATGGAGTCTTCCTCAACCTCTCCCTCTCTCCTTGCTGGATCAAGGCATGGGAGACATCACCGGGCTGTACGTGTGTTGAACGCGGAGGTGCCGTGCGTTCGGCACTTGATCATCGGTGATTTGAATCACGGCGAGTACGACTCCTTCAACCCCGTTCACTTGAACGCTTCCGCTTAGCGATCTACAAGGGTATGTAGATGCACTCTCCTTCTACTCGTTGCTGGTCTCTCCATAGATAGATCTTGGTGATACATAGGAAATTTTTTGAATTTCTGCTACGTTCCCCAACACCTAGTGGATGACATCATGGAGAACACTAACTGCGAGCTACACTTCAAAATGAAGAACATATCCTTGAAGGTGGCGGACGTCGTTGCTTTTACAAATCCCCCCGAGGCAACCTTCCATTGCAACCCGATTCCAACGGGCTATGCTCGTGTCTTGGTTGATGAGGTGGTGGACCAATATTCGGGTCTAGATCTTGACATTCCTGGAGGTGACGAGGAGCACACACTAGGAGAGGCCAACCATCGTATCATCCTATGGAGAAAGGATTGCATCATCTTTCGAAGGCCACCGACACCGCGTCATCCGACTCCTCGTCGAAGTCCGCCACCGAGTCAGTAGACTCCCGTTCCTCCAAGTCCACCAACGCGTCAGGCCACTCCTCCTCCAAGTCCGGCACAACTTCAGGCCACTCCTCCTCCAAGTCCGGCACAACTTCAGGCCACTCCTCCTCCAAGTCCGAGAAAGCGTCAGGCCACTCCTCCTCCAAGTCCGGCACAGCTTCAGGCCACTCCTCCTCCTCCAACTCAGCCACGTCAGCCGTCTTCGCCGCCTCAGCAATCACGGAAGAGAGCCGCCTCAGCTATGGTGCATAGCGGTACAAGTCGAGGTAGTACTGGAGGTACAGGCGGAGGCAAGCGATTTCAATATGGTCCAAGCAGCCTCGCGCCTCTTCCACAGAGGCCTTACGACAAGTCCGAGGAGGAAAACACATCCATATCGAAGGCCGAGGTGGAAGCCCATTTTTCACCGAAACCGCCACCGCCGCCAAGGGAGAAAGTGCCCGAGGAAAAGATTGACCACTTAATTCGTATGGCTAGAGCACCAGCTCCCAAGCCTGTTGACACAGACTATGAGCGCCACCTCAGGAAGTTAAGTCGAGCACGTCTACAGAAAGAGGCGAGCTCGAGCTCGAGCAAATCAGCTGGCAAAAGGAGCGGTAAAATCGTTCCCCAGCTGGGAGAACAGGCGGCGCAATCAACCCCCCCGCTTGTTGTGCCAACAACACATGAGAGTACGCGTGCCCAATATTATTGTGGTCAAAACATTAACGTTCCCGGGCTGGGCGATGTGGTAATAACCGAGGAGCATATTGAGCAGGCTAAAAGGCTCATGATCACTGTTGGACAACTCCTCGATATCGAGCCCATGTCTCTGATTAGAGAGGAGGAAATAAAATGGAAATATGTCCGGGGCCAACCTTTGGTCGAGCCAGACGAGGTCAAGAAGCTCCCAACGAGAATGTATGAATTGCATCAATGGTACATGGACATTACCAAGATTTCCAATCGAGAGTCCCTGATGGTGAATGTCAAGAAGGATCATTACTACCATGAGAAAGCTGTGTCCGTTGAGTATTCAGAACTATTTCAGTTATACAATCAAGACGCACTCTACAAATCTATCGTTAGTTGCTATTGTTTGTAAATGATTTCTTTTTGTAATTTAAGTCTCAAGCTAGCTGTAGTTATCATTTTGATCAATCATTACCTGTAATTATCCTCACTATATTCTTTTCTGTGGTATTATGCAGGATGAAGATTTATGAAATGAAAAAAGGTGGACGCTATGGCATTGGGTTCATTGACCCAAATACCATTAATGAATACACATGGAAATTAGATCCATATTATGAAAAAAGTGTAGAGGAAAGCATGCTAGAGTTCTTCAAGCGCCTCAATACCAATGAAGATATACTACTAGCTTCCTTACAACTTCGAGTGAGTCACACTGTCTTGTACTACAAATTCTGTTTTTGCCTACTAGCTAGCTACATGTTTTTGCTTACATATGCCCGCTTAATTAAGACATGAAAACGTGTGTGCATGCAGATTTGACTGGATCTTGTTAATCATTAAAGTTGATGAAGGATTAGTTGAAATACTGGACTCACTACTTAAAAAAGTAAGTGACTACACCATCTTGTTTGGGATAGTCAACATGTAATTTCAATCATTATTAACTATATCTCGGCCTATTTAGTTCATCATTTCCTGATATGAACTATTTAATAACCCCTTTATTCATTTTCTTTGTCGGCGGGCAGGGCTTGGGCAAAGTTCATCAGCGTCACTCCAGGCCAATGAAAAAAAGCTAAAATGGTATCGACCCAAGATAAGTAATTAAGTAGTACTAGCTAGCTACCTGCCATCTCTTTAATTATCATGCTTGATTAATTATTATCTGATCAAATTCCATTCTCGTAAAGGCCCTGAAGCAGGCGCCGGGCAATAATCTGTGTGCATACTATGGCTGGGACCGCGCACAACGCCTACCACGAGCACAGGGAGAAGGAACAGAGAGGAGGGCCATTGAGCGGCACTAGGGGTGGTGGTTGCTGCGGTACTACTGCACATGAGCGGTACTACTGCTCCTACTGCCGCTGAACCCGACACGAGAAAACCACGTCTCAAGTTGAGGTGGTACCAGCATGGAACCGGAGCCGTACTACCGCTTATGGCCATGGGCGGTACTACCGCTGTGGGACAACGGTACTACCGCTTGTGGCGATAAGCGGTACTGCCGCTCCGGCCCAGCGGTACTACCGCTGGCGCCATCCTTAAGCCACTTCCACGAAAGCAAGTAAATTCCACGGAAAACCAGAACTGCCATAACTTCTGCATATGAGCTCCGAATTGAGCAAACTCAAGCTTGTTAGATACAAGACGACGAGTAGCATAAGAATCGTGTATGGGACTAGTACGTCAAGGGAGGAAAGAAGACTCCAGTATTCATGGGAACACTAGAGAAGCAAAGTGCTCATTGGGACGATTTCATGAATTTCAAGGAATCGGAATTATCTAAGGAACGGTCGAGAATAAACAAGGCCAATGCCGCAAAAAGGATAAGTTTCATAAGCTGGGGCCAGGTGGCCATGCGGTGGGAATGCCTAAGTGGGATAAGTCTGAGAAAGAGATGGAGGATGTAGGTGTCACTCCAGAAACATTGAGCTGCCCCCCAGGTGCAGGACTTGGTTCTATGCGCATGGTTGGGGGGGAGTTGGACCCAAAAGACAGGCAAAGTTTCGAAGAAGGCATGTCTGGATGGAGCCGAAGATAAGCTACTTGTTGCAATAGAAGAGGATCGATCGGGGGTGTTCGAGCCCAACAGAGAGAACGACGAGCTTACGCGTGCCCTGGGAAATCTTGAACACCCGGGAAGACCACGAGGCAAGGGCGCTATTCCATGGTATGAGGGGTTTTCGGACTGGAACGCCGACTACAGAACCCGTGCGAGAAAGAAGATTGCGGAGGAGAAGAAGAGGAAGATGGAGGAGGAGCAGAGGAAGCTGGACTATGAACGCCTTCAAGGCCTAGAATCAGCGCACGTGGACTTGGCGGTCAAATTCCAGTGGCAGCAGGAGCAGATCGACTCACTTAGCCAGCAAAGGGGGTCTCAGCAGCTGCAGCAGCTAGCGGATGATCCAGCATTGGATAGCACGGTCCCATCCATGCCGAGAAGCAGCATGGGTTCCGCCCTGGGCGACGCATTGTTGGATAGCTACCCAGTGGATGACATCATGGAGAACACTAACTGCGAGCTACACTTCAAAATGAAGAACATATCCATGAAGGTGGCGGACGCCGTTGCTTTTACAAATCCCCCTGAGGCAACCTTCCATTGCAACCCGATTCCAGTGGGCTATGCTCGTGTCTTGGTTGATGAGGTGGTGGACCAATATTCGGGGCTAGAGCTTGACATTCCTGGAGGTGACGAGGAGCACACACTGGGAGAGGCCAACCATCGTATCATCCTATGGAGAAAGGATTGCATCATCTTTCTAAGGCCACCGACACCGCGTCATCCGACTCCTCGTCGAAGTCCGCCACCGAGTTAGTAGACTCCCGCTCCTCCAAGTCCACCAACGCGTCAGGCCACTCCTCCTCCAAGTCCGGCACAACTTCAGGCCACTCCTCCTCCTCCAAGTCCGGCAAAGCGTTAGGTCACTCGTCCTCCAAGTCCGGCACAACTTCAGGCCACTCCTCCTCCTCCAACTCAGCCATGTCAGCCGTTTTCGCCGCCTCAGCAATCACGGAAGAGAGCCGCCTCAGCTATGGTGCGTAGCGGTACAAGTCGAGGTAGTACTGGAGGTACATGCGGAGGCAAGCGATTTTAATATGGTCCAAGCAGCCTCGCGCCTCTTTCGCAGAGGCCTTACGACAAGTCCGAGGAGGAAAACACATCCATATCGAAGGCCGAGGTGGAAGCCCATTTTGCACCGAAACCGCCACCGCCGCCAAGGGAGAAAGTGCCTGAGGAAAAGATTGACCACTTAATTCGTATGGCTAGAGCACCAGCTCCCAAGCCTGTTGACACAGACTATGAGTGCCACCTCAAGAAGTTAAATCGAGCACGTCTACAGAAAGAGGCGAGCTCGAGCTCGAGCAAATCAGCTGGCAAAAGGAGCGGTAAAACCGTTCCCCAGCTGGGAGAACAGGCGGCGCAATCAATCCCCCCGCTTGTTGTGCCAACAACACATGAGAGTACGCGTGCCCAATATTATTGTGGTCAAACCATTAACGTTCCCGGGCTGGGCGATGTGGTAATAACCGAGGAGCATATTGAGCAGGCTAAAAGGCTCATGATCACTGTTGGACAACTCCTCGATATCGAGCCCATGTCTCTGATTAGAGAGGAGGAAATAAAACGGAAATATGTCCGGGCCAACCTTTGGTCGAGCTAGACGAGGTCAAGAAGCTCCCAACGTGAATGTATGAATTGCATCAATGGTACATGGACATTACCAAGATTTCCAATTGAGAGTCCCTCATGGTGAATGTCAAGAAGGATCATTACTACCATGAGAAAGCTGTGTCCGTTGAGTATTCAGAACTATTTCAGTTATACAATCAAGACGCACTCGACAAATCTATCGTTAGTTGCTATTGTCTGTAAGTGATTTCTTTTTGTAATTTAAGTCTCAAGCTAGCTGTAGTTATCATTTTGGTCTATCATTACCTTTAATTATCCTCACTATATTCTTTTCTGTGGTATTATGCAGGATGAAGATTTATGAAATGAAAAAAGGTGGATGCTATGGCATTGGGTTCATTGACCCAAATACCATTAATGAATACACATGGAAATTAGATCCATATTATGAAAAAAGTGTAGAGGAAAGCATGCTAGAGTTCTTCAAGTGCCTCAATACCAATGAAGATATACTACTAGCTTCCTTACAACTTCGAGTGAGTCACACTGTCTTGTACTACAAATTCTGTTTTTGCCTACTAGCTAGCTACATGTTTTTGCTTACATATGCCCGCTTAATTAAGACATGCAAATGTGTGTGCATGCAGATTTCGCTGGATCTTGTTTATCATTAAAGTTGATGAAGGAACAGTTGAAATACTGGACTCACTACTTAAAAAAGCAAGTAACTACACCATCTTGTTTGGGATAGTCAACATGTAATTTCAATCATTATTAACTATATCTCGGCCTATTTAGTTCGTCATTTCCTGATATGAACTATTTAATAACCCCTTTATTCATTTTCTTTGTCGGCGGGCAGGGCTTGGGCAAAGTTCATCAGCGTCACTCCAGGCCAATGGAAAAAAAAGCTAAAATGGTATCAACCCAAGATAAGTAATTAAGTAGTACTAGCTAGCTACCTGCCATCTCTTTAATTATCATGCTTGATTAATTATTATCTGATCAAATTCCATTCTCGTAAAGGCCCTGAAGCAGGCGCCGAATCTGTGTGCATACTACGGCTGGGACCGCGCACAACGCCTACCACGAGCACAGGGAGAAGGAACAGAGAGGAGGGCCATTGAGCGGCACTAGGGGTGGTGGTAGCCGCGGTACTACTGCACATGAGCGGTACTACTGCTCCTACTGCCGCTGAACCCGACACGAGAGAACCACGTCTCGAGTCGAGGCGGTACCAGCATGGAACCGGAGCCGTACTACCGCTGTCCCACCGCTTGTGGCGATAAGCGGTACTGCCGCTCCGGCCCAGCGGTACTACCACTGGCGCCATCCTTAAGCCACTTCCACGAAAGCAAGTAAATTCCACGGAAAACTAGAACTGCCATAACTTCTGCATATGAGCTCCGAATTGAGCAAACTCAAGCTTGTTAGATACAAGACGACGAGTAGCATAAAAACAGCGAAGGTATGCCAACAAATAGAGGAGTGAAACCTCCAACCGAGAAGAACCGGCAAAACCTCCAACATCGAAAACATCATAGAAGATGCATGAACTCCGTTTTCGATGAACTCGAGCTTGTCACCAAGATGACCATAAGCTCCAAAACTCACAAAGAGAAGAACCAAATAAGAACCGATAAAGATGATGCAAGGATGCAATGGTTTGAGCTCTCTACAATGATACGATCAAGCTACTCATCGAGAGCCCCCCTTGATAGTACAGCAATCGATCCTATAACCCGGTCTCCCAACTACCATCATGAGACCGGTAAAATAGAAAACCTACCAAGGGCAAACCTTTGCCTTGCACATGGTCCACTTGAGCTAGATGATGACGATCTTGACTCCCTCAAGTTGGACCACCTTTCTTGATTGGGTTGACTCGATGAAGATTAGTTGATTGCTCCCCCATACTCCACTATGGGCGAGCCACTCTTCCGCACATCTTCACAAGTCCATTGTCACCACAAAGGACGACAAGCTTCAAGCATTTGATCTCTTCGTGATGCTCCACTTGAACTTGCACACCGCAACCTTTCTTGATTGTGTTAACTTGATGAAGACTAGTTGATTGCTCCCCCATACTCCACTATGGGTGGGCCACTCTTCCGCACATCTTCACAAGTCCATTATAACCACAAAGGATGACAAGCTTCAAGCATTTGATCTCTTCGTGATGCTCCACTTGAACTTGCACACCGCAACCTAACCCCACAAAGAACCCTCATGAAGACCATGGGTTAGTACACAAAGCGTAATTGACAATGCTTACCATACCATGGGATCACTTGATCCCTCTCGGTACATCTTCTACGCTTTGTGGGTTGATCAATTTGATTCACTCTTTGACTTAGTCTTGATCAACCTCTCACAAGACCAATCTTTAGGTAATTCCTTGAATAGCACCTTGGTCGACACAAACTCTCCTTGAAACCAACACATGTACTCCAAGAAAATCCTATGGACAAAACCTTCAAATATAACTCAAGCCAACCATTAGTCCATAGAGATTGTCATCAATTACCAAAACCAAACATGGGGCCACCGCATGTTCTTTCATTAGTATTGTTGAGGGAACTTGCACTAGCGAAAGTATGAACCCTAGGCCTTGTTTCAACGCATTGCAATACTGTTTACGCTCACTTTTATCATTAGTTACCTTGTTGTTTTTATAATATCAGATTACAAATACCTTTATCTACTATCCATATACCACTTGTATCACCCTCTCTTCGCCAAACTAGTGCACCTATACAATTTACCATTGTATTGGGTGTGTTGGGGACACAAGAGACTCTTTGTTATTTGGTTGCAGGGTTGCTTGAGAGAGACCATCTTCATCCTACGCCTCCTACGGATTGATAACCTTAGGTCATCCACTTGAGGGAAATTTGCTACTATCCTACAAACCTCTGCACTTGGAGGCCCAGCAATGTCTACAAGAAGAAGGTTGTGTAGTAGACATCAAGCTCTTTTCTGGCGCCGTTGCCGGGGAGGTGAGTGCTTGAAGGTATATCTTTAGATCTTGCAATCAAGTCTTTTAGTTTCTTGTTTTATCACTAGTTTAGTTTATAAAAGAAAACTACAAAAAAATATGGAACTGAGTTTGCCTCATACGCTTCATCTTTTTAATATCTTTTGTGAGTATGATGGAAAGGAAAATTGTGCCAAAGTGTTAGAAGAAGAATGCATTAAAATGTTTGGCACTAAATATTTGAATGATGAGAATGATTGCAATGTTGTTAGTATGAACTCCTTGAATATCCCTAGTACTAATGATGATTGCACTAGTTATGATGAAAATGTCTCCTATAAACATGTCAATTTTTGTGGAGTGCATTGGGTTTGCAAGTACACACCAAATAGGGAAGATAGATATTGCAAGAGGCATAAGTACTTAGAAACTAAATTGTTGCAAGGAAGGCTAGATGATTGTGCTGATAATTTAAATTTTCTTGGCCATACTTGTGAGCTTTGTAATGAACGTAGTCATTTAACCATCCGATGCAAATTGTTTCATGATCTAATCGTTTCCAAAAATTGTGATGACTTGATTTCTCTTGAACATCATAATGAACTTAGTTTTCTTATGGGTTACGAAGAAGTGAAACGTATAACTAACTATCTTCCAGTATTTGCCCATGATAAACTTCTTGGCTTTGATCTAGAGGAAATTTATATGTATTGTGCGGCGAATTGTATTGAAAATCCTTATATTGCCAACTACATAAAGAAAAGAAAACAAATAGAAGATGAAGAGAATACTAATGAAAGGGAAGAGACTTCCCAATACCCTCCTATTATTTCTTATGATGAATCAGGTAACGAGGAGGAGCTTCCTATTCAACCAATCTCATTAATAAGGAGCTCCAAAAAGAGGATTGAACCCACACATGATGTGGTGAAGAAGAAGAAAAGAAAAAGGAAGAGAGGTAAAAAGATATCTCCCCCAAATAATGCTGCTCCTATTACTATTGTGCCTCATGAAAATATAATCCTGGAAGATAATTATACTTCTTATGATCTTGAAAATCTTTTTGGCACTTGCTTGGAAGAATATGATAATTGCTATACTATTGGTGCTATCCATACTATTAATTATGAGAGTGATTATGCTTATGATTTGAAAAGGCCCAAGCTTGGGGATGCTTTGTTTGATGAAAGATGATGTTTCTGAGAATATATTTGCTGAAATTAATGTTTGTCCTAAGCTTGGGGAAGCTATGTTTAATGAAGATGCTATTTTTAGTCTCCCAAGTTTTGATATGCAAATTTATAATGATGATAGCATGCCTCCTACTTATGATGATTATTGTGATGATACTTATGCTATAAAAAGTAGTGATTATATTTATAAAACTTGTCATGATTATGATTACCCCTTTTCTGAACATTACTCCTTTAATGTGGAAACAATTTATAGTATTCGAGTTTCTTATGATACTCACACTATTCCGAATGAGAAGAATTTTGCTTATGTGGAGAGTAATAAAATTTCTATGCTTGTAGATCATGAAAAGAATGCTTTAGGTGCTTGTTATATTGTTGAATTCATTCATGATGCTACTGAAAATTATTATGAGGGAGGAATATATGCTTGTAGGAATTGCAATAATATCAAGTTTCCTCTCTATGTGCTTAAAGTTTTAAAGTTATGCTTGTTTTACCATCCTATGCAAGTTGATTCTTGTTCCCATAAGTTGTTTGCTAAAAACATTCCTATGCATAGGAAGTGGGTTAGGATTAAATGTGCTAGTAATATTCTTCATGATGCTCTCTTTATGTTTCAATTCTTATCTTTTATGTGAACACCATTGAAATGATCATGCCTAGCTAGGGGCGTTAAACAATAGCGCTTGTTGGGAGGCAACCCAACTTTATTTTTATTACTTGCTTTTTCTTCCTGTTTAGTAATAAATAATTCATCTAGCCTCTGTTTATATGTGGTTTTATGCTTTTAGTTAGTGTTTGCGCCAAGTAGAACCGTTGGGAAGACTTGGGGAAAGTCTTGTTGATCTTGCTGTAAAAAACAGAAACTTTAGCGCTCACGAGAATTGCTGCCATTTTTATTTGGAGAGTTATATTTAGTTAATTATTTTTTCAGATGATTAATATATAAATTACTCAGGTCCAGAAATTTATTTGAGAATTTTATGAGTTCCAGAAGTATACGTTTGATCCATATTACTACAGACTGCTCTGTTTTTGACAGATTCTGTTTTTCATGTGTTGTTTACTTATTTTGATGAATCTATGGCTAGTAAAATAGTTTATAAACCATAGAGAAGTTGGAATATAGTAGGTTTAACACCAATATAAATAAAGAATGAGTTCATTACAGTACCTTGAAGTGGTGATTTATTTTCTTATACTAACGGAGCTTTCGAGTTTTCTGTTAAGTTTTGTGTTGTGAAGTTTTCAAATTTTGGGTAAGGATTCGATGGACTATGAAATAAGGAGTGGCAAGAGCCTAAGCTTGGGGATGCCCCGGAAGGCATCCCCTCTTTCGTCTTCGTTCATCGGTAACTTTACTTGGAGCTATATTTTTATTTACCACATGATATGTGTTTTGCTTGGAGCGTCATTTTATTTTATTTAGTTTTGCTTGCTGTTTGAATAAAATACTAAGATCTAATATTATTAAATGTTATAGAGTCTTCACATAGTTGCATAATTATTTGACTACTCATTGATCTTCACTTATATCTTTCGGAGTAGTTTGTCATTTGCTCTAGTGCCTCACTTATATCCTTTTAGAGCACGGTGGTGGATTTGTTTTATAGAAACTATTGATCTCTGATGCTTCACTTAGATTATTTTGAGAGTCTCAAATAGCATGGTAATTTGCTTATATAATCCCAATATGCTAGGTATACAAGATTAATAATAAAATTCTCTTATGAGTGTTTTGAATACTAAGAGAAGTTTGATGCTTGATGATTGTTTTGACATATGAGGTAATAATATCAAAGTCGTGCTAGTTGAGTAGTTGTGAAATTGAGAAATGCTTGTGTTGAAGTTTGCAAGTCCCGTAGCATGCACGTATGGTAAATTTTATGCAACAAATTTGAAACATGAGGTGTTATTTGATTGTCTTCCTTATGAGTGGCGGTCGGGGACGAGCGATGGTCTTTTCCTACCAATCTACCCCCCTAGGAGCATGCATGTAGTACCAAGGTTTTTGATGACTTGTAGATTTTTGCAATAAGTATGTGAGTTCTTTATGACTAATGTTGAGTCCATGGATTATACGCACTCTCACCCTTCGATCCTTGCTAGCCTCTTCGGTACCGTGCATTACCCTTTCTCACATTGAGAGTTGGCGCAAACTTCGCCGGTGCATCCAAACCCCGTGATATGATACGCTCTTTCTAACATAAACCTCCTTATATCTTCCTCAAAACAGCCACCATACCTACCTATTATGGCATTTCCATAGCCATTCCGAGATATATTGCCATGCAACTTTCCACCATTCCATTCATCATGACACATTCATCATTGTCATATTGCTTAGCATGATCATGTAGTTGACATAGTATTTGTGGCAAAGCCACCGTTCATAATTATTTCATACATGTCACTCTTGGTCCATTGCATATCCCGGTACACCGCCGGAGGCATTCATATAGAGTCATATTTGTTCTAGTATCGAGTTGTAATCATTGAGTTGTAAATAAATAGAAGTGTGATGATCATCATTTTCTAGAGCATTGTCCCAAGTGAGGAATTATAAAAAAAAAGAGAAAGGCCATAAAAATAAAGAGAAGCCCCCCCCCCCAAAGGGAGAAAAGAGAAAGGCCATAAAAAAGAAAGGCCAAATAAAAAAATGAGAGAAAAAGAGAGAAGGGTCAATGCTACTATCCTTTGCCACACTTGTGCTTCAAAGTAGCACCATGATCTTCATGATAGAAAGTCTCTTGTTTTGTCACTTTCACATACTAGTGGGAATTTTCATTATAGAACTTGGCTTGTATATTCCAACAATGGGCCTCCTCAAGTGCCCTAGGTCTTCGTGAGCAAGCAAGTTGGATGCACACCCACTAGTTTCTTTTGTTGAGCTTTCATACATTTATAGCTCTAGTGCATCCGTTGCATGGAAATCCCTACTCCTTACATTAACATCAATCGATGGGCATCTCCATAGCTCATTGATTAGCCTCGTTGATGTGAGACTTTCTCCTTTTTGTCTTCTTCACATAACCCCCTCATTATTCTCTTCCACCCATAGTGCTATATCCATGGCTCGCGCTCATGTATTGCGTGAAAGTTTATAGGTTTGAGATTACTAAAGTATGAAACAATTACTTGGCTTGTCATCGGGGTTGTGCATGATGAGAGCATTATTGTGTGACGAAAATGGAGCATGACTAAACTATATGATTTTGTAGGGATGAACTTTCTTTGGCCATGTTATTTTGAGAATACATAATTGCTTAGTTAGTACACTTGAAGTATTATCATTTTTATGTCAATATGAACTTTTATCTTGAATCTTTTGGATCTGAATATTCATGCCACAATTAAGAAGAATTACATTGAAATTATGTCAAGTAGCACTCCACATCAAAAATTCTGTTTTAATCATTTACCTACTTGAGGACGAGCAGGAATTAAGCTTGGGGATGCTGATACGTCTCCAACGTATCTATAATTTTTGATTGCTCCATGCTATATTATCTACTGTTTTGGATGTTTATGGGCTTTATTATACACTTTTATATCATTTTTTGGGACTAACCTATTAACCCAGAGCCCAGTGCCAGTTTCTGTTTTTACCTTGTTTTAGGGTTTCGAAGAAAAGGAAAACCAAACGGAATCCAATTGACCTGAAACTTCACGGAACCCATTTTTGGAAGGAAAGAAGCCCTGAAGACTTGAAGTGCACGTAAGGGAAGCTTCGAGGAGGCCACGAGGTAGGGGGGCGCGCCCACCCCCCTGGGCGCGCCCTCCACCCTCGTGGGCCCCTCGTGGCCCCCCCCGACGTACTTCTTCCGCCTATATATCTCCATATACCCTAAAACTTCCGGGGAGCACAATAGATCAGGAGCTCCGCCGCCAGAAGCCTCCATAGCCACCCAAAAGCCAATCTGGACCCGTTCCGGCACCCTGCCGGAGGGGGAATCCCTCTCCGGTGGCCATCTTCATCATCCCGGTGCTCTCCATGACGAGGAGGGAGTAGTTCTCCCTCGGGGCTGAGGGTATGTACCAGTAGCTATGTGTTTGATCTCTCTCTCTCTCATGTTCTTGATGTGATACGGTCTTGATGTATCGCGAGCTTTGCTATTATATTTGGATCCTATGATGTTTCTTCCCCCCTCTACTCTCTTGTAATGGATTGAGTTTCCCCTTTGAAGTTATCTTATCGGATTGAGTCTTTAAAGATTTGAGAACACTTGATGTATGTCTTGCCGTGGATATCTGTGGTGACAATGGGATATCACGTGATTCACTTGATGTATGTTTTGGTGATCAACTTGCGGGTTCCGCCCATGAACCTATGCAAAGGGGTTGGCACACGTTTTCATTGTGATTCTCTGATAGAATCTTTGGGGCACTCTTTGAGGTTCTATGTGTTGGTTGAATAGATGAATCTGAGATTGTGTGATGCATATCGTATAATCATACCCATGGATACTTGAGGTGACATTGGAGTATCTAGGTGACATTAGGGTTTTGGTTGATTTGTGTCTGAAGGTGTTATTCCAGTACAAACTCTAGGGCTGTTTGTGACACTTATAGGAATAGCCCAACGGATTGATTGGAAAGAATAACTTTGAGGTGGTTTTGTACCCTACCATAATCTCTTCGTTCGTTCTCCGCTATTAGTGACTTTGGAGTGACTCTTTGTTGCATGTTGAGGGATAGTTATGTGATCCAATTATGTTAGTATTGTTGAGGGAACTTGCACTAGCGAAAGTATGAACGCTAGGCCTTGTTTCAATGCATTGCAATACCATTTACGCTCACTTTTATCATTAGTTACCTTGCTGTTTTTATAATTTCAGATTACAAATACCTTTATCTACTATCCATATACCACTTGTATCACCCTCTCTTTGCCGAACTAGTGCACCTATACAATTTACCATTGTATTGGGTGTTGTCGGTGTCAAAACCGGCGGATCTCGGGTAGGGGGTCCCGAACTGTGCGTCTAGGCCGGATGGTAACAGGAGGCAAGGGGCACGAAGTTTTACCTAGGTTCGGGCCCTCTCGATGGAGGTAAAACCCTACGTCCTGCTTGATTAATATTGATGATATGGGTAGTACAAGAGTAGATCTACCAGGAGATCAGAGAGGCTAAACCCTAGAAGCTAGCCTATGGTATGATTGTTGTTGTCTATGTTGTCCTACTGACTAAAACCCTCCGGTTTATATAGACACCGGAGAGGGTTAGGGTTACACAAAGTCGGTTACAATGGTAGGAGATCTGAATATCCGTATCGCCAAGATTGCCCTCCACGCCAAGGAAAGTCGCTTCCGGACACGGGACGAAGTCTTCAATCTTGTATCTTCATAGTCCAGGAGTCCGGCTGAAGGTATAGTCCGGCTGTCCAAACACCCCCTAATCCAGGAGTCCCTCAGTAGCCCCTGAACCAGGCTTCAATGACGATGAGTCCGGCGCGCAGATTGTCTTCGGCATTGCAAGGCGGGTTCCTCCTCCAAGTACTTGATAGAAGATTTTGAATACAAAGATAGTGTCCGGCTCTCAGCGCGTCATGCGAGGCGGTTTCCTTGGAACGTCTTGTTAAAGCAGAGATCGTGTCCCCTTATTCCGGGATTCTCATCAATACGGGCGAGGGTAACCAAACCACTTCTAGGACTCCTAGATTATAGGCAAGTCCAAACAGACACGGAGAGGACGCTTGATATTCACCCTCTTTATAAAGGGACAAGGCTTTTATTTTTCCCTCCCGTGCTCAATCGAGTCCTTCCCCCACATCAAGCTCAAATGACCAAAGTTCAGGTCAGGTGCCCCGAACCTTCAGTCATGTCCGGATCTAGCCTTCAAGGCCGATGGGTGCCTTCCTCCGTCACGGAAGAAGACATCAAAAAGTTGAGGGAGGCCAGATATCTGACCGCTGAGATATTGCACCGGCTGCCTCCGCGAGGGCAGGCCGTTCCCACCCCCGAACCCAACGAGAACGTCGTGTTTGTCTCCCACTTCCTCCGAGGTCTAGGCCTTGCTCTGGATCCTTTCTTCAGGGGTTTGATGTTTTATTACGGGCTAGACTTCCATGATATAGCTCTGGACTCCTTTCTTCATACCACGACATTTATTGTCGTGTGCGAGGCCTTCCTCCGGGTTACCCCTCACTTTGGCCTATGGCTCAAGACCTTTGAAGTAAAGTCGAAGATGATCGAGGGGCAACATGCAGCGTGTGGAGGTGCCTCAATACGCAAGATGACAGGAGCTCTGTGGCCCAAAGGTTCCATCCCAGATGTGTCTGAATTGTGGCAACAGGAGTGGTTCTACATCACGGCTCCTAGAAGTGCCAAGTGGGCGACCGCCCCTGTTTTCCGCTCGGGCCCTCCACCACAACTGATGTCATGGATCAGCAGAGGTCTGAGCTCGGGTCCAGCCAAGGACGTGCCTATACTGCAAAGCCGCATTTGAGATCTCTTCAATGGAGATTTCAGTTTGGTCGCGGTAATACAAGTTATGCTGGTTCGTCAAGTCCAGCCTTGCAAACGCCGGCCTCTTCGCCTGTGGGAGTTCAATCCCGAGGGACCGCATGTCATTCAAAATTTTCTCGGTCTGACGCATGAGGAGATGTACAAGTCATTCTTCGGACCTCAGGTGGAGTGTCTGGAAATCACCGAGGACGTGGGCCTGAGTAGTAACCGCGCCGCCGAACAGGTAAGGCATCTTCCGGCCGAACATACTATCTCTCCCTTGTTACGAAGTTATTTCTGAGAGTTTTCTTTTTGACCAGGACTGGCTAACAAAGGCGAAGTTGATTCGGTGTTCGGCCCCCCTCCCCGAGGGTTTGGAAAATCTGGTATTGGAAAAGATGCTCCAGACCGCACCTTGCCCGGAGCCCTTGAAGGAAGATACAGTGGAGGATAATATGGGCGGACGCGGTCCCCCAATGCTGCCCATTCTAACCGAGGGAGCGAGCGTCTCCATGAAGGAAGATGACCAGAAGAGGAAAAGGACTGTGCCCGAGGATTCGGAAGCCGAAGCTTCCAAACGGGAGAAGAAATCTCCCACAGAGGGTCCTACCTTGGGGGGCGCTGTTGCCGCACAAAGTCCGCGC
>NC_041386.1:636981338-637098818 GCF_002162155.2 Triticum dicoccoides
GGGGTTAATTCTCCCGCGAGTCGTAAGTGACCCGAAATACTTTAATAGTATAGATATGCACTCTTTTTCTTCTGAGAGAATAACCACCGCATATATTTTTGCAGTTCGGGCCTTAGCCCCTCTCAAATGGCTCGTGTTCGGGGGACCTTCTTCCAGAGATGATGGAGAGCGAAACGCTTCCTCCAGACTCCTCCGCTCCGGAAGCGGGCAACCCTGAAGTATCGTCGCGGAGGGCCTCTCCGAGTCCGGTGAGGCCGGAAGATAATCCCATTGACCCCTGAAGCTCCCAGTGTCCGGCTCCCGAAGAGAGCAGACAAAAGAGTCCGGCACCGTCTAGTGTGTGATCGAATGTTCTGAGGGAGTTGGTGGGGCGAGCAGCCATCTCAGATGAACACCGTGTGCTGATGAATACGATGATGGAGAGAATATCGTCCGCTGAAAGCGGATTGCATGAAGCTTTTATGAGTCTACTGACAGGCTTTGAGGTACGTAAAAGAATGTATGATAGTCCTGCACATGCTAGGTGTGCCCTGTGTAGATAGTAGCCCCTGAGACTGGTTGTCGTCGGAAACGATGATGAACAAAGGATCATATTCCCAGGTAATAACCATACTGCCTCTATGTGCAGGTGATGGAAGCTCCGGTAGCTAGCCGGACTAGCGAGTTTGCCCATTTAGAACGGCAGTTGGATGCGGCAGACACCGACATCGAGCTTGTTAACAAAAGGCTTGACGAGGCATAGGGTAAGTGTCATTATCTGGTAAACGCCACAATAGGAAGAGCAGCATGATGCCAGCATCTTTAATATGTTGTGACTGCAGATGGAGCTGCCACTGTTGAAGCCTTGCGGGAAGAACTTGCCCGAGCCAAGGAACAAGCGAGGTTGGGTAATGCGGCTGCTTTGAAGGCGGCCGAAGAGTTGCAAGCCGAGAAGGCCGCGCATGGCGAGAGCCGAGACAAGATTGCCAAGATGGCCATAGAATTAAAAGCCGCCACCGACCGTTGCTGGGTTCTTGAAAAGGAAAACCAAGCGAAGGCATCAGACCTTGAGAAGGCTGGTGCGACAAAAAAAGACCTCCGCTCTGCTATGAGGGCAAAGAATGAGGAGCTGCAGGAAGCCGGGGTTATTGTAGCTGGGAAATCCTTTATGTTGCGGAGGAAGTTCGGAGATCCACGGTATGCCCCTCTAGATCGGCAGTGGAGTTCGTAGGATGTATATATGGATTTGGCGGCGAGCGCTGCCGATGCGGCCAAGTATTTCCAGGGTTAGACGGACCGTGAAGTAGACCAGCTGTTTTGGAGACAATTCCATTCTCCTGAGCATCCGCTTTCATTGACTGACCAATTAGCCGAATGGGCCGAACTAAATAGGTTGTCCGGACTCTCCATGAGGTCTGTTGTGGATCAGCTATGGCCGGAAAGGTCAAAATCGAACAGCTATTTCAGCTTGGTGCAGCAGTTCCTTGACGTGGTGCCGCGCATTAATGCGATGAAGAGGTCGGCGTGCATAGAGAGCGCACGGATGGCCTTTGCCCATGTTAAAGCATACTGGGCGGAGATGGATGCTACCACTGTTGCAGCGCGAGATTCGGCCATAGGTCGAAGGGCTGCTGAGCACTACTTTGAAGAAGTTCTTGAGGGTGCTCATTTGATAGAGACCCAGTGCTCAAAAAATGTTATGTTTGAGTGATATGTAATCTCATTGTAAGCGAAATGCTTTTATAAATTTTTATAAGGCTATTTTTATACTTTTGCCTGAAAGTAATATGATGCCTCCTGGGCGGCCGTTTATGTATACATGTGTATAACCTGAAAGATTGCAGCCGTCGGCTTCAACCCTCACGCATATAATGCGGAGGTGCTCGCAAAAACATGCGTTCACACTTAACCCAACGTCTTGGTCCTATTAAGGAGGTGATAGCGGAGCGAGCGAGGCAACCAGACTATAACGCTTTAGCACTTTCACTTAGCCATAGGAGTTTGACAGTGGGGCTACTAAATAGCCCCTGGTGGCTCCGCACTTTCCCGATCCCGGGGTGCGTACATGCCTGGTCGGAAAACGGCCCTTCATTAAGGCGGAGGAATTCTAACATTCCAACAGGTCATCGAGTGGTTGACCAGTCTCACGCTATATCATGATAGTTAGTTTTCGGCTTTCTCTACTGAGGTGCTCGTCCGGATGAACCAGGGCACAATCGCAGTAGTTCTCCTGGTGCTACCTTAGCCGGTAAAGCGGAACGTAAGGCACCAAAACACAGGAGCCGGGCAAACCCAACATTTGACCAAAGACAATGATTCGGAGCTGATGCATATAGGGCCAAACTCACGACGCCGAACACTCCCTAAGGTATTCGGTCTTTGTGGTATAAACCGGGCCTAAATAATGGCCTTTTTAAGAAGCCCCTTGTGTCCAGGTACGTGCATTGTTCTCGCGTGGCCACATGCCAAGACGTCAGCATCCTTCTCAACGGTGGATATGTATCAACAAGAGATAGTAAAAAAGGTTTACGCAGGGTCTTAATCTAAAAAGAATCCTTGGAGCGGGTCCCTACTGCACGTCTGCGCCTGTATCTCCGTTGTGCCGTATCCTGGACGGGTGTGGCATGATGATCGCCTGTAAAAGAGAGGAATTTAGGTGAAAAAGTTGTCATGTAAAAAGATAGTTTGTTAAAGAAACCATGTATAATTCAAGATGAGAAGAAATTGCCACTCGTCTGCGCGTGTTGAGCCCCTTGTATTGACAAATAGGGGTGTGACCATTTATTCGGTATAAGTAGCGGCGCCGGACTCGATTAGTTGTATCTGGGGTCTTGACGACCTATTGGATGCTTTCGCTTGTCCAGGCGCCTTTAGTGTGTGGCTGCCAAGGCAGCCTCACTCTCTTCGTCGCGCAGAGATCGCTTGATATTTCCGTGCAATGTAATGATGCCACGTGGACCGGGCATCTTGAGTGTGAGGGAGGCATAGTGTGGTATTGCATTAAAGTGAGCGAAAGCTTCGCGTCTGAGCAGTGCTTGATAGCCACTTTGAAACTGAGCGATGTGGAAAGTTAAATGCTCGCGACAGAAGTTATCGGGGGAGCCGAATATAACTTGTAGTAGGAGGGAGCCCGTACAATGAGCCCTTGGGCCTGGTGTTACTCATTTAAAGGTAGTATTGCTATGGTGAATTTGTGTTGGGTCTAACCCCATCCCACGGATTGTATCCTGATATATTAGGTTGAGGCTACTGCCGCCGTCCATCAAGACTCTTGTGAAGTGATATCCGCCAATTACTGGGTCTAATACCAAGGCAGCACATCCTGCGTGTCGGATACTTGCTGAGTAATCACGATGGTCGAAAGTGATCGGTTGAGATGACCAGTGGCAGGACTTCGTGGTGACAGGCACTTGGGTATATTTTCCTGGGAGTGCCGCGTTGTTTTTTCCCTTGATTACGTGTAACACGTTTACTGTTTTGACTTCTGGTGGAAATTTCTTTTGTTCCCCCGTGTCTTGCTTGGGGGGCTCGTCCTCGTCTTCACTTGGTGTATCCTCCCCCTTGTGTACGGCGTTGAGCTTGCCAGACTGCTTGAAGACCCAACATTCTCTGTGGGTATGATTAGCAGGTTTACCAGGGGTACTATGAATCTGGCATACTTGGTCTAGAATTTTGTTGAGGCTGGACAATTCATCCCTGGTGCCTTTAGGGGGCGGCTTTTGACCTGGCCGAGAGCTTTTGAATCTGGCATTTACTGCCGTGCCCTTCGTGCTATCTTCTTTATTCCTGTGTTTGTTATTGCAGTTGCACCGTGATTTCCCGTTTCCATCTCTAACTTCAGATGTACTAGGGTCGCTGGTGCTGCATCTGGCTAGCCAGCTGTCCTCACCCGCGTAAAAGCAGGTCATGAGGTTTGTTAATGCGGCCATCGTTCTAGGCTTATTTTGGCCGAGGTGTCTGGCGAGCCATTCGTCACGGACGCTATGCTTGAAAGCCGCCAAGGCTTCAGCGTCCAGACAGTCGACAATCTGGTTCTTTTTAGTAAGAAACCTGTTCCAAAGCTTTCGGGCTGACTCTCCGGGCTGTTGAGTTATATGACTCAAATGTCCGCATCCGGAGGTCGGACATAAGTCCCTTGAAAATTTGCCCGAAAGGCGTCTTCGAGCTCTTCCCAACTTCCAATGGAGCTTTCGGGGAGGCCTTTGAGCCGGTGACGAGCTGGCCCTTTGAACTTGAGGGGTAGGTACTTGATTGTGTGGAGATCATCTCCTCGAGCCATATGGATATGAAGGATGTAGTCCTCAATCCAGACCCCAGGGTCTGTTGTTCCGTCGTATGCCTCTATGTTTACGGGCTTGAATCCCTCTGGAAATTCGTGGTCCAGCACCTCATCGGTGAAACATAGGGGGTGTGCGGCACCCCTGTAGCTGGGTGTACCGCGTTGTTTGGATGTTTGTTGTGTTGCATTGTATGCTGGGGCGCGCTTGCATGGTCCATAGATGGATCTTGTTGCACCATCCTTTGGGTGCGAGACCTCGCATGGGTCGCGTATTGTATTGTGAGTGGTGTTGTTTGCCGCTCTGTGTTGGTAGAGGGGTTGTCTATCCGACCAGGTGGCTGCTTTGATATTTGGTTGTGGGGGTTCTGAGGCCTCCTCATCGAATTCGGGTAGCAGCTTCCGCTTTGGGTAGCTTTTAGAGGGGCGATTGTCACCGTACATTGCTGCAGTGTTGAGTATTTTACTCCATCTGATTTGGAGTGTGTCTTGCGTGGCCTTGAGCCTTTGCTTCTACTTTTTCAGACTCCTCGCGGTGGCAACAAGCCTTTTACGGGCAATCTACTGCTCCGGGTGTCTGTCCGGTGTTATGTCGTCCGGACCATTATCCTTGATAGGATTTGTTTGTTTGGTTTGATTATCCGGATTGCCGTTGTCTGGCAGCGGTTCGCCCTGCTCCAGCGCTGGGTCTGTGTGATCGCTATTTCTGTCGAGGCGGGATTTGGGGCGGCGCTTGCGTCGCCGCTTTGACTACTTTTCGAGGGAACAAGCCTTCGGTGCGTCCTTCCTCTCCTTGTCGTCATCTTTTGGTGCGTCCACCATGTATACGTCATATGACGAGGTGGCGTTCCAGGGCCCAATAGGCGCTGGTTCTTCATCGTCTCCTTCATCGTCGTCCATACCGTCGATGTCTTCGGAGTCGAAGTCGAGCATGTCGGTTAAATCATCGACAGTGGCTACAAAGTGGGTGGTGGGTGGGCTTTGAATTTCTTCATCGTCCGCATCCCAATCTCGCTGACCATAGTCCGGCCAGGGCTCTCCTGATAAAGAGAGAGACTTCAGTGATTTTATAATATCGCCAAAGGGCGAGTGCTGAGAGATGTCCACGGAAGTAAACTCCATGATCGGCGCCCAATCGGATTCGATCGGCAGAGGCGCGAATGGATCAGAGTCCGGAGAGGAGTCCGGCTCCTTGGAATCATGAATCTCACAGAGTGTGGGGCTGGTGTTCGGCTCAATCGCTGTTAGGATCGCAGCCCCCGAGGCGGCATCCAACTACCCATCCTCGGTCGGCGCGGTTGGCTCCGAATTAAGGGTCGAAGCCGATGCGGGTGCAGCCTTCAGGGCACTGTTAGGCGGCGGAGCTAGATCATGCTCGTTGTGGCAGTGCGGCGCGCTCGGTAGTGGCTCGAATCCGTTGAAGATCAAGTCCCCACGGACGTCAGCCATGTAGTTTAAACTTCCAAATCTGACCTGACGGCTAGGGGCATAGCTTTCGATCTACTCCAAATGGCCAAGTGAATTGGCCCGCAGTGCAAAGCCGTCGAAGACAGAGATCTGTCCGGGGAGACAAGTTTCACCCTGGACTG
The DNA here is from genome assembly GCF_002162155.2 of Triticum dicoccoides. NCBI lineage: Eukaryota > Viridiplantae > Streptophyta > Magnoliopsida > Poales > Poaceae > Triticum > Triticum dicoccoides. The sequence continues at coordinate 636,987,183 of NC_041386.1, forward strand.
CATCACTATAGATGATCGTAGGAGCCATCAAGCCTGACGGCGACGACACAGAGGAACTCTCAATGAAAGCACCAATGTTGGTGTCAAAACCGGCAGATCTCGGGTAGGGGGTCCCGAACTATGCATCTAGGCCGGATGGTAACAGGAGGCAAGGGCATGAAGTTCTACCCAGGTTCGGGCCCTCTCGATGGATGTAAAACCCTACGTCCTGCTTGATTAATATTGATGATATGGGTAGTACAAGAGTAGATCTACCACAAGATCAGAGAGGCTAAACCCTAGAAGTTAGCCTATGGTATGATTGTTGTTGTCTATGTTGTCCTACGGACTAAAACCCTCTGGTTTATATAGACACCGGAGAGGGTTAGGGTTACACAAAGTCGGTTACAATGGTAGGAGATCTGAATATCCGTATCGCCAAGCTTGCCTTCCACGCCAAGGAAAGTCCCTTCCGGACATGGGACAAAGTCTTCAATCTTGTATCTTCATAGTCCAGGAGTCCGGCTGAAGGAATAGTTTGGCTATATGAACACCCCCTAATCCAGGACTCCCTCAGGTGTGTTGGGGACACAAGAGACTCTTTGTTATTTGGTTGCAGGGTTGCTTGAGAGAGACCATCTTCATCCTACGCCTCCTACGGATTGATAAACCTTAGGTCATCCACTTGAGGGAAATTTGCTATTGTCCTACAAACCTCTACACTTGGAGGCCCAACAACGTCTACAAGAAGAAGGTTGTGTAGTAGACATCAGTATGACTATCTTGATTTTGTCATAAATTTGTCATGGATGTACATGCATGACAGAAAACATGACCTGCTGTGACAAACATGTACCATCACGTAAGTGTATTTTTTTTGTAGTGACATGACTTGTCAGCGGCTGATCCCTTTTCAGAAAGTACGCGGTTTGCAATGTTTGAATTTGGGCGTTGTAATCTTTGAATTCGAACCTTGCAATATTTATGGTATTTTGTTATATTGAACCGTTTCTGTTCTCTTGTCTCAATGCAAACAGTTCATCTGAGTGAACCGCATGTCGTATATCGCACACACCTTGATCTGGCTGACCGTTTTTTTGTGTTGCCTAATCACAAATAGTTCATCCGAGTGAACTATATGTTGTACATCGCACACACCTTGATCCGGCTGACCGTTTCTTTTGTGTTGCCTAATCACAAACAGTTCATCCGAGTGAACCGTATGCTATACATCACACCGACCTTCATCTAGATGCCCGTTTATTTTGTTCATGCTCATCGAAAACGGTTAATTGAACTAAACCGTATGCCCTGAATCGCACACGCAACTAAAATCAAAACCGTGTTTGATACATCCGTCATCGCAAATATTTTGCGCCTTTTTACGGGTTTTTTACACCACCGTTTGCGATTATTGCATCACACACATTTTCGTCGAAGGGTCTTTGATCGTAGTGCCGCGTTAGCAGCATCCTGCAGTAGTGCATAGTTCTCGAACCCGTAGGGTCCGCACGCTTAACATTTGATGACGTTTTATATTATGAGTTATGTGTTTTGGTGACTGAAGTTTGTTCGGAGTCCCGGATGAGATCACGAACATGACGAGGAGTCTCGAAATGGTCGAGAGGTAAATATTCATATATTGGAAGGTAGTATTTGGACATCGGAATGGTTTCAAGTGATTCAGGTATTTTACCGGAGTACCGAGGGGTTACCGGAACCCCCCGAGGAAATATTGGGCCTTAGTGGGACTTAGTGGAGAGAGAGGAGGGCCGCAAGGGGTGGCCCTCCCATGGCAGTCCGAATTGGACTAGGGGGAGGGGCGGCGCCCCCCTTTCCCTCTCCCTCTCCCTCTCCTTCCTTTTTCCCTCCGGTGGAGAAAGGAAGGGGGGGGATCCTACTAGGACTAGGGAGTCCTAGTAGGACTCCCCCCTTGGCGCTCCCCTCCTGGCCGCCGGCCTCCTCCTCCCCTCCTTTATATACGGGGCGGCGGCACCCCAAAGACACAACAATTGATCTCCTAGCCGTGTGTGGTGCTCCCCTCCACAGTTTACTCCCTCGGTCATAGCGTCGTAGTGCTTAGGCGAAGCCCTAGGCGGATCACATTACCATCACCGTCACCACGCTGTCATGCTGATGGAAATCTCCCTCGACCCTCTATTGTATCAAGAGTTCGAGGGACGTCATCGAGATGAACGTGTGCTAAACACGAAGGTGCCATACATTCGGTACTTGGATCGGTTGGATCGTGAAGACGTTCGACCACATCAATCGCGTTAACCTAACGCTTCCGCTTTCGGTCTACGAGGGTATGTGGACACACACCCCCCCTCTTGTTACTATGCATCTCTTAGATAGATCTTGCGTGATTGTAGCAATTTTTTTGAAATTGCATGCTATGTTCACCAACAACTATGTGGGGAAACTTCTTGATGAGAGTGTACAAAAGTGCATAGAAAATAAAGCATTCTGCTGCTGCTCCATGTTGTTGCTCCATAGGTGTCATCACTATAATTTTTGCACTGTAGTTTAATTGTATAACCACCACTAAAGGATGCTGCATATGACTGGCATGGATAACCAAATCTCTCAAACTCTACATCAGTGACTTTACAATAGTGTCAGTGAGAAAGCAGTATGCTTTACTAGGTGCAGGCCATGCAAGCAAAAACTGTCATATCGACCATTGATTCTATGTTGTCAGGAACATAATCAAGTGCATAATAGGGGCTCAATATGTTGGGGAACACAACATTTCAAAAAAATCCTACGATCACGCAAGATCTATCTGGGAGATGCATAGCAACGAGTGGGGAGAGTGTGTCCACATACCCTCATAGACCGAAAGCGGAAGCCTTAAGTAACGCGGTTGATGTAGTCGAATGTCTTCGCGATCCAAATGATCAAGTACCGAGCGCATGGCACCTCCGCGATCTGCACACGTTCAGCTCGGTGACGTCCCTCATACTCTTGATCCAGCTAAGGCCAAGGGAGAGTTCCATCAGCACGACGGCGTGATGACGGTGATGATGAAGTTACCGACGTAGGGCTTCGCCTAAGCACTACAACGATATGACCGAGGTGGAAACCAGTGGAGGGGGGCACCGCACACGGCTAAGACAACTGTCAACTTGTGTGTCTATGGGGTGCCCCCTCCCCCGTATATAAAAGAGTGGAGGAGGGGAGGGCCATCCCTCTCTATGGCGCGCCCCAAGGGGATTCCTACTCCTAGTAGGAGTAGGTTTCCCCCTTCCCTAGTTGGAGTAGGAGAAGAAGGAAGAGGGAGAAGGAGAGAAGGAAAGGGGGCCCGGCCCCCTCCCCAATTCGGATTGGTCTTGGGAAAGGGGCTGAGGGAGTCTTGGACTAAAGGGTCCTCGGGCGTCCGGCCTGTTGGACATGGGCCGGACTGATGGGCTACGAAGATACAAGACCGAAGACTCTCACCCGTGTCCGGATGGGACTCTCCTTTGCATGGATGGCAAGCTTGGCGTCTGGATATACTATTTCCTTCCTATGTAACCGACTTTGTATAACCCTAGTCCCCTCTGGTGTCTATCTAAACCAGAGGGCTTAGTCCATGGACGAGGATAATCAGATAGGCTAGACTTCTAGGGTTTTAGCCATTGCGATCTCGTGGTAGATCAACTCTTGTAACCCCCATACTCATCAATATTAATCTAGCAGGACGCAGGGTTTTACCTCCATTGAGAGGGCCCGAACCTGGGTGAACATTGTGTTCCCTGTCTCCTATTACCATCAACCTCAGATGCACAGTTCGATACCCCCTACCCGAGATCCGCCGGTTTTGACACCGACATTGCTTTCATTGAGAGTTCCGCTGTGCCGTCGCCAAGAGGTTCGATGGCCCCGTCAATCATCCATAACAACAGTGTCCAGGGAGAAACCTTTCTCCCGAGATAGATCTTCAGGTTCGGCGGCTTCACGCTATGGGCCAACTCGCTTGGCCATCTAGAGTAGATTGATAGCTACTTCCCTAGCCATCCGGTCAGATTTGGAAGCTTGAACTACGTTGCGGACATCCGCGGAGACTTGATCTTCGACAGATTCGAGACCACGACAGTAGCCGCTCCCTGCCACCATGATGAACATGGCTTAAATCTATCATCGAACTACACCTAGGAGATAGAACCTGCGACTGCTCCAGCTCTAAATCCGGAGCAAATCACGCCATCCGAGGATGGGAGGCTCAACCCCACCATGGAGGCCGCAGATTCAGCAGCATTGGAGCCGCACACAGACCCAACCTCAAGTGAGATCTGTGTTGCCAAAACCTCGGACACGCTTCCGGCCACAGGTTCGAAAGCATGTGCGTTCGTGCACGACGAGCTTGATCGGGCGTCGATCGTTGAATTCAGCTCCGCGGACATCTTCCGACACTCGCCTTTAGGTGATGTGCTAAACTCATTAAAAACACTCTCCTTGGCAGGGGACTTACGACCGAATTATATCCGGTTCGAACTGGAGGCTGATGACGAATTTCGCTTCCCACCCCGCCCACTTAATAGCCACTGTCGAAGACTTAACTGACATGCTTGATTATGGCTCCAACGACATCGACGGTATGGACGGCGATGCCGGAGAAGAAGAGGCCCAAAACCTGCCGTTTACCAGACGCTGGACGGCCACTTCCTCGTATGACGTATACATGGTGGATGCACCAAAAGAGAATAGCGACAATGACAAGGAAGATCCAGTTGAGGATAAACCTCCCGAGATACAACCAAAGCGCCGGCGTCAGCGGTGCCGCTCTAAGTCACGCGCAGCAAAGACAACAACACCGACACAGGAGAAGATAACACTGCGGAAGGTGCCGAAGACAACGAATACCCCGTTGAGGCAACTGCCGAACAAAATGAACGGGAGGACGGGCAAGTTAGCCCTGGTGAACAGGCCACACACAAAAACTCGAAGGACAGTAATTATCTTCCACTCTCCGCGGATGAGGCGAGCCTCGGCACTGAGGATTTTATCGTGCCAGAGGAACCTCTCGAGCAGGAGCGCTTCAAGCGCCAGCTAATAGCCACTACAAGGAGCCTGAAAAAGAAGCAGCAACAGCTTCAAGCTGATCAAGACCTGCTCAATGACAGATGGACTAACATCCTGGAAGCCGAGGAATACGGCCTCAAGCGACCACTCAAAAGTTACCCAAAGCGCAAATTATTACCTCAATTCGATGACGAGGTGTTGGAGCCCGTGCCATCAGCGCACAATGCGGCTGACCGACCACCACGTGGTCGGGACAAAGCGGCAACCTAAGCTGAACACCAACCTGTACCACCTCACCATAAAGACAAAATTTCTCAAAGATACTCATATGATCTCCGGCAGGGCCTGAAGAATAAAGTAGGTCCGGCCAGATCGATCTATGTATCACGGGGGCATGCCCCGGCGCGCGACGACGGCTATCGAGCCGAACATGACAAGTACAATTACGCCCGAGCCAAAAATCACAGATGGGCTCCATGCGAAGTACGTAGCGACCTGGCCCGACATAGAGGCGCCACACACCCCCTCTACTTCACTAATGAAGTAATGGAACATGAATTCCTAGAAGGGTTCAAACTCGTCAATATCGAATCATATGATGGAACCACAGATCCTGCGGTATGGATTGAAGACTTTATCCTCCATATTCACATGGCACACGGTGATGATCTTCATGCCATCAAATACCTACCCCTAAAACTCAAGGGGCCAGCCCGGCACTGGCTGAACAACCTGCCTGGAAACTCTATTGGCAGCTGGGAGGACTTGGAAGAAGCCTTCCTTGACAACTTCCAAGGTACATATGTTCAACCTCCGGATGCTGATGACTTAAGTCATATAATCCAACGCCCGGAGAGTCAGCCAGGAAATTCCGGACTAGATTCTTGACCAAAAAGAACCAGATCATCGACTGTCCGGACACCGAAGCCCTGGCGGCATTTAAACATAGCATACAGGACGAATGGCTCGCTCGACACCTCGGCCAAGAAAAGTCGAAGTCCATGGCAGCCCTCACGGCACTCATGACCCGCTTTTGCACGGGCGAAGATAGCTGGCTAGCCCGTAGTAATAACAATACAAGCGAACCTGGCACTTTGGAAGCCAGAAACAGCAACGGCAAGCCCCGACACAACAAACATAGATGACGAGGCAATGGTGATAATACCGAGGACACGGCGGTCAATGCCGGATTCAGTGGCTCCAAGTCTGGTTAGCGGAAGAAGCCATATAAAAGAAATAATCAGGGCCCTTCCAGCCTAGACCGCATACTCGATCGCCCATGTCAGATCCACGACACCCCTGATAAACAAGCCAATCATACCCACAGGAGTTGTTGGGTCTTCAAACATGACGACAAGTTAAATGCCGAAGACAAAGAGAAGGGGTCGCAAAGCGAGAACGACGACGAGGAGCCCCGTCCACCAAACACAGGGGGACAGAAGAAGTTTCCTCCGCAAATCAAAATAGTGAACATGATATACGCCGCCCATATCCCCAAGAGGGAGCACAAACGTGTGCTCAGGGACGTCTATGCGATAGAGCCAATCACACCAAAATTTAACCCATGGTTGTCATGCCCAATCACTTTCGATCGTAGGGATCATCCGACCAGTATCCGTCATGGCGGGTCAGCCGCACTGGTCCTTGATCCAATAATGGATGGATTTTGCTACCTCTTGAGCACTGCGTTGGTTTTCCCCGAAGAGGAAGGGATGATGCAGCAAACTAGCATAAGTATTTCCCTCAGTTTTTGAGAACCAAGGTATCAATCCAGTAGGAGGCTACGCGCGAGTCCCTCGTATCTGCAAAAACAAAAAAATCCTCGCAACCAACGTGTTAAGGGGTTGTCAGTCCCTACACGGCCACTTACGAGAATGAGATCTGATAGATATGATAAGATAATATTTTTGGTATTTTTATGATAAAGATGCAAAGTAAAATAAAAGCAAAGTAAAAGCAAAAGGAAATAACTAAGTGTTGGTAGATTAATATGATGAAGATAGACCCGGGGGCCATAGGTTTCACTAGTGGCTTCTCTCGAGAGCATAAGTATTCTACGGTGGGTGAACAAATTACTGTTGAGCAATTGGCAGAATTGAGCATAGTTATGAGAATATCTAGGTATGATCATGTATATAGGCATCACGTCCGAGACAAGTAGACCAGCTCCTGCCTGCATCTACTACTATTACTCCACTCATCGATCGCTATCCAACATGCATCTAGAGTATTAAGTTAATGAAAACAGAGTAACGCCTTAAGCAAGATGACATGATGTAGAGGGATAAACTCATGCAATATGATGAAAACCCCATCTTGTTATCCTCGATGGCAACAATACAATATGTGCCTTGCTGCCCCTACTGCCACTGGGAAAGGACACCATAAGATTGAACCCAAAGCTAAGAACTTCTCCCATTGCAAGGAAGATCAATCTAGTAGGCCAAACCAAACTGATAATTCGAAGAGACTTGCAAAGATAACCAATCATACATAAAAGAATTTAGAGAAGATTCAAATATTGTTCATACATAGACTTGATCATAAACCCACAATTCATCGGTCTCAACAAACACACCGCAAAAAGAAGAATACATCGAATAGATCTCCACAAGAGAGGGGGAGAACATTGTTTTGAGATTGAAAAAGAGAGAAGAAGCCATCTAGCTACTAACTATGGACCCGTAGGTCCGAGGTAAACTACTCACACTTCATCGGAGGGGCTATGGTGTTGATGTAGAAGCCCTCCATGATCGATGCCCACTTCGGCGGAGCTCCGAAACAGGCCCCAAGATGGGATCTCGTGGATACAGAAAGTTTCAGCGGTGGAATTAGGGTTTTTGCTCCGTATCTGATCGTTTGGGGGTATGTAGGTATATATAGGAGGAAGGAGTACGTCGGTGGAGCAACAGGGGGCCCACGAGGGTGGAGGGCGCGCCTGGGGGGGTAGGCGCGCCCCCTACCTCGTGGCCTCCTCTTTCGTGTCTTGACGTAGGGTCCAAGTCTCCTGGGTCTTGTTCGTTGAGAAAATCATGTTCCCGAAGGTTTCATTCCGTTTGGACTCCGTTTGATATTCCTTTTCTTTGAAACCCTAAAACAGGAAAAAACAGCAATTCTGGGCTAGGCCTTTGGTTAATAGGTTAGTCCCAAAAATAATATAAAAGTGGATAATAAAGCCCAATAATGTCCAAAACAGTAGATAATATAGCATGGAGCAATCAAAAATTATAGATACGTTGGAGACGTATCATATTTCATCTCACACGAGTCCTCATGGACGACGGCAATGATACGTCTCCAACATATCTACTTTTCCAAACACTTTTGCACTTGTTTTGGACTCTAACTTGCATGCTTTGAATGGAACTAACCCGGACTGACGCTGTTTTCAGCAGAATTGCCATGGTGTTATTTTTGTGCGGAAATAAAAGTTCCCGGAATGACCTGAAAATCAACGGAGATTATTTTTGGAATATATAAAAATACTGGCGAAAGAATCAACGTCAGGGGGCCCACACCCTATCCACGAGGGTGGGGGCACGCCCCCTGCCTCGTGGGCCCCCTGATGCTCCATCAACGTCCATCCTGACTCCATATATTCACATTCGGGGAGAAAAAATCAGGGAGAAGTATTCATCGCGTTTTATGATACAGAGCCGCCGCCAAGCCCTAATCTCTCTCGGGAGGGATGATCTGGAGTCCGTTCGGGGCTCCGGAGAGGGGAATCCGTCGCCATCATCATCATCAACCTTCCTCCATCACCAATTGCATGATGCTCACCGCCGTGCGTGAGTAATTCCATCATAGGCTTGCTGGATGGTAATGGGTTGGATGAGATTTATCATGTAATCGAGTTATTTTTGTTAGGGTTTGATCCCTAGTATCCACCATATTCTGAGATTGATGTTGCTATGACTTTGCTATGCTTAATGCTTGTCACTAGGGCCCGAGTGCCATCATTTCAGATCTGAACCTATTATGTTTTCATGAATATATGTGAGTTCTTGATCCTATCTTGCAAGTCTATAGTCACCTATTATGTGTTATGATCCGTTAACCCCGAAGTGACAATAATCGGGATACTTACCGGTGATGACCGTAGTTTGAGGAGTTCATGTATTCACTATGTGTTAATGCTTTGGTCTGGTACTCTATTAAAAGGAGGCCTTAATATCCCTTAATTTCTGATAGGACCCCGCTGCCACGGGAGGGTAGGACAAAAGATGTCATGCAAGTTCTTTTCCATAAGCACGTATGACTATATTCGCAATACATGCCTACATTACATTGATGAACTGGAGCTAGTTCTGTGCCACCCTATGTTATAACTGTTGCATGATTAATCGCATCCGACATAATTATCCATCACCAATCCAATGCCTACGAGCTTTTCATATATTGTTCTTCGCTTATCTACTTTACCATTGGTATTGTTACAATCACTATAAAACCAAAACTGCTACCGTTACTTTTACCACTATTACCGCTACTATCATATTACTTTGCTACTAAATACCTTGTTGCAGATATTAAGTTATCCAGGTGTGGTTGAATTGACAACTCAGCTGCTAATACTTGAGAATATTCTTGGCTCCCCTTGTGTCGAATCAATAAATTTGGGTTGAATATCTACCCTCAAAAACTGTTGCGATCCCCTATACTTGTGGGTTATCAAGACTATTTTCTGGCGCCGTTGTCGGAGAGTATAGCTCTATTCTTTGAGTTACTTGGGATTTATATCTGCTGATCACTATGAAGAACTTGAAAGATCAAAGAACCAAGATTTTTCCCTCAACTACGAGGGGAGGTAAGGAACTTCCATCTAGCTCTGCACTTGATTCACCTTCTGTTTTGAGTAAACTTGCGACACCTACACATGCTATTGATTCTGATAGGTCACATGTTATTGATGATGCCACTTCTGCTTTGCATGATATTTATGATGAAACTACTTCTATGCTTGATACTAATGTGCCACTAGGTGAATTTCTTGATGAACAACTTGCTAGGGTTAGAGAGAATGAAATTATTGAAACTGATAATATTGATGAAAGTGATGATGAAGATTCTCCCCCTAGATATGAATTTCCTGTTGTGCTTGAGGGTTATGTTATGGATGAAGAAACTGCTAGAGACTGCTTGGCTTGCAATGATAGATCCGATCTTAAGAAATTATTAGCTAAGCTTAAAGAAAAGTCTTTGAATGCTAGAATGAAATATGACCCTGCTTTTGCTACTTCACCTATCTTTATTACTAATAAGGATTATGATTTCTCTGTCGATCCCGAATTAATTACTTTGCTTGAATCTGATCATTTTTATGGCTATGAATCTGAAACTGTTGTGGCACATCTTACTAAATTAAATGATATAGCCACCCTGTTTACTCATGATGAGAAAACTCGCTATTACTTTATCCTTAAGTTGTTTCCGTTCTCATTAAATGGTGATGCTAAAACATGGTTTAATTCTCTTGATCCTGGTTGTGTGCGTACTCCCCAGGATATGATTTATTACTTCTCTACTAAATATTTCCCCGCTCATAAGAAACAAGTTGCTTTAAGGGAAATATATAATTTTGTGCAAATTGAAGAAGAGAGTCTCCCACAAGCTTGGGGGAGGCTTCTCCGATTACTTAATGCTTTGCCTGATCATCCTCTCAAGAAAAATGAAATACTTGATATCTTTTATAATGGACTAACCGATGCTTCCAGAGACCACATGGATAGTTGTGCTGGTTGTGTTTTCAGGGAAAGGACTATTGATCAAGCTGAATTGCTATTGAATAATATGTTGAGTAGTGAAAATGATTGGACACTTGCCGAACCAACTCCTAAGCCAACTCCAAAGAAAAGGGGGTATTCTATTTCTCAGTCCCGAAGATATGCAAGAGGCAAAGAAATCAGTGAAAGAAAAAGGTATTAAAGCTTAAGATGTTAAGAATTTACCACCTATTGAAGAAATACATGGTCTTGATAACCCGACACAGGTAGTAAAGGTAAATTCTCTCTATAGTTTTGATGAAGGTGAAATCCCTTGTTATAAGTCTGCTAGCCAATGCTTAGATGAGTTTGATAATTTTATTGTTAAACAAGAAAACTTCAATGCTTATGTTGGTAGACAATTGAAACGCAATGCTGATATGCTTGAACACTTGAGTGATTATATGGCTAGTGTTAAAGGGGAACTTAAACTTATTAGTAAACATGCTTCTATGGTTACCACTCAAGTAGAACAAGTACTTAAGGCTCAAAATGATTTGCTCAATGACTTAAATAATAAGAAAAATGATAATGTTGTTAGAGTTGTGACTAGAGGGGGTAAAATGACTCAGGAACCTCTGTATCCTGAGGGCCACCCTAAGAGAATTGAGCAATATTCTCAGAGAACTAATGTTGATGCACCTAGTTCTTCTTAGAAGAAGAAGAAGAAAAATGATAGGACTTTGCATGCTTCTAGTGAACCTGCTGTTGACACACCTGAGAATCCCAATGATATTTATATTTCTGATGCTAAAACACAATCTGGTAATGAACATGAACCTAGTGGTAATGTTAATGATGATGTTCATGTTGATGCTCAACCTAACAATGATAATGATGTAGAGATTGAACCTGCTGTTGATCTTGATAACCCACAATCAAAGAATCAACATTATGATAAGAAAGAGAACCATGGGTTCAGAAACCCATGCCTTTTCCTCCTAAACCATCCAAGAAAAAGGATGATGATGATTTTGAGCGCTTTCCTGAAATGATTAGACCTATCTTTTTGCGTATGCATTTGACTGATATGCTTAAAATGAATCCTTATGCTAAGTATATGAAAGATATTGTTACAAATAAGAGGAAGATACTGGAAGCTAAAATTTCCACCATGCTTGCTAATTATACTTTTAAATGGAACACCTAAGAAATTGGGAGATCCCGGAGTACCAACTATACCATGCTCCATTAAAAGAAACTATGTTAAAACTGCTTTATGTGATCTTGGAGTCGGTGTTAGTGTTACGCCTCTCTCTTTACATCGTAGACTTGATTTGAATAAGTTTACATCTACTGAAATATCTTTGCAAATGGCCGATAAATCAACTGCTATACCTGTCCGTATTTGTGAGGATGTGCCTGTTGTGGTTGCAAACGTTACTATTTTAACAGACTTTGTTATTCTTGATATTCCAGAGGACGATAGTATGTCTATTATTCTTGGGAGACCCTTTTTGAATACTGCAGGGGATGTTATTGATTGCAACAAAGGCAATGTCACTTTTCATGTTAATGGTAATGAGCATACGGTACACTTTCCGAGGAAACAACCTCAAGTCCACAGTATCAATTCTATTGCAAAAATTCCAACTATTACTATTGGTGGTTTTGAATTTCCTCTTCGTACTGTCAAGAAGAAATATGATATTCTTATTGTTGGGGACATGCATATCCCCGTCGAGGTAACCTAGTGTTATTCGAAAATTCTCTGGTTTCATGTTATTCGAAAAGAGTTTGTTAACAAGACTTGATCAACCTTGTTAGTGGATTCCTTTTTGATGAGCATGAGATGGGTGAAGTTAGAAAGCACAACCTTCTATACCCTCTTTTTACTTTTTGTTATTTAAATTAAATAAAGAAAAAATAGTATTTTTTGTCTGTTTTCTGAATTATCCATGCAATGAAAAATGTCCCGAAAATAAAAGCTCTCCAAATGCCCTGAAATTTTAATATGATTTTTTAGAATATTTGAGAACATCTAGCACTGAGAACACACCAGGGGGACCCACCACATGCCCACGAGGGTGGAGGGTGCGCCCCCTGCCTCGTGGACCCCACGTGGGTCCCCTCCACTTATCCTTGCACCCACACACTTCGTCTTGCTCCAGAAAAAATCATCCACCAGCTCAAACTCGTGTTCTAGCTCATCTTGTTGCCATTTTCGATCTCCTTGCTCAAAGCTCCATTCACAAAACTTCTTTGGGGGATTGTTCTTCGGTATGTGACTCCTCCAATGGTCCAATTAGTTTTTGTTCTAGTGCTTTATTTATTGCAAATTTTTGCTGCTTAGGTGACCCTGTTCTTGAGCTTGCATGTCAAATTTATATGGTTAAAAGTAGTTTTAATGCATGATATAGTCTCTAGGAACTTGTAGGAGTAGCTGCTATCAATTTTGTTGAGTTTGGCTCACTTTTATTTTAAGTTACTAAAAATTTCAGAAATTTTTCAGAGGAAGAAATATGTTTAGGAAAATGTACCAAGGTGGTTCCTAAAGGAAGCAAGGCCCAAGGCCCGCAATACGCGAGCCAGACAATGAACTACCAAGGGAGGCTCAAGTGCGGCCTTGTGAATGGCCGTCAGAGGATTTCATGGTCCGGGCAGGCATCAAGGAAGAATTTGACGCATATGTGCGTAACACTGATCTTGAGAGATTCGAGTCAGATAAGTGCCGACAGTACCTCTATTTAACTGATTCATTTGTGAGAAGGTTTAAGTTTACATCCTTGCGCAATTCTCATAATGTCCTATTTGATCTTTATGATAAATCCTATACCATGGACTTAGAAGATTTTAATACTGCTTGTAAACTCCCACAGTGGGGTAATGTTAGTGAACCTCGCAAAGCTGAATATAAAGATTTTCTTGCTAGTATCACTGTGGGGGAATCTAGAGAAATAACACAAGCTACCATAGGGAGCATTCATTTTCCTGCCATACATTATTTTCTCTCTTTATAGGTAGATGCATTAACGGTAAGGATGGGGCATGTCACATGTGCGTTCCCGATCTTAGTGTTCTCAAGAGTGTTGTATTAGGAGATAGCCAATATAACTTGGGGGCCATTGTTGCACGTAGGTTGCATAATAATAGTATTAATGGAGATTTCTTAGGTGGAATTTATGCAAACCGTTTAGCTGATTTTCTTGAGATACCCATACGTGGAGATGATATTGAGTTGCCTCCTGCTTATTTAGATTATAATGCTATGGTTCATCATCAGTTTGTTGAAAGGAATGATCAGTCCCTCCAGTACCAACTAATCTTTGACAGACGACACACCTATCATGTCGCTCTCCCTGCTCCTAATTTCTTTGACTATCAGGCAAAAGGGAGATATGTCATAACCAGGGAGGAGGTGAACGAGTACGAGAGGAGGACGGAGGCAGCCCGCCTCCAAGCTGCAGCCCTTCAGGCAGTAGTTGATGCATCTCAGTATGACCCCAACTTCAACTTCGGATATCCACCAGGCCATCCATGGGCATAGACCAACTTAGGCCAAAAGCCTAAGCTTGGGGAGTACGTATTTCTCACCGGCATTACATTCATGTTCACACACTCATGCCAGTTGTCGTTGCTCATACTCTTTCATTGTATCATCCATGCTAGTTTAATTTATTTTTAAGGTTTCTTCTTGTGTGTTTGAAAAACCTTAAGAAAAACCAAAAAAAATTACTTGTACCTTTTAGCTAGTTTACTTTCCATGCCTGTAGTAGTAGTAGTAGTAATTAAAGAGAAAACCCAAAAAGATTTCTCGTTCTTCTTTTGCTTGTTGGGAGCTTTCCCGTGTAAATAGTTTTATTTCTTTCTTTTTATTTGGGGGTCGATAGGAGAAGAGCATGATTAAAATGTTGAGTGGCTCTCATATGCATTATTGTTGATCTAACAGAGAGCCCATATTACCTTGTCTTCTCCTATGTATTGAATGCTTGCAGATTCCAGCTTAGTCCAATGCACGTGCACTATTATTATTATCCACACTATTCGGTTGTTCAAGTGAAAGGCAATAATGACGATATATGATGAACTAATTGAGATGAGAAAAGTTGGTATGAACTCGACCTCTCTTGTTTTTGTAAATATGATTAGTTCATCATTACTGATTCAGCTTATTATGAATGAAACATGTTTGCAATGATAATGAGAGATTATAGTTGCTTATGCCATGCTTAATTAGCTAGGAGTTTATAATGGTTTGCCTTGCGTGCCAACATGCTATTAAAATGGTTGTGATGTGGTATGATAGGGTGGTATCCTCCTTTGAACGATTCGAGTGGCTTGACTTGGCACATGTTCACGCATGTAGTTGAAAAAAAATCAACATAGCCTCTACGATATTTATGTTCATGGTGCATTATATCCTACTCATGCTTGCATTCGGTGTCGATTAATTTTAATGCATGTTCATGACTGTTGTCGCTCTCTAGCTAGTCGCTTCCCAGTCTTTTTCTAGCCTTCACTTGTACTAAGCGGGAATACTTCTTGTGCATCCAACTCCATAAAACACAAAAGTTATTCCATATGAGTCCACCATACCTACCTATATACGGTATCTACCTGCCGTTCCAAGTAAATTTGTATGTGCCAAACTCTGAACCTTCAAATAAACATTCTGTTTTGTATGCTCGAATAGCTCATGTATCAACTAGGGATGTATGTATCTTCCATGCTAGGCGGGTTATTCTCAAGAGGAGTGGACTCCGCTCCTCACTCATAAGAAAATGGTTGGTCATCGAGATGCCCAGTCCCATGCTCAAATCAAATCAAAATAATTGCAAATAACTCCCCTAGGATTGTTGGTAGTTGGAGGCACCCGTTGTTTCGGGTAAGCCATGGATTGATGCTTGTTGGTGGTGGGGGAGTATAAACTTTACCATTCTGCTTGGGAACCGCCTATAATGTGTATAGCATGGAAGATATCGAGATCTCTCGGTTGTTGTGTTGACAATGAAAGTATACCGCTCAAAATATTATTCATCTCTATTTCAAAACCGAGATCTGGCACCTCTGCAAATCCTTGCTTCCCTCCACGAAGGGCCTATCTATTTACTTTTATGCTGAGTCATCATCCTCTTATTAAAAAGCACCAGTTAGAGAGCACCGCTGTCATTTGCATGTATTATTGTTAGTTTACATTGAGTATGACTTGACTGGATCTCTTTTATCATGAATTACAATTTCCAGTCAGCCCTTGATCTTTAAAGGTGCTCTGCATTTATGTTTTGCGATCTCAGAAAGGGCTAGCGAGATACCATCTTGTTATATCATATTATGATTGTTTTGAGAAAGTGTTGTCATCCGAGATTTATTATTATTGCTCGCTAGTTAATTATGCCATTGATATGAGTAAATATGAGACCTAAATGTTATTGTGAATATGGTTAGTTCATAATCTTTGCTAAAAACTTGAATGCTGGCTTTACATATTTGCAACAACAAGAGCAAATAGAGTTTGTAAAAGTTTTTCTTTATCACTTTTAGTTTATCAACTGAATTGCTTGAGGACAAGCAAAGGTTTAAGCTTGGGGGAGTTTATACGTCTCCAACGTATCTACCTTTCCAAACACTTTTGCTCTTGTTTTGGACTCTAACTTGCATGATTGGAATGGAACTAACCCAGACTGACGCTATTTTCAGCAGAATTGCCATGGTGTTATTTTTGTGCAAAAATAAAAGTTCCCGGAATGACCTGAAAATCAACGGAGATTATTTTTGGAATATATAAAAAATACTGGCGAATGAATCAACGTCCGGGGGCCCACACCCTGTCCACGAGGGTGGGGGCGCGCCTACCCCCCTGCCTCGTGGGCCCCCTGATGCTCCACCGATGGCCATCCTGACTCCATATATTCATGTTCAGGGAGAAAAAAATCAGGGAGAAGGATTCGTTGCATTTTACGATACGGAGCCGCCGCCAAGCCCTAATCTCTCTCGGGAGGGCTGATCTGGAGTCCATTCGGAGCTCCAGAGAGGGGAATCCGTTGCCATCGTCATCATCAACCTTCCTCCATCACCAATTTGATGATGCTCACCGCCATGCATGAGTAATTCCATCGTAGGCTTGCTGGACGGTGATGGGTTGGATGAGATTTATCATGTAATCGAGTTAGTTTTCCTAGGGTTTCATCCCTAGTATCCACTATGTTCTGAGATTGATGTTGTTATGACTTTGCTATGCTTAATGCTTGTCACTAGGGCCCGAGTGCCATGATTTCAGATCTGAACATATTATGTTTTCATGAATATATGTGAGTTCTTGATCCTATCTTGCAAGTCTATAGTCACCTATTATGTGTTATGATCCGTTAACCCCGAAGTGACAATAATCGGGATACTTACCGGTGATGACCCTAGTTTGAGAAGTTCATGTATTCACTATGTGTTAATGCTTTGTTCCGATACTCTATTAAAAGGAGGCCTTAATATCCCTTAGTTTCCGACTAGCACATATGCCCATGCGTTGCAATGGGAGAAAAAATGCATTTAAAGTAAGTGAAAATTATATGTGCAAGCAAAACCCTGTGTGCATGTCAAAAGGGAACATTTAGCTTCTCGGTTTCGCCAGGTTTGAAGTAACCAATCCGCTATTTTTTATTTATTGATCGAGGGCATTTAAGAGTTTTGTTACGTCATCGTACGCCAGAGAAGGCCCATGAATTATCCAATCTATTTTTCCTTTCAATCAAGGAAATTTTAAGGTATGAAGTTTCTGAATATTGTAGAAAACATGAACCATTTTTCTAATCCTGAACATTTTTTGAAAATTATGTACACTTTCAGAAAAAACACAAACAAAATTTAAAACAAGAACATCTTTAAAAATTCACAAACAATTTTTGAAAACGCCGACTTCCTTTATAAAAACATGTACATTATTTGAATTTGTGAACATTTTTTAAACACGTGAACATGTGTTGAAAATTCACACCATTTAAAAAAATGTGTATCTTTTATACATGGACATTATTTAGAATTGTGAAAAATTCACTAAACCAAAAATATTTTTCGAATTTGGAGCATTTTTTTAAAATGTCATGTTCTTTTTAGAAATCTTGAATTTGTTTGCAAAACAATATTTTTTGAAAAAATGTTTAACTTTTTCCAAATTCCAATTATTTTCCAAAATAGCAATAAAAATTTGGAATTTTGAACATTTTTTGAGAATTTGGAATTTATGAAATAAATTCTATAAGGAAAATAAATTGTAAGGAAAAAAGGGATAGGGAAAGTAGAATAAAAATAGAAGTAAAACACAAAAATGAAGAAAAAAGGGCCAGCCTATTATTGGTTGTCCGGTGTGAAGCTCGAACTATTTGTCACCCTATGCTGAAAATAGAATTTGCCCAGCTACATGGGTAGAAAAATAAATGGGTTGGAATCGATGGGCCACATCGCGCGTGCGGCCCATGTACGGAATTTTGGCAAAGACTTCTTTTATCTAGCAGACGAACACATAAGAATTTAGTACCACCTCACATAGGATAAAAATATTTTCGACGGTGAACGGATGAAAAATTTGGCGAAACACACCTTGCTTTATTAGTAGGTATAGATAGGACCCCGCTGCTGATGACCCACAAGTATAGGGGATCTATCGTAGTCCTTTCGATAAGTAAGAGTGTCGAACCCAACGACGAGCAGAAGGAAATGATAAGCGGTTTTCAGCAAGGTATTCTCTGCAAGTAATGAAATAAGTGGTAACAGATAGTTTTGTGGTATGATAATTTGTAACGAGCAACAAGTAACAAAAATAAATAAAGTGCAGCAAGGTGGCCCAATCCTTTTTGTAGCAAAGGACAAGCCAGGACAAACTCTTATATAAGGAAAAGCGCTCCCGAGGACACATGGGAATATCGTCAATCTAGTTTTCATCACGTTCATATGATTCGCGTTCGGTATTTCGACAATTTGACATGTGGGCGGACCGGTGCTTGGGTGTTGGTTCTTACTTGAACAAGCATCCCACTTATGATTAACCTCTATTGCAAGCATCCGCTGAAGGAAATATGCCCTAAAGGCAATAATAAAGTTATTATTTATTTCCTTATATCATGATAAATGTTTATTATTCATGCTAGAATTGTATTAACCGGAAACATAATACATGTGTGAATACATAGACAAACAAAGTGTCACTAGTATGCCTCTACTTGACTAGCTCATTGATCGAAGATGGTTATGTTTCCTAACCATAGACATGAGTTGTCATTTGATTAACGGGATCACATCATTAGGAGAATGATGTGATTGACTTGACCCATTCCGTTAGCATAGCACTTGATCGTTTAGTTTGTTGCTATTGCTTTCTTCATGACTTATACATGTTCCTATGACTATGAGATTATGCAACTCCCGTTTACCGGAGGAACACTTTGTGTGACACCAAACGTCACAACGTAACTGGGTGATTATAAAGGTGCTCTATAGGTGTCTCCGAAGGTACTTGTTGGGTTGGCATATTTCGAGATTAGGATTTGTCACTCCGATTGTCGGGGAGGTATCTCTGGGCCCTCTCGGTAATGCACACCACTTAAGCGTTGCAAGCATTGCAACTAATGAGTTAGTTGCAGGATGATGTATTACGGAACGAGTAAAGAGACTTGCCGGTAACGAGATTGAACTAGGTATTGAGATACCGATGATCGAATCTCGGGCAAGTAACATACCGATGACAAAGGGAACAACGTATGTTCTTATGCGGTCTGACCGATAAAGATCTTCGTAGAATATGTGGGAGCCAATATGAGCATCCAGGTTCCGCTATTGGTTATTGACCGGAGACGTGTCTCAGTCATGTCTACATTGTTCTCGAACCCGTAGGGTCCGCACGCTTAAGGTTTCGATGACAGTTATATTACGAGTTTATGAGTTTTGATGTACCGAAGGAGTTCGGAGTCCCGGATGAGATCGGGGACATGACGAGGAGTCTTGAAATGGTCGAGACATAAATATCGATATATTGGACGACTATATTCGGACATCGGAAAGGTTCCGAGTGATTCGGGTATTTTTCGGAGTACCGGAGAGTTACGGGAATATGTATTGGGCCTTCTTGGGCCAGACGGGAAAGAAGGAAAAGGGCCTCAAGGGTGGCCGCACCCCTCCCCTTGGTCTGGTCTGAATTGGACTAGGGAAGGGGGGGCGCCCCCTTCCTTCCTTCTCCTTTTTCCTTCCTCTTTTCCTATTCCATATGGGAGGTGGAATCCTACTAGGGCTAGGGAGTCCTAGTAGGACTCCACACTTGGCGCGCCCCTTCCTAGGGCCGGCCTCCTCCTCCCTTGCTCCTTTATATACAGGTGCAGGGGGGCACCCCAAAGACACAACAATTGATCATTGATCTCTTAGCCGTGTGCGGTGCTCCCTTCCACCATAATCCTCGATAATATTGTAGCGGTGCTTAGGCGAAGCCCTGCGACGGAACTCTTCCCTGACATTCTGCTGGATCGGAGTCCGGGGATCGTCATCATGCTGAACGTGTGCTAGAACTCGGAGGTGCCGTAGTTTCGGTGCTTGATCGGTCGGGCCGTGAAGACGTACGACTACATCAACCGCGTTGTGCTAACGCTTCCGCTTTTGGTCTACAAGGGTACGTAGACAACACTCTCCCCTCTCGTTGCTATGCATCACCATGATCTTGCGTGTGCGTAGGAAATTTTTTGAAATTACTACGTTCCCCAACAGTGGTATCAGAGCCAGGTTTTATGCGTTGATGTTATGCACGAGTAGAACACAAGTGAGTTGTGGGGGATATAAGTCATACTGCTTACCAGCATGTCATACTTTGGTTCGGTGGTTGTCGGTGTCAAAACCGGTGGATCTCGGGTAGGGGGTCCCGAACTGTGCGTCTAGGCCGGATGGTAACAGGAGACAAGGGACACAATGTTTTACCCAGGTTCGGGCCCTCTTGATGGAGGTAAAACCCTACGTCCTACTTGATTAATATTGATGATATGGGTAGTACAAGAGTAGATCTACCGCGAGTTCAAGGAGGCTAAACCCTAAAAGCTAGCCTATGGTATGATTGTTGTATGATGAAGTTGTCCTACGGACTAAAACCCTCCGGTTTATATAGGTACCAGAGAAGGTTACAATTGTAGGAGATCTTGAATATCCGCATCGCCAAGCTTGCCTTCCACGCCAAGGAAAGTCCCATCCAGACACGGGACGAAGTCTTCAATCTTGTATCTTCATAGTCCTGGAGTCCGGCTGAAGGTATAGTCCGGCTACCCGAACACCCCCTAATCCAGGACTCCCTCAGTAGCCCCTGAACCAGGCTTCAATGACGATGAGTCCGGCGTGCAGATTGTCTTCGGCATTGCGAGGCGGGTTCCTCCTCCAAATTCTTGATAAAAGTTTGTAAACACCAAGAGTAGTGTCCGGCTCTGCAAAATAAGTTTCCACGTATTGCCATAGAGAGAATAATATTAACACAAATCTAATCTGCTGACGTATTCCGCAGCGTGATATCACACTACGGCCAAGCCTTTATTCGAATCGTTTTCATTTTTCCACCTTAGCGTGTTTTGCGAGGCGGTTTCCTTGGAACGTCTTGTCAAAGCAGAGATCGTGTCCCCTTTGTTTACGGGATTCTCATTAATACGGACGTGGGTAACCCAACCACGCCACTTATCATGGCGCTTGGGAGGCAAGCGAGTTTTACTTAGGCTGGTGGGGGCGCATAGTCGCATCCGCCCATATAAGGGGATAAGGATCCAACTTTTTACCTACGCCTTCTTCCTCCTTTGCCCATCCATCTTCTGCGCACCCGAGCTCCAGCGCCCAAGCCCGCACTTCCTGCCTCAACCCTCTCCAAGAATGTCCGGAGCGGGAGGCAAGTGGATGGTCTTCTCCGTCACGGAGGGCCATGTCAAAAGGTTAAGGAAGGCCGGATACTTGTCCAAAGACATCGCGCACCAGCTTCCTGAGGAGGGGCAGCTTCTCCCCACCCCAAGACCCCATGAGAGGGTAGTATTTCTTCCCCACTTCCTCCGCGGACTGGGTTTTCATCTCCACCCATTCGTCCGTGGGCTCATGTTCTACTATGGCATAGATTTCCACGATCTGGCCCCGAACTTCATCCTCAATATCTCGGTGTTTATCATTGTGTGCGAGGCTTTCCTCTGCATCCACCCCCATTTTGGCCTCTGGCTCAAGACCTTCAACGTCAAGCCAAAGGTGGTGCGCGGCAACCAGGCGGAGTGTGGAGGTGCCATGGCGGGCAAAATAGCCAACGTCCTATGGCTCGAGGGCTCCTTTGTGGAGACCTTGAAGGGGTGGCAGTCAGGGTGGTTTTACATCACCGAGCCACGCGATCCGAAGTGGATCGTAGCCCCTGAATTCCGATCCGGACCCCCTACACGGCTCACGTCCTGGAAGGAGGCGAGCTTTTCATGGGGCGACGAAGAAGAGTTGACCGGACTGCAAAAATGCATCCAGTCCCTGGTGAACAAGCAGCTCAAGCTTGTCAACGTAGTCCAAGTCATGCTTGTCCGTCGAATCCTTCCGTGTCAAGAACGGGACTTCAATTTGTGGGAGTTCAACCCGGCGCAGCACCGAACTCTGAGTAGGCTCTTCGACACGACGTACGAAGATGTTTGGAGGGGGCTAACCAAAGGCGCCAAGGCTCCCACATCCGCCTCCGAAGACCGCAGATTCAGCTCACAGCGTCCTGCTAGCGAGGTAAGATATTTCCATCTTTTATAGGATGTTAAGTTTTTTCATAGTTTGACTCTATGCGGGATCCAAACTCCCTCACCTTTGACAAGACTAGCGGGAGAAGTCCGGACAGATTAACTGTCCGGCTCCCTTGCCCGAAGACCCAGCCCCTGCTCTCCTAGAGAAGCTGCTGGTTCCGGCACCTTATGTGGTGCCGGAGAAGAAGGCCAAGAAGAAGAAGGCCACGGGGACTCGAAAGAGTTCCCGGCATATGGTGGTGTCGGACTCGTCATCCGACGAGTCCGAGACGCGCTCCTCCCGTGAAGACGAGGAGGAGGAAGAAGAAACCTCTCCCCCTCCAGCGGGGGGAGGAAAGAAGAGGAAGGCCGCCCCAGCAGGGGAGGCCGAGGGGTCCAAGAAGAGGAAAACCCCTCTGCCGGACTACGCCCCCGACGCTGACGAGGACGAAGAGGAGTGGCCGGACAGGGCCAAGCGTCCGGCGAAATCGTAAGTGTTCGGATACCAGAGTAACTCATGCTATTCCTTTTGTTGCACAGCTTTCCCTAATGTCGAATATGATCGTGCAGCCCGCCCAAGGATGGGCTCGACGAGTCGTCGAGCAGCTCCCTGGATTCATCGGACGTGAATTCAGTTCCGCCCACTGCCTCCCCCTGTGCTACGGATGACACCGAAGTGGCATCGCGACAAGCTCCGGGGCAAGAGGAGGTGGTCCAGGAGGAGCCGCGAGGCGACCTCCCAGACTCCAGGAGTGAAGGGGACAAGACCCCCCTGGGCTCCAAGTCCGGCTTTAAGCCGGACACCGCGCCGGAATCATCAACGGTTCCGGACTGCGGTAGGCGAACTCCTGCCAAGAGGAGCAAGCCTACTGAGCCGGCGTCCTCCGTCCAACCGGAGGCGCCGGACAATCTGCTGGAGGAGCTTAAGGGCGCCTCCATCAACGAGGAGCACTATGCCATCATGAGTACGGTGGTCCAGAAGGTTCGGTCCGCCAAAAGCGGACTGACTGAAGCTTGTGCTAGCCTTCTAACAGGCTTCGGGGTAAGTAAAAATATGTAAAAATATTACCGTATAGACAGTAGCCCCTGATGCTCTGTTTGGCGTTCGGAAAGAAAAGCCGAATAGAGGATCTATTAAGTATCGCAGGAGTCTAACTAAAAAGGAGTCAATATACGTATGCAGGCTTCGCTGCTGGCCACCGCCGCACTGACTGCGGAGGTGGGTGCCCTGACGCAGGGCCTCGAGCGGACCGAGCAAGAGCTCGGCCTTGCCAAATGGCAGCTCGAGGAGAAAGAAGGTAAGAGATACCTTATAGAAAAAATGCCTATAGGAAGGCGCAATTGCAAAAAATGACAGGAGTATACTGCTTATTGTAGGTGGTGACCCTCAAGCAGGCGCTGTCCGAGGCCAAGAAGAAAGCGGCCATGGAGCGCACCGAGCGGGAGCAATTTGAGGCCCTCCAAGAATTGGATGCGGTGAAAAAGATAGCGGCGGGTAAGGCATTCTATATGCAAAGCAGACATATAAAAGTAAACTACTTGTTACTTACCCGAATCCGAAGCTCTCCAGGGGCATTCGCAGATCTTCCCCGCAGCGTATCCGATGCCGCCACATTCTACCGAGCCGAGGAAGGCAGCTCGACGGAGAAGGTGTTCTGGTCTCAGTACGCTGAGGCCGGACACCCTGTGCCCTTGAGCGACCAGCTGAAGCAGCTGGTCGAGCTCCACAAGGCGGCCGAACAGGCCCTGAAGGGCTTCATAGTTCGGCTGTGGCCTGGAGAGGCCCTGCCAGGGAGCTACTTCGGACTGGTGCAGCGGCTGGTGGAGGCTTGTCCAAGGCTCGAGGTCATCAAGCGCTCCGTCTGCATCGAAGGTGCCCGTAGGGCCCTTGCCCGTGCAAAGGTGCACTGGGGTAAGCTGGACGGTGAGAACCTTGTGAAGGACGGGCCGCCGCCGGGGAAGGAGCATCGCAAGCCCGAGAACTATTACAAGGATGTTCTTGCTGGTGCCCGCCTTGTGGCGGATGAATGTATCACGGATGTAATTTTTGAATGAACTCGCTCGTGTCATCCTGTGCGCTGAAAACTTATTCATATGCACTAAGCAATGCTTGAATTTAAAATATTACTTTCTGTGCGGCCGTTTATCAAAAAATTGAGAGATGGTCAGTCGTCGGCTTCTGCCCTCATGCCACTAGTGTTGGGGTGTTCGGGATAAACCTGAGCGCTCTTTTTCCCATGATTGGGTCCATCGAGGGAGGCGGTCAGCACAACGAACAAGGCAATCGGACTATAATGCTTGAACACTCTCACTTAGCCATAGAACTCTATAATTTTAAATTTTTGCGAAGCCCCTAGTATTCGGAAGACCGAGTTCGGGGCGCTATCCACGCCTTGGCCGGACAAAGCCGGTTCCTCGCTCGAAGCGGCATAAGCCTTTAAGGACTCGAAAAACCTCTCGAACAGCGACCGGTCTCTCGCCTCATCATGACAGTCAGTTTTAGCTTTCTCCACTGAGGTGCTCGGCCCAACTCAACTGGGGCACAATCGCAGTGGTTCTCCTAGTGCTACCATAGCCGATATAGCGGAACGTAAGGCACCAAAACATAGGAGCCGGGAAAACCCAACTATTGACCCAAATCATGATTCGGAGTCGATGCATATAGTGCTATAAGTTCGGGGTGCCGCACTTGTGAAAGTGGACGGTCTTCTCACGCCATATTGATGGGTACTGAAGCCCCTGGCGTATTTTGCCATACCACAGTGTACGGATGCAGCATGTTTATTAATAAACATATATATAAAAAGAGGGTAATGCAAAAAATAGACAAAAAGCTATGCATTGTTTATAGAAAGGCTGCTATGAAAGCGGAACGATACAAATAGTGCGATAAGCAAAAGAAATTGGACTATTTAACATGTCCTGGTCAGGGGCAGGCCGCGGAATTGTATTAAAAAATAGCTATACTGCTCGCAATAGACACCACCTGGGAGTTCCATAATGCGGCGTGGCTTGTCTACTTCCCTGGATCTTGCATTGTTTGTGCGGCAGTTGAATTGCCGAAGGGTCGTCTGAAAAATGGAGTCCTGAGAGTAAGAGAAAAAATTGAGCCCCTGGTGCGGTTTAAGCCGTATTTCGGGCATGCCATGATAGTGCCCCTTCCCCTGTGCCCATGGTATTTCAAGAGCGTAGTTATGTACGCGAACCGCTGGTTTCGCTATATCGCGAGGGCTAGGGTTGGGGCCGCATTGCTACACTAGCTCGGAACGTGCCAGGCGGTCTTGTTGTAGGGTACTCCGGGTGCGCTTGACAGTGTCCGTCTTTTTGAAGGCTGAACTGGAGAACTGCCTAGAGAGGCTACTTTGTACTTCTGCTGCGAGCGCTGCCGTGTGCTCCTCCGTTCGGAGGGAGCGTTCAGTGTTCCCATTGACCGTGATTACTCCTCTAGGGCCTGGCATCTTGAGCTTGAGGTATGCATAGTGCGGTACCACGTTGAATTTTGCGAATGCGGTTCGCCCGAGCAGTGCGTGATAGCCACTACGAAACTGGACTATGTCGAAGATTAACTCCTCGCTTCGGAAGTTATCTGGAGATCCGAAGACCACTTCCAGTGTAACCGAGCCTGTACAGTTGGCTTCTACACCTGGTATGATGCCTTTAAAGGTCGTTTTGGTGGGCTTGATCCTTGAGGGATCTATGCCCATCTTTCGCACTGTATCTTGGTAAAGCAGGTTCAGGCTGCTGCTGCCGTCCATGAGGACTCTTGTGAGATGAAATCCGTCAATGATTGGGTCTAGAACCAATGCGGCGAAGCCGCCATGACGGATGCTAGTGGGGTGGTCCCTTCGATCAAAGGTGATCGGGCAGGAGGACCATGGGTTGAACTTTGGGGCGACCGGCTCCATCGCATATATGTCCCGTAACGCACGCTTCCGCTCCCTCTTGGGGATGCGGGTTGCGTATATCATGTTCACCGTCCACACTTGCGAGGGAAATCCCTTCTGTCCACTATTGTCCGGAAGCCTGGGCTCCTCCTCGTCATCGCTATGCAGCCCCTTGTCTTTGTTTTCGGCTCTTAACTTGCCTGCCTGCTTGAACACCCAACAGTCCCTGTTGGTGTGATTGGCTGGCTTTTCGGGGGTGCCGTGTATCTGGCACAAGCAGTCGAGTATTTGGTCCAAACTGGATGGGCCCTGAGCATTTCTTTTGAATGGCTTTTTTCGCTGACTGGATTTGTAGCCTCGGAATCCGGCATTAATTGTCGTATCCTTGTTGCTGTCGCTGTTAACGCGGCACTTTTGTTTGTTCCGACACGACCTGTCACCTTTGTCCTTGGTATTTGAATTACTAGGGTTCTTGTTTAAGTTGTTACTGTGAGCTAGCCAGCTGTCTTCTCCTGCGCAAAAGCGGGTCATGAGTGTCGTGAGGGCTGCCATAGATTTCGGCTTTTCCTGTCCCAGGTGCCGGGCAAGCCACTCGTCACGGATATTATGCTTGAAGGCCGCTAAGGCCTCTGCGTCCGGACAGTCGACTATCTGGTTTTTCTTTGTTAGGAACCGTGTCCAGAATTGCCTGGCCGATTCTTCTGGCTACTGAATTATGTGGCTTAGGTCATCGGCGTCCGGTGGTCGCACATAAGTGCCCTGGAAGTTGTCAAGGAATGCGGCTTCCAGGTCCTTCCAAGAAGCGATTGAGTTTGCCGGCAAGCTGTTAAGCCAATGCTGGGCCGGTCCCTTAAGTTTGAGTGGGAGGTATTTGATGGCATGTAAATCATCACCGCGGGCCATGTGGATATGAAGGAGATAATCCTCGATCCATACCGCAGGATCCGTTGTGCCATCGTATGATTCGATGTTTACGGGTTTGAATCCCTCAGGGATTTTATGATCCATTACTTCAGCATAGTGGGTGTGCGGCGCCTCTGTATTGGGCTATATCACGACGCAGCTCGAAGGAGCTTTGTCTGTTGAGTTCGGCCTGGCCGGATTCATTGCGTCTGGAGTGACGATCACCGTCACGTGCTGTGGGGCGCCTGTGCGATCCATAGATCGATCTTGTTTGCCTTGCCTTGTCCTCCAGTATGTCGCGCAGGTCGGGCACATTTTCCCGTGCCTTAGTATGCTTGATGCGGCACCAGGGCATGGTTTGAGTGGAGGGCCAAGAGGCCTCTCTGTCGCAGCCACGAGGTGGCCGGTCGGCCATGTCATGCGCTAGTGATGTAGGTGCTTCCTCCTCTAGTCGGGGGAGCAGCCTGCGCTTTGGGTAACTCTTGGAGGGGCGTTTGAGTTCATACTCTTTGGCCGCAAGGACTTCAGTCCTTCTGTCAGCTAGCAAATCCTGATCAGCTCTAAGCTGTTGCCGCTTTTTCTTGAGGCTGCTTGCTGTGGCCATAAGCCTGCGTTTAAAACGCTCTTGTTCGGCGGGATCCTCTGGCACGACGAACTCGTCGTCGTCGAGGCTTGCCTCGTCTTTGGAGGGAGGTGTATAATTATCGTCCTCAACCTCTTTATCTGCCGCCCTCTCGTGAGGGCTGGCTTCTCTGTCCTCCTATGCTGAATCTTGCTGGAGGGGGTGTTCTTCGGCGCTATCCGGAGTAGTATTATCTCCCGTGCTGGAATCACCGTTTTTGCTTTGGCGGGATTTAGAGCGGCGCCGTTGACGCCGGCGCTTGGGCTGTTTCTTAGAGGTATCGTCCCCCGCTATTCCATCGCCGTCTCCATCCTTTGGAGTGTCCACCATATATATGTCATATGACGAGGTGGCCTTCCAGCGCCCTACAGGTGCTGGTTCTTGTTCGTCTCCTGCATCGTCGTCCATGCCGTCGCTGTCTTCGGAGTCGAAGTCAAGCATGTCGGTTAAGTCATCGACAGTGGCTATGAAGTGGGTGGTGGGTGGGTTTTGAATTTCTTCATCGTCCGTATCCCAACCTTGCTGACCATAGTCCGGCCAGGGCTCTACTGATAAAGAGAGAGACTTTAGAGAGTTCAGGATGTCGCCGAAGGGCAAGTGCTGAAAGATGTCCGCGGCAGTGAACTCCATTATCGGCGCCCAATCGGATTCAATCGGCAGGGGCGCGGAGTTCGGAGAGGAATCCGTCTCTTCGGAGTCACGGGCCATGAGGAGTGCGGGGCTGGAGTTCAGCTCGATCGCCTCTGCGATCGCAGCCCCTGAGGCAGCGTCCAACTGCTGATCCTCGATTGGTGCAGTAGGCTCCAAATCAATGGTCGGAACCGATGCGTGTGCGGCCTCCAAGGCGCTGTTCAGCGGCAGAGCTATATCATGCCCATCGAGACAGTGCGGAATGCTTGGCTGTGGCTCGAATCCGTCGAAGATCAAGTCCCCGCGGATGTCAGCCGTGTAGTTTAGGCTTCCAAACCTGACCTGATGGCTAGGGGCGTAACTTTCGATCTGCTCAAGGTGACCAAGCGAGTTGGCCCGTAGTGCGAAACCGCCGAAGACGAAGATCTGTCCGGGGAGAAAAGTCTCACCCTGGACTGCATCCTGGTTGATGATCGAAGAAGCCATCGGGCCTGAAAGGGATGACACAAAGGAACTCTCAATGAAAGCACCAATGTCGGTGTCAAAACCGGCGGATCTCGGGTAGGGGGTCCCGAACTGCGCGTCTAGGCCGGATGGTAACAGGAGACAAGGGACACAATGTTTTACCCAGGTTCGGGCCCTCTTGATGGAGGTAAAACACTACGTCCTGCTTGATTAATATTGATGATATGGGTAGTACAAGAGTAGATCTACCGCGAGATCAAGGAGGCTAAACCCTAAAAGCTAGCCTATGGTATGATTGTTGTATGATGAAGTTGTCCTACGGACTAAAACCCTTCGGTTTATATAGGCACCGGAGAAGGTTAGGGTTACACAAAGTCGGTTACAATTGTAGGAGATCTTGAATATCCGCGTCGCCAAGCTTGCCTTCCACGCCAAGGAAAGTCCCATCCGGACACGGGACGAAGTCTTCAATCTTGTATCTTCATAGTCCTGGAGTCCGGCTGAAGGTATAGTCCGGCTACCCGAACACCCCCTAATCCAGGACTCCCTCAGCGGTATTGTTGGATGAAGCGGCCCGGACCGACATTACGCGTACGCTTACGCGAGACTGGTTCTACCGATGTGCTTTGCACACAGGTGGCTAGCGGGTGCCAGTTTCTCCAACTTTAGTTGAACCGAGTGTGGCTACGCCCGGTCCTTGCGAAGGTTAAAACAACACTAACCTGACAAACTATCATTGTGGTTTTCGATGCGTAGGTAAGAACGGTTCTTGCTAAGCCCGTAGCAGCCATGTAAAACTTGCAACAACAAAGTAGAGGACGTCTAACTTGCTTTTGCAGGGCATGTTCTGATGTGATATGGTCAAGACGCGATGAGATATAAGTTGTTGTATGAGATGATCATGTTTTGATGAAGTTATCGGCAACTGGCAAAAGCCTTATGGTTGTCTCTCTATTGCATAAGATGCAAGCGCCAAATAATTGCTTTACTTTATCGCTATACGATAGCAATAGTTGCAAGAGCAATAGTTGGCGAGACGACCATGTGATGACACATTGATATAGATCAAGATGATGGATATCATGGTTTCATG
Source organism: Triticum dicoccoides (assembly GCF_002162155.2). Classification (NCBI taxonomy): domain Eukaryota; kingdom Viridiplantae; phylum Streptophyta; class Magnoliopsida; order Poales; family Poaceae; genus Triticum; species Triticum dicoccoides. The sequence continues at coordinate 637,017,200 of NC_041386.1, forward strand.
CCGGTGACGATGGAGATCATGACGAGATCAAACGCACAAGATGATAATGGCCATATCATGTCACATATTTTGATTGCATGTGATGTTTATCTTTTATACATCTTATTTTGCTTAGTTCGACGGTAGCTTCATAAGATGATCTCTCACTAATTATCAAGGTACAAGTGTTCTCCCTGAGTATGCACCGTTGCGAAAGTTCTTCGTGCTGAGACACCACGTGATGATCGGGTGTGATAGGCTCTATGTTCAAATACAACGGGTGCAAAACAGTTGCACACGCGGAATACTCAGGTTAAACTTGACGAGCCTAGCATATAACATATATGGCCTCGGAACACGGAGACCGAAAGGTCGAGCATGAATCATATAGTAGATATGATCAACATATTGATGTTCACCATTGATACTACTCCATCTCACGTGATGATCAGACATGGTTTAGTTGATTTGGATCACGTGATCACTTAGAGGATTAGATGGATATCTTTCTAAGTGGGAGTTCTTAAGTAATTTGATTAATTGAACTTTAATTTATCATGAACTTAGTCCTGGTAGTATTAGCATATCTATGTTGTAGATCAATAGCTCGCGTTGTTGCTTCCCTATGTTATATATATATATGTTCCTAGAGAAAACTAACTTCAAAAATGTTAGTAGCAATGATGCGGATTGGATCCGTGATCTGAGGTTTCTCCTCATTGCTGCACAGAAGAATTATGTCCTTGATGCACCACTAGATGACAGACCTATTGCAGGAGCAGATGCAGACGTTATGAACGTTTGGCTAGCTCAATATGATGACTACTTGATAGTTTAGTGCACCATGCTTAACAGCTTAGAATCGGGACTTCAAAGACGTTTTGAATGTCATGGACCATATGAGATGTTCCAGGAGTCGAAGTTAATATTTCAAGCAAATACCCGAGTTGAGAGATATGAAGTCTCCAACAAGTTCTATAGCTAAAAAGATGGAGGAGAGTAGCTCAAGCAGTGAGCATGTGCTCAGATTGTCTGGGTACTACAATCGCTTGAATCAAGTGAGAGTTAATCTTCCAGATAAAATAGTGATTGACAAAATTCTCTAGTCACCATCACCAAGTTAGTAGAACTTCGTGATGAACTATAGTATGCAAGGGATGATGAAAATGATTCCTAAGCTTTTCATGATGATGAAATCGATGAAGGTAGAAATCAAGAAAAATATCAAGTGTTGATGGTAGACTAGACCACTAGTTTCAAGAAAAGGGCAAAGGGAAGAAGGGGAACTTCAAGAAGAACGGCAAGCAAGTTGTTGCTCAAGTGAAGAAGCCCAAGTCTGGTCCTAAGCCTAAGACTAAGTGCTTCTACTGCAAAGGGACTGGTCACTGGAAGCGGAACTGCCCCAAGTATTTGGCGGATAAGAACGATGGCAAAGTGAACAAAGGTATATTTGATATACAGATTATTGATGTGTATTTTACTAGTGTTCGTAGCAACCCCTCGGTATTTGATACTGGTTCAGTTGCTAAGAGTAGTAACTCGAAACGGGAGTTGCAGAATGAACATAGACTAGTTAAGGGTGAAGTGACGATGTGTATTGGAAGTGGTTCCAAGATTGATATGATCATCATCGCACACTCCCTATACTTTTGGGATTAGTGTTGAACCTAAATAAGTGTTATTTGGTGTTTGCGTTGAGCATGAATATGATTTGATCATGTTTATTGCAATACGGTTATTCATTTAAGTAAGAGAATAAATTGTTTTTCTATTTACATGAATAAAACCTTATATGGTTACACACCCAATGAAAATGGTTCATTGGATCTCGATCGTGATACACATATTCATAAAATTGAAACCAAAAGATGCAAAGTTAATAATGATGGTGCAATTTATTTGTGACACAGCCGTTTTGGTCATATTGGTGTAAAGCGCATGAAGAAAATCCATGCTGATGGGCTTTTGGAATCACTTGATTATGAATCAGTTGATGCTTGCGAACCATGCCTCATGGGCAAGATGACTAAGACTCCGTTCTCCAGAACAATGGAGCGAGCAACAGATTTGTTGGAAATCATACATACTGATGTATGTGGTCCAATGAATATTGAGGCTCGTGGCAGGTATCATTATTTTCTGATCTTCATAGATGATTTGAGCAGATATGAGTATATCTACTTGATGAACCACAAGTCTGAAACATTTGAAAAGTTCAAAGAATTTCAGAGTGAAGTGGAGAATCATCGTAACAAAAATGAAAGTTTCTACAATATGATCGCAGAAGTAAAATATTTGAGTTACCAGTTTGGCCTTCAGTTAAAAACAATGTGAAATAGTTTCACTACTCACGCCACCTGGAACACCACAGTGTAATGGTGTGTCCGAACGTTGTAATCGTACTTTATTAGATATGGTGCGATCTATGATGTCTCTTACCGATCTACCACTATCGTTTTGGGGTTATGCATTAGAGACAGTTGCATTCATGGTAAATAGGGCACCATCTAAATTCGTTGAGATGACACTGTATGAACTATGGTTTGGCAAGAAACCTAAGCTGTCATTTCTTAAAGTTTGAGGTTGCAATGCTTATGTGAAAAAGTTTCAACCTGATAAGCTCTAACCCAAATCGGAGAAGTGCGTCTTCATAGGATACCCAAAGGAAAATGTTGGGTACACCTTATATCACAGATCCGAAGGCAATATATTCGTTGCTTTGAATGGATCCTTTCTAGAAAAGGAGTTTCTCTCGAAAGAAGTGAGTGGGAGGAAAGTAGAACTTGATGAGGTAACTGTACCTGCTCCCTTATTGGAAAGTAGTTCATCACAGAAATCTGTTCCTGTGACTACTACACCGATTAGTGAGGAAGCTAATGATGATGATCATGTAACTTTAGATCAAGTTACTACCGAACCTCGTAGGTAAACCAGAGTGAGATCCGCATCAGAGTGGTACGGTAATCCTGTTCTGGAGGTCATGTTACTTGACCATGACGAGCCTACGAACTATGAGGAAGCGATGATGAGCCTAGATTCCGCGAAATGGCTTGAGGCCATGAAATCTGAGATGAGATCCATGTATGAGAACAAAGTATGGACTTTGATTGACTTGCCCAATGATCGGCGAGCCATTGAGATTAAATGGATCTTCAAGAGGAAGACGAACGCTGATAGTAGTGTTACTATCTACAAAGCTAGAATTGTCGCAAAAAGGTTTTCGACAAGTTCAAGGTGTTGACTATGATGAGAGTTTCTCACTCGTATCTATGCTTAAGTTTGTCCGAATCATGTTAGCAATTGCCGCATTTTATGAAATCTGGCTAATGGATAAACAAAACTACATTCCTTAATGGATTTATTAAAGAAGAGTTGTATATGATGCAACCAGAAGGTTTTGTCAATCCTAAAGGTACTAACAAAATATGCAAGCTCCAGCGATCCATCTATGGACTGGTGCAAGCATCTTGGAGTTGGAATATACGCTTTGATAAGTTGATCAAAGCATATAGTTTTATACAGACTTGCGGTGAAGCCTGTATTTACAAGAAAGTGAGTGGGAGCACTACAACATTTCTGATAAGTATATGTGAAAGACATATTGTTGATCGGAGATAATGTAGAATTATTCTGCAAAGCATAAAGGAATGTTTGAAAGTAGTTTTTCAAAGAAAGACCTCGGTGAAGCTGCTTACATATTGTGCATCAAGATCTATAGAGATAGATTAAGACGCTTGATAAGTTTTTCAATGAGTACATACCTTGACAAGATTTTGAAGTAGTTCAAAATGGAACAGTCAAAGAAGGAGTTCTTGCCTGTATTACAAAGGTGGTGTGAAGTTGAGTAAGACTCAAAACCCGACCACGGCAGAAGATAGAGAGAGAATGAAAGTCATTCCCTATGCCTCAGCCATAGGTTCTATAAAGTATGCCATGCTATGTACCAGACCTATTGTATACCCTGCCTTGAGTTTGGCAAGGGAGTACAATAGTGATCTAGGAGTAGATCACTGGACATTGGTCAAAATTATCCTTAGTGGAATGAGGATATGTTTCTCGATTATCGAGGTGACAAAAGGTTCGTCGTAAAGGGTTACGTCGTTGCAAGTTTTGACACTGATCTAGATGACTCTAAGTCTCAATCTGGTTACATATTGAAAGTGGGAGCAATTAGCTAGAGTAGCTCCATGCAGAGCATTGTTGACATAGAAATTTGCAAAATACTTACGGATCTGAATGTGGCAGACCTGTTGACTAAACTTCTCTCACAAGAAAAACATGATCACACCTCAGTACTCTTTGGGTGTTAATCACATAGCGATGTGAACTAGATTATTGACTCTAGTAAACCCTTTGGGTGTTGGTCACATGTCGATGTGAACTATGGGTGTTAATCACATGGTGATGTGAACTATTGATGTTAAATCACATGTCGATGTGAACTAGATTATTGACTCTAGTGCAATGGGAGACTGAAGGAAATATGCCCTAGAGGCAATAATAAAGTTATTATTTATTTCCTTATATCATGATAAATGTTTATTATTCATGCTAGAATTGTATTAACCGGAAACATAATACATGTGTGAATACATAGACAAACAGAGTGTCACTAGTATGCCTCTACTTGACTAGCTCGTTGATCAAAGATGGTTATGTTTCCTAACCATAGACATGAGTTGTCATTTGATTAACGGGATCACATAATTAGGATAATGATGTGATTGACTTGACCCATTCCGTTAGCATAGCACTTGATCGTTTAGTTTGTTGCTATTGCTTTCTTCATGACTTATACATGTTCCTATGACTATGAGATTATGCAACTCCCGTTTACCGGAGGAACACTTTGTGTGCCACCAAACGTCACAACATAACTGGGTGATTATAAAGGTGCTCTATAGGTGTCTCCGAAGGTACTTGTTGGGTTGGCGTATTTCGAGATTAGGATTTGTCACTCCGATTGTCGGAGAGGTATCTCTGGGCCCTCTCGGTAATGCACATCACTTAAGCCTTGCAAGCATTGCAACTAATGAGTTAGTTGCAGGATGATGTATTACGGAATGAGTAAAGAGACTTGCCGGTAACGAGATTGAACTAGGTATTGAGATACCGACGATCAAATCTCGGGCAAGTAACATACCGATGACAAAGGGGACAACGTATGTTGTTATGCGGTCTGACCGATAAAGACCTTCGTAGAATATGTGGGAGCCAATATGAGCATCCATGTTCCGCTATTGGTTATTGACCGGAGACGTGTCTCGGTCATGTCTACATTGTTCTCGAACCCGTAGGGTCCGCATGCTTAAGGTTTCGATGACAGTTATATTATGAGTTTATGAGTTTTGATGTATCGAAGGAGTTCGGGGTCCCGGATGAGATCGGGGACATGACGAGGAGTCTCGAAATGGTCGAGACATAAAGATCGATATATTGGACGACTATATTCAGACATCGGAAAGGTTCCGAGTGATTCGGGTATTTTTCGTAGTACCGGAGAGTTACGGGAATACTTATTGGGCCTTATTGGACCATACAGAAAGAAGGAAAAGGGCCTCAAGGGTGGCCGCACCCCTCCCCTTGGTCTGGTCCGAATTGGACTAGGGAAGGGGGGCACCCCCTTCCTTCCTTCTCCTTTTTCCTTCCTCTTTTCATATTCCATATGGGAGGTGGAATCCTACTAGGACTAGGGAGTCCTAGTAGGACTCCACACTTGGCGCGCCCCTTCCTAGGGCCGGCCTCCTCCTACCTTGCTCCTTTATATACGGGTGCAGGGGGGCACCCCAAAGACACAACAATTGATCATTGATCTCTTAGCCGTGTGCGGTGCCCCCTTCCACCATAATCCTCGATAATATTGTAGCGGTGCTTAGGCGAAGCCGTGCGATGGTAGAACATCAAGATCGTCACCACGCCGTCGTGCTGACGGAACTCTTCCCCGACATTCTGTTGGATCGGAGTCCGGGGATCGTCATCGAGCTGAACGTGTGCTAGAACTCAGAGGTGTCGTAGTTTCGGTGCTTGATCGGTCGGGCCGTGAAGACGTACGACTACATCAACCGCGTTGTGCTAACGCTTCCGCTTTCGGTCTACGAGGGTACGTAGACAACACTCTCCCATCTCGTTGCTATGCATCACCATGATCTTGTGTGTGCGTAGGAATTTTTTTGAAATTACTACGTTCCCCAACATCCGCAACTACAACAAAAGTATTAAGGTAAACCTAACCATAGCATGAAACATATGGATCCAAATCAGCCCCTTACGAAGCAACGCATAAACTAGGGTTTAAGCTTCTGTCACTCTAGCAACCCATCATCTACTTATTACTTCCCAATGCCTTCCTCAAGGCCCAAATAATGGTGAAGTGTTATGTAGTTGACGTTCACATAACACCACTAGAGGCTAGACAACATACATCTCATCAAAATATTGAACGAATACCAAATTCACATGACTACTAATAGCAAGACTTCTCCCTTGTCCTCAGGAACAAACGTAACTACTCACAAAGCATATTCATGTTCATAATCAGAGGGGTAATAATATGCATAAAGCATTTGAACATATGATCTTCCACCAATTAAACCAACTAGCATCAACTACAAGGAGCAATTAACACTACTAGCAACCTACTAGCACCAATCCCGGGCTTGGAGACAAGAATTGGATACAAGAGATGAACTAGGGTTTTGAGATGAGATGGTGCTGATGAAGATGTTGATGGAGATTGCCCTCTCCCATTGAGAGGAGCGTTGGTGATGACGATGGCGATGATTTTCCCCTCTGGGAAGGAAGTTTCCCCAGCAGAACAGCTCTACCGGAGCTCTAGATTGGATCCGCCAAGATTCCGCCTCGTGGCGGCGGAGTTTCGTCCCGAAAGGTTGCTTGTGGTTTTTTTTCTCGACGAAAGACTTCATATAGTAGAAGATGGTCATCGAAGAGCCACCAGGGGGCCCACGAGGTAGGGGGGCGCGCCCTAGGGGGGTGCACCCCCCACCCTTCTGGAAAGGTTGTGGGCCCCTAGTCTTCATCTTTGGCGAGGATTTTTCATTATTTATTATAAGGTATTCCGTGGAGTTTCAGGACTTTTGGAGTTGTGCAGAATAGGTCTCTAATATTTGCTCCTTTTCCAGCCCAGAATGCCAACTGTCGGCATTCTCCCTCCTTTATGTAAAACTTATAAAATAAGAGAGAATAGCCATAAGTATTGTGACATAATGTGAAATAACAGCCCATAATGCAATAAATATCGATATAAAAGCATGATGCAAAATGGACGTATCAACTCCCCAAGCTTAGACCTCGCTTGTCCTCAAGCGAAAGCCGATAACAATAAATATGTCCCCATGTTTAGAGGTAGAGGCGTCGATAAAAATAAAATACGGACATGAGGGCATCATGATTATTCTCATAACAGCAACATACATAGATATTGTCATATGATTACTTATGTTCAAGTGATGATCTATTCACAATGCAAAAGTATGAATCAGAAACCTTATTGAGAACCAACAAACTATAATCTCAGTCATTGAAGCAACTGCAATTTATCATAACATCAGAAAGAGTCTATGTCAGAGCTAAAAAGCAAGTCCACATACTCAACTATCATCTAGTCCTTCATAATTGCTAACACTCGCGCGATACTTGTGGTTATGGAGTTTTAATCGGACACAAAGAAACATAGGGGCTTATAGTTTCGCCCCACAACCTTTTACCTCAAGGGTAATGTCAACAATAATAACTCATGCCCCCTACATCCAATTATATATATATCAGGTTCTTTCCAACATGCTGGGCTTGCCGAAGGATAAAATGAAAAAGAAAAGGTGAAGATCACCATGACACTTGCATAAGGTAGAAGATAATAATAAAAGATAGGCCCTTCGCAGAGGGAAGCAGAGGTTGCCATGTGCTTTTATGGTTGGATGCACAAAATCTTAATGCGAAAGAACGTCACTTTATATTGCCCCTTGTGATATGAACCTTTATTATGCAGTCCCTCGCTTTTATTACTTCCACATCACAAGATAATATAAAGCTTATTTCTCCCAAACTAATCATACATATTTAGAGCAATTTTTATTGCTTTGCACTGATGACAACTTACTTGAAGGATCTTATTCAATCCATAGGTAGATATGGTGGACTCTCATGTCAAAACTGGTTTAAGGGTATTTGCAAGCACAAGTAGTATCTATACTTGGTGCTGAGAATTTGGCTAGCATGACGGGGAAAGGCAAGCTCAACATGTTGGATGATCCATGACAACATACTTTATCTCAGATATAAGAAAACATAACCCATTACGTTGTCTTCCTTGTCCAACATCAACTCTTTAGCATGTCATATTTTGATGAGTGCACCCAATCATAAAAGATGTCAATAATAGTATATTTATATGTGAAACCTCTCTTTCCTTATTACTTCCTATTAATTGCAAGGATGACCAAAGCTATGTCTGCCAACTCCCAACAACTTTTAATCATCACACTCTTTCTATGTGAAGTCATTACTATCAATAAGATCAATATGAACTTTTGTTTCTTCTTATTCTTTTTCTCTTTTCTTTTTTTCACCCAAGATCATAGCAAGAAAATCAAGCCCTTGACTAAACACTAATCTTTATTATATATCTCACGGACTTGATTACATAGAGAGATCATAAGGCAAAACTCAAAACTAGATCATGCCATAAACTTTATTCTACTAGATCAAAATACTACTAATAGGATCGAACTAAGGAAAACGGTAAAGATAGGAGTTGTGATTGTGATACGATACCGGGGCACCTCCCCCAAGCTTGGCAGTTGCCAAGGGAAGTTCCCATACCCATGTGATTATATCTCCTTGGTTGGTGAAGATGGAGGTGATGGATAGTCGCCCATCGAGCGTAAGAGGTCCTCTAGCTTGCGAATAATGCCCTTGAGTGCAAAGATATGCTCCTTCAACAAAATATTTTCACTTGTGAGATACTTGTTTTGAATATGAGTTAACTCAATCATCTGGAAAGCTTCGATCTTAGTTGGGGTAAGAAGGTTGTGATCAAGTTGAAGGATGTCTTCTGTTGCCGGAGCTTGGTTCTCCGTGGCCTTCTTGATCCCTTCATCCTTGTTGATCTCCATGGGTTCTTCCCTCTTCAGGTCTATCTTCATTAGCTAGGCATCTTTGTCACCGTTGTTGGAGGAGGGAGACGACATGATGCCTGGCCTTGACAACCCTAATAGAGAACAGCCCAAAACAAGAACAGAGGATATTTGCGTGATACGGGAGTCAAAACCTTCAGGAAAATATATAGTGAATTTTTACCGACCAAAATACGTATTGTGCAAGAAAACGGAGTCTGGAAGGCACACGAGGTGCTCACGAGGTAGGGGGCGCGCCTAGGGGGGTAGGGCGCGCCCTCCACCCTCGTGGGGCCCTAGTGTCCTTCCCGGACTGCTACTTAATTTCCTATTTCTCTAAATATTCCAAAACGGAGAAATATTGCCTTAAAAATTGTTTTGGAGTCGGTTTACTTACCGTACCACATACCTATTCCTTTTCGGAGTCTGAAACGTTCTGGAAAGTGTCCCTTATGTATTCCTCTGGGGTTACAGTTTCAATAATATTGGTTTCAATATTTATGGGATTACCTGAGATATAATGTTTAATTCTCTGACCATTTACCACCTTCGGATTTGTGCCTTCGGAGTTGTTGATTTATATGGCACCGAAACGATAGACCTCCTCGATAACATAGGGGCCTTCCCATTTAGAGAGAAGTTTTCCTGCAAAAAATCTTAAACGAGAGTTGTATAGCAATACATAATCACCTACATTAAACTCACGCTTTTGTATCCTTTTGTCATGCCATCTTTTAACCTTATATTTAAACAACTTGGCATTTTCATAAGCTTGGGTTCTCCATTCATCAAGTGAGCTAATATCAAATAACCTCTTTTCACCGGCAAGTTTGAAATAATAGTTGAGCTCTTTAATAGCCCAATATGCCTTATGTTCTAGTTCGAGAGGTAAGTGACATGCTTTTCCATATACCATTTTATACGGAGACATACCCATAGGATTTTTATATGCAGTTCTATAGGCCCATAATGCATCATCAAGTTTCTTGGACCAATTCTTTCTAGATCTATTGACAGTCTTTTGCAAAATTAATTTGAGTTCTCTATTACTCAATTCTACTTGACCACTAGACTGTGGGTGATACGGAGATGCAATTCTATGATTGACGTCATATTTAGCAAGCATTTTACGGAAAGCACCATGAATAAAATGTGAACCACCATCAGTCATTAAATATCTAGGGACTCCAAACCTCGGAAAAATAACTTCTTTAAGCATTTTAATAGAAGTGTTATGATCAGCACTACTAGTTGGAATAGCTTCTACCCACTTAGTAACGTAATCAACAACAACTAAAATATGTGTATATCCATTAGAGGCAGGAAAAGGTCCCATATATTCAAAGCCCCAAACATCAAACGGTTCAATAACAAGTGAATTCATAGGCATTTCTTGACGTCTACTAATATTACCAATTCTTTGACATTCATCACAAGATAGGACAAACTTACGGGCGTCCTTGAAGAGAGTAGGCCAATAAAAACCGGATTGCAATACCTTATGTGCAGTTCTATCTCCTGCATGGTGTCCTCCATAAGTTTCGGAGTGGCACTTGCGTAGGATCTGTTCCTGTTCATGCTCAGGTACACAACATCTAATAACACAATCTACTCCTTCTTTATAAAGATGTGGGTCATCCCAAAAGTAATGTCTCAAATCATAGAAGAACTTTTTCTTTTGTTGGTATGTGAAGCTAGGTGGTATAAATTTAGCAACTATGTAATTAGCATAATCAGCATACCAAGGGGTACTACGAGAAGTACTTATGACATTTAATTATTCATCAAGAAAGCTATCATCAATAGGTAGTGGGTCATCAAGAACATTCTCTAACCTAGATAAATTGTCTGCAACGGGGTTCTCAGCTCCTTTTCTATCAACAATATGCAAATAAAATTCTTGTAGAAAGAGAACCCATCTAATAAGTCTAGGTTTAGCATCTTTCTTCTCCATAAGATATTTAATAGCAGCATGATCAGTGTGGATAGTTACTTTAGAATCAACAATATAAGGTCTGAACTTATCACAAGCAAATACAACTACTAAAAGTTCTTTTTCAGTAGTAGCATAATTTCTTTGAGCATTGTCTAGGGTCTTACTAGCATAATGGATAACATTTAATTTCTTATCAACTCTTTGCCCTAGAACAGCACCTACAGCATAATCGCTAGCATCACACATAATTTCAAAGGGTAAATTCCAATCAGGTGGCTGGACAATAGGTGCAGAGACTAATGCCTTCTTAAGTATTTCAAATGCTTCTACACAATCATCATCAAAGACAAATGGTATATATTTTTGTAATAAATTAGTCAGAGGCCGAGAAAATTTTGGGAAGTCCTTAATGAACCTCCTATAAAATCCGGCGTGACCAAGGAAACTTCTTATACCTTTGATGTCCTTGGGACATGACATCTTTTCAATAGCATCAACCTTGGCTTTATCAACTTCAATACCTCTTTCAGAAACTTTATGCCCCAAGACAATACCCTCATTAACCATAAAGTGGCACTTTTCCCAATTCAATACAAGATTAGTTTCTTCACATCTCTGCAAAACTCAATCAAGATTGCTCAAGCAATCATCAACAGAAGATCCATAGACGGAAAAGTCGTCCATAAAAACCTCACAAATCTTTTCACAGAAGTCAGAGAATATAGCCATCATGCATCTTTGAAAGGTAACAGGTGCATTACGTAAACCAAAAGGCATAGATCTATAAGCAAAAGTACCAAAAGGGCAAGTAAAAGTAGTCTTTGATTGATCCTTGGCTGACACAGGTATTTGAGAGAAACCAGAATAACCATCTAGAAAGCAGTAATGTGTATGCTTGCATAATCTTTCTAGTATTTGATCGATAAAAGGTAAGGGGTAATGATCTTTCTTAGTAGCTTTATTTAATTTGCGGAAATCAATTACCATCCTATAACCTGTAATAATTCTTTGTGGAATCAATTCATCTTTATCATTAGGAACAACAGTAATACCTCCCTTCTTAGGGACACAATGAACAGGACTTACCCACTGGCTATCAGCAACGGGATAAGTTATACCTGCCTCCAAAAGCTTTAGTATTTCTTTTCTTACCACTTCTTTCATTTTAGGATTCAGACATTGTTGAGGATCACGAACTAGTTTGGCATCTGCTTCCAAATTTATTTTATGTTGACATAGAGTGGGACTGATGCCCTTAAGATCATCAAGAGTATATCCAATAGCATCACGGTGCTTCTTCAGAGTTTTCAATAATCTTTCTTCTTCATGCTCTGAAAGGTTAGCACTAATAATAACAGGATATATCTTCTTTTCATCAAGATAAGCATATTTAAGATTATCAGGCAACAGTTTAAGCTCAAACACGGGATCACCCTTAGGTGGAGGGGGATCCCCTAGGATTTCAATAGGCAAATTGTGTTTCAGAATAGGTTCTTGTTTAAAGAATACTTTATCTATTTCCCTTCTTTCATTCATAAACATATCATTCTCATGGTCTAGCAAATATTGTTCTAAAGGATCACTAGGAGGTACGGCAATAGAAGCAAGACCAATAATTTCATCCTCACTAGGCAATTCTTCTTCACGGTGTTGTTTACTAAATTTAGAGAAATTAAACTCATGAGTCATATCATCTAAGCCGATAGTAACAACATCCCTTGTGCAATCTATGGTAGCATTAACAGTATTTAAGAAGGGTCTACCAAATATAATGGGACAAAAGCTATCTTGTGGGGAACCAAGAACAAGAAAATCAGCAGGTTATTTAGTTTTCCCACACAAGACTTCAACATCTCTAACAATTCCCATTGGTGAAATAGTATCTCTATTAGCAAGTTTAATAGTAACATCAATTTCTTCTAACTCAACAGGTGCAATGTCATGCATAATTTCTTTGTATAAGTCAATAGGTATTGCACTAGCACTAGCACCCATATCACATAAGCCATGATAACAATGATCTCCTATTTTAACAGAAATAACAGGCATTCCTACCGCAGGTCTATTTTTATCTTTAGCACAAGGTTTAACAATTCTAGCAGTTTCACCGCAGAACTGAATAACATGCCCATCAATATTATCAGATAAGAGATCTTTAACAATAGCAATCTTAGGTTCAACTTTAACTTGCTCAGGAGGTGTATATGTTTTAATATTGGTTTTACGAACCATAGTTGAAGCTTTAGCATGATCCTTTATCCTAACAGGGAAAGGTGGTTTCTCAACATAACAAGTAGGAACGATAGGATCATTATAAGTGACAGTCTTTTCTTTAACTTTAATAGGTGCATCTACTTTTACTTCCATGGGAGGATGATATTTAAACCACTTCTCCTTAGGGAGATCAACATAAGTAGCAAAAGATTCACAGAAAGAAGCTACTATCTTAGAATCAAGTCCATATTTAGTGCTAAACTTACGAAAAATATTGGTATCCATAAAAGATTTAACACAATCAAAACTAGGTGTAATACCTGACTCCTTACCATTGTCGAGGTCCCAATCTTCAGAGTTGCGTTTAATTCTATCCAATAAATCCCATCTAAATCCAATAGTCTTCATCATAAAAGAGCCGGCACAAGAAGTATCGAGCATGGTGCGATTATTTTCAGAAAGCCGAGCATAAATTTTTTGAAGAATTGTTTCTCTTGGAAGCTCATGATTGGGGCATGAATATAACATTGATTTAAGCCTCCCCCAAGCTTAAGCGATGCTTTCTCCTTCGCGAGGCCAAAAATTATATATATAATTGCGGTCACGATGAACAAGATGCATAGGGTAATACTTTTGATGAAATTCCAATTTCAATCTTCTATAGTTCCATGATCTCGTATCATCACATAGCCTATACCATGTCAATGCATCTCCCTTCAAAGATAAAGGAAGACCTTCTTCCTAGCAACATCATCGGGTATACCTACTGTTGGGGAACGTAGTAATTTCAAAAAATTTCCTACGCACACGCAAGAGCATGGTGATGCATAGCAACGAGAGGGGAGAGTGTGATCTACGTACCCTTGTAGATCGACAACGGAAGTGTTAGCACAATGTGGTTGATGTAGTCATACGTCTTCACGGTTCGACCGATCCAAGCACCGTTACTCCGGCACCTCCGAGTTCTTGGCACACGTTCAGCTCGATGACGATCGCCGGGCTCCGATCCAGCAAAGCGTCGGGGAGGAGTTCCGTCAGCACGACGGCGTGGTGACGATCTTGATGTTCTACCGTCGCAGGGCTTCGCCTAAACACCGCTACAATATGACCGAGGTGGAATATGGTGGAAGGGGGCACCGCACACGGCTAAGGAACGATCACGAAGATCAACTTGTGTGTCTATGGGGTGCCCGCTGCCCCCGTATATAAAGGAGTGGAGGAGGGGAGGGCCGGCCCTCTCTATGGCGCGCCCTAGGGGAGTCCTACTCCCACCGGGAGTAGGATTCCCCCTTTCCTAGTCCAACTAGGAGTCCTTCCATGTAGTAGGAGTAGGAAACAAGGAAGGGGTGCAGCCCCTCCCCCTAGTCCAATTCGGACTAGGCCTTGGGGGGGCGCGCGGCCTGCCCTAGGCAGCCCCTCTCTCTTTCCCGTATGGCCCAATAAGGCCCAATACTTCTCCCGGCGAATTCCCGTAACTCTCCGGTACTCCGAAAAATACTCGAATCACTCGGAACCTTTCCGAAGTCCGAATATAGTCGTCCAATATATCGATCTTTACGTCTCGACCATTTCGAGCCTCCTCGTCATGTCCCCGATCTCATCCGGGACTCCGAACTCTTTCGGTACATCAAAACTCATAAACTCATAATATAACTGTCATCGAAACCTTAAGCGTGCGGACCCTACGGTTCGAGAACAATGTAGACATGACCGAGACACGTCTCCGGTCAATAACCAATAGCGGGACCTGGATGCCCATATTGGCTACTACATATTCTACGAAGATCTTTATCAGTCAGACCGCATAACAACATACGTTGTTCCCTTTGTCATCGATATGTTTACTTGCCCGAGATTCGATCGTCGGTATCTCAATACCTAGTTCAATCTCGTTACCGGCAAGTCTCTTTACTCGTTCCGTAATACATCATCTCGCAACTAACTCATTAGTTGCAATGCTTGCAAGGCTTAAGTGATGTGCATTACCGAGAGGGCCCAGAGATACCTCTCCGACAATCGGAGTGACAAATCCTAATCTCGAAATACGCCAACCCAACATGTATCTTTGGAGACACCTGTAGAGCACCTTTATAATCACCCAGTTACGTTGTGACGTTTGGTAGCACACAAAGTATTCCTCCGGCAGACGGGAGTTGCATAATTTCATAGTCATAGGAACATGTATAAGTCATGAAGAAAGCAATAGCAACATACTAAACGATCGGGTGCTAAGCTAATGGAATGGGTCATGTCAATCAGATCATTCACCTAATGATGTGATCCCGTTAATCAAATAACAACTCTTTGTCCATGGTTAGGAAGCATAACCATCTTTGATTAACGAGCTAGTCAAGTAGAGGCATACTAGTGACACTCTGTTTGTCTATGTATTCACACATGTATTATGTTTCCGGTTAATACAATTCTAGCATGAATAATAAACATTTATCATGAAATAAGGAAATAAATAATAACTTTATTATTGCCTCTAGGGCATATTTCCTTCAGTCTCCCACTTGCACTAGAGTCAATAATCTAGATCACATCACCATGTGATTAACATTGATAGTTCACATCATCATGTGATTAACACCCATAGTTCACATCGCCATGTGACCAACACCCAAAGGGTTTACTAGATTCAGTAATCTAGTTCACATCGCTATGTGATTAACACCCAAGGAGTACTAAGGTGTGATCATGTTTTGCTTGTGAGAGAATCTTAGTCAACGGGTCTGCCACATTCAGATCCGCGTGTATTTTGCAAATTTCTATGTCAACAATGCTCTGCATGGAGCTACTCTAGCTAATTGCTCCCACTTTCAATATGTATCTAGACCGAGACTTAGAGTCATCTAGATTAGTGTCAAAACTTGCATCGGCGTAACCCTTTACGACGAACCTTTTTTCACTTCCATAATCGAGAAACATATACTTATTCCACTAAGGATAATTTTGACCGCTGTCCAGTGATCTACTCCTAGATCACTATCGTACTCCCTTGCCAAACTCAGTGGTAGGGCATACAATAGATCTGGTATACAGCATGGCATACTTTATAGAACCTATGACTGAGGCATAGGGAATGACTTTCATTCTCTTTCTATCTTCTGCCGTGGTCGGGCTTTGAGTCTTACTCAACTTCACACCTTGTAACACAGGCAAGAAACCTTTTCTTTGACTGTTCCATTTTGAACTACTTCAAAATCTTGTCAAGGTATGTACTCATTGAAAAAACTTATCAAGTGTCTTGATCTATCTCTATAGATCTTGATACTCAATATGTAAGCAGCTTCACCGAGGTCTTTCTTTGAAAAACTCCTTTCAAACACTCCTTTATGCTTTGCAGAATAATTCTACATTATTTCCGATCAACAATATGTCATTCACATATACTTATCAGAAATGTTGTAGTGCTCCCACTCACTTTCTTGTAAATACAGGCTTCACCGCAAGTCTGTATAAAACTATATGCTTTGATCAACTTATCAAAGCGTATATTCCAACTCCGAGATTCTTGCACCAGTCCATAGATGGATCGCTGGAGCTTGCATATTTAGTTAACACCTTTAGGATCGACAAAACCTTCTAGTTGCATCGTATACAACTCTTCTTTAGTAAATCCATTAAGGAATGCAGTTTTGTTTATCCATTTGCCAGATTTCATAAAATGCGGCAATTGCTAACATGATTCGGATAGACTTAAACATAGATACGAGTGAGAAAATCTCATCATAGTCAACACCTTGAACTTGTCGAAAACCTTTTGCGACAATTCTAGCTTTGTAGATAGTAACACTACTATCAGCGTCCGTCTTCCTCTTGAAGATCCATTTATTTTATATGGCTTGCCGATCATCGGGCAAATCAACCAAAGTCCATACTTTGTTCTCATACATGGATCATATCTCAGATTTCATGGCCTCAAACCATTTCGCGGAATCTGGGCTCATCATCGCTTCCTCATAGTTCGCAAGTTCGTCATGGTCTAGTAACATGACTTCCAGAACAGGATTACCGTACCACTCTGGTGCGGATCTCACTCTGGTTTACCTACGAGATTTGGTAGTAACTTGATCTGAAGTTACATGATCATCATCATTAGCTTCCTCACTAATTGTTGTAGTAGTCACAGGAACAGATTTTTGTGATGAACTACTTTCCAATAAGGGAGCAGGTATAGTTACCTCATCAAGTTCTACTTTCCTCCCACTCACTTCTTTCGAGAGAAACTCCTTCTCTAGAAAAACTCCGAATTTAGCAACAAAAGTCTTGCCTTCGGATTTGTGATAGAAGGTGTACCCAACAGTCTCCTTTGGGTATCCTATGAAGACATATTTCTCCGATTTGGGTTTGAGCTTATTAGGGTGAAACTTTTTCATATAAGCATCACAACCCCAAACTTTAAGAAACGACAACTTTGGTTTCTTGCCAAACCACAGTTCAGATTGTGTCGTCTCAACGGACTTAGATGGTGCCCTATTTAACGTGAATGCAGCTGTCTCTAATGCATAACCCCAAAACGATAGTGGTAGATTGGTAAGAGACATCATAGATTGCACTATATCTAATAAAGTACGGTTATGACGTTCGGACACACCATTATGTTGTGGTGTTCCATGTGGCATGAGTTTGTGAAACTATTCCACATTGTTTTAATTGAAGACCAAACTCGTAACTCAAATATTTGTCTCCGCGATCAGATTGTAGAAACTTTATTTTCTTGACATGATGATTTGCCACTTCAGTCTGAAATTCTTTGAACTTTTCAAATGTTTCAGACTTATGTTTCATCAAGTAGATATACCCATATCTGCTCAAATCATCTGTGAAGTTCAGAAAATAATGATACTTGCCGTGAGCCTTAACACGCATCGAACCGCATACATCAGTATGTATTATTTCCAAAAAGTCAGTTGCTCGCTCCGGAGAACAGAGTCTTAGTCATCTTGCCCATGAGGCATGGTTCGCAAGCATCAAGTGATTCATAATCAAGTGATTCCAAAATCCCATCAGCATGGAGTTTCTTCATGCGCTTTACACCAATATGACCTAAACGGCAGTGCTACAAATAAGTTGCACTATCATTATTAACTTTGCATCTTTTGGTTTCAATACTATGATTATGTGTATCACTACGATCGAGATCCAACGAACTATTTTCATTGGGTGTGTAACCATATAAGGTTTTATTCATGTAAACAGAACAACAATTTATTCTCTTACTTAAATGAATAACCGTATTACAATAAACATGATCAAATCATATTCATGCTCAACGTAAACACCAAATAACACTTATTTAGGTTCAACACTAATCCCGAATTTATAGGGAGTGTGCGATGATGATCATATCAATCTTGGAACCACTTCCAACACACATCGTCACTTCACCCTTAACTAGTCTCTGTTTATTCTGCAACTCCCGTTTCGAGTTACTAATCTTAGCAACTGAACTAGTATCAAATACTGAGGGGTTGCTATAAACACTAGTAAAGTACACATCAATAACATGTATATCAAATATACTTATGTTCACTTTGCCATCCTTCTTATCTGCCAATCACTTGGGGTAGTTCCCTTCCAGTGACCAGTCCCTTTGCAGTAGAAACACTTAGTCTCAGGCTTAGGACCAGACTTGGGCTTCTTCACTTGAGCAGCAACTTGCTTGCTGTTCTTCTTGAAGTTCCCCTTCTTCCCTCTGCCCTTTTCTTGAAACTAGTGATCTTGTCAACCATCAACACTTGATGCTCTTTCTTGATTTCTACCTTCATCGATTTCATCATCATGAAAAGCTTGGGATTCGTTTTCGTCATCCCTTGCATATCATAGTTCATCACGAAGTTCTACTAACTTGGTGATGGTGACTAGAGAATTCTGTCAATCACTATCTTATCTGGAAGATTAACTCCCACTTGATTCAAGCGATTGTAGTACTCAGACAATCTGAGCACATGCTCACTAGTTGAGCGATTCTCCTCCATCTTTTAGCTATAGAACTTGTTGGAGACTTCATATCTCTCAACTCGGGTATTTGCTTGAAATATTAACTTCAACTCCTGGAACATCTCATATGCTCCATGACGTTCAAAACGTCTTTGAAGTCCCGATTCTAAGCCATTAAGCATGGTGCACTAAACTATCAAGTAGTCATCATATTGAGCTAGCCAAACGTTCATAACGTCTGCATCTGCTCCTGCAATAGGTCCGTCACCTAGCGGTGCATCAAGGACATAATTCTTCTGTGCAGCAATGAGGATAAACCTCAGATCACGGATCCAATCCGCATCATTACTACTAACATCTTTCAACACAATTTTCTCTAGGAACATATCAAAATAAACACAGGGAAGCAACAACACGAGCTATTGATCTACAACATAATTTGCAAAATACTACCAGGACTAAGTTCATGATAAATTTAAGTTCAATTAATCATATTACTTAAGAACTCCCACTTAGATAGACATCCCTCTAATCCTCTAAGTGATTACGTGATCCAAATCAACTAAACCATGTCCGATCATCACGTGAGATGGAGTAGTTTCATTGGTGAACATCACTATGTTGATCATATCTGCTATATGATTCACGCTCGACCTTCCGGTCTCCGTGTTCTGAGGCCATATCTGTATATGCTTGGCTCGTCAAGTATAACCTGAGTATTCCGCGTGTGCAACTGTTTTGCACCCGTTGTATTTGAACGTAGAGCCTATCACACCCGATCATCACGTGGTGTCTCAGCACGAAGAACTTTCGCAACGGTGCATACTTAGGGAGAACACTTCTTGATAATTAGTGAGAGATCATCTTATAATGCTATCGTCAATCAAAGCAAGATAAGATGCATAAAATATAAACATCATATGCAATCAAAATATGTGACATGATATGGTCATCATCATCTTGCGCCTTTGATTTCCATCTCCTAAGTACTGTTATGATCTCTTGTTGGGGAATGTAGTAATTTCAAAAAATTTCCTACGCACACGCAAGATCATGCTGATGCATAGCAACGAGAGGGGAGAGTGTGATCTACATACCTTGTAGATCGACAACGGAAGCGTTTGGTTGATGTAGTCGTACGTCTTCACGGCCCGACCGATCAAGCACCGAAACTACGGCACCTTTGAGTTTTAGCACACGTTTAGCTCGATGACGATCCCCGGACTCCGGTCCAGCAAAGTGCCGGGGAAGAGTTCCGTCAGCACGACGGCGTGGTGACAATCTTGATGTACTGCTGCTGCAGGGCTACGCCTAAGCACCGCTACAATATTATCGAGGACTATGGTGGCTGGGGGCGCCGCACACGGCTAAGGAATAGATCACGTGGATCAACTTGTGTGTGTTCTAGGGTGCCCTTTGCCTCAGTATATAAAGGATCCAGGGAGAGGGGGCGTCCGGCCAAGGTGGGCGCGCCAAGGGGGAGTCCTACTCCCATCGGGAGTAGGACTCCTAGTTGGACAAGGAGAGAGGGGAAAGAGGTGGAAGAGAGGAAGGAAAGGGGGGGCGCCGCACCCCTTCCCTTGTCCTATTCGGACTAGGAAGGGGAGGGGTGCGCGGCCACCTCTTGCCTCCTTCTCTCTTCTCCCTCAAGGCCCATGTAGGCCCAATAAACCCCCGGGGGGTTCCGGTAACCCCCCGGTACTCCGAAAAAATGCCGATTTCACCCGGAACGATTCCGATGTCCAAATATAAGCTTCCAATATATCAATCTTTACGTATCGACCATTTCGAGACTCCTCGTCATGTCCGTGATCACATCCGGGACTCCGAACAACCTTCGGTACATCAAAATGCATAAACTCATAATATAACTGTCATCGTAACCTTAAGCGTGCGGACCCTACGGGTTCGAGAACAATGTAGACATGACCGAGACATGTCTCCAGTCAATAACCAATAGCGGAACCTGGATGCCCATATTGTCTCCTACATATTCTACAAAGATCTTTATCGGTCAGACCGCATAACAACATACATCGTTCCCTTTGTCATCGGTATGTTACTTGCCCGAGATTCGATCGTCGGTATTCCAATACCTAGTTCAATCTCGTTGCTGGCAAGTCTCTTTACTCGTTCTGTAATACATCATTCCGCAACTAACTCATTTAGTTGCAATGCTTGCAAGGCTTAAGTGATGTGCATTACCGAGAGGGCCCAGAGATACCTCTCCGACAATCGGAGTGACAAAACCTAATCTCGAAATACGCCAACCCAACATGTACCTTTGGAGACACCTGTAGAGCACCTTTATAATAACCCAGTTACGTTGTGACGTTTGGTAGCACACAAAGTGTTCCTCCGGCAAACGGGAGTTGCATAATCTCATAGTCATAGGAACATGTATAAGTCATGAAGAAAGCAATAGCAACATACTAAACGATCGGGTGCTAAGCTAATGGAATGGGTCATGTCAATCAGATCATTCACCTAATGATGTGATCCCATTAATCAAATAACAACTCTTTGTCCATGGTTAGGAAACATAACCATCTTTGATTAACGAGCTAGTCAAGTAGAGGCATACTAGTGACACTCTATTTGTCTATGTATTCACACATGTATTATGTTTCCGGTTAATACAATTCTAGCATGAATAATAAACATTTATCATGAAATAAGGAAATAAATAATAACTTTATTATTGCCTCTAGGGCATATTTCCTTCAGTCTCCCACTTGCACTAGAGTTAATAATCTAGATCACATCACCATGTGATTAACATTGATAGTTCACATCATCATGTGATTAACACCCATAGTTCACATCGCCATGTGACCAACACCCAAAGGGTTTACTAGATTCAGTAATCTAGTTCACATCGCTATGTGATTAACACCCAAGGAGTACTAAGGTGTGATCATGTTTTGCTTGTGAGAGAATCTTAGTCAACGGGTCTGCCACATTCAGATCCGCATGTATTTTGCAAATTTCTATGTCAACAATGCTCTGCATGGAGCTACTCTAGCTAATTGCTCCCACTTTCAATATGTATCTAGACCGAGACTTAGAGTCATCTAGATTAGTGTCAAAACTTGCATCGGCGTAACCCTTTACGACGAACCTTTTTTCACTTCCATAATCGAGAAACATATCCTTATTCCACTAAGGATAATTTTGACCGCTGTCCAGTGATCTACTCCTAGATCACTATCGTACTCCCTTGCCAAACTCAGTGGTAGGGCATACAATAGATCTGGTATACAGCATGGCATACTTTATAGAACCTATGACTGAGGCATAGGGAATGACTTTCATTCTCTTTCTATCTTCTGCCGTGGTCGGGCTTTGAGTCTTACTCAACTTCACACCTTGTAACACAGGCAAGAAACCTTTTCTTTGACTGTTCCATTTTGAACTACTTCAAAATCTTGTCAAGGTATGTACTCATTGAAAAAACTTATCAAGTGTCTTGATCTATCTCTATAGATCTTGATACTCAATATGTAAGCAGCTTCACCGAGGTCTTTCTTTGAAAAACTCCTTTCAAACACTCCTTTATGCTTTGCAGAATATATCTACATTATTTCCGATCAACAATATGTCATTCACATATACTTATCAGAAATGTTGTAGTGCTCCCACTCACTTTCTTGTAAATACAGGCTTCACCGCAAGTCTGTATAAAACTATATGCTTTGATCAACTTATCAAAGCGTATATTCCAACTCCGAGATTCTTGCACCAGTCCATAGATGGATCGCTGGAGCTTGCATATTTAGTTAACACCTTTAGGATCGACAAAACCTTCTAGTTGCATCGTATACAACTCTTCTTTAGTAAATCCATTAAGGAATGCAGTTTTGTTTATCCATTTGCCAGATTTCATAAAATGCGGCAATTGCTAACATGATTCGGACAGACTTAAGCATAGATACGAGTGAGAAAATCTCATCGTAGTCAACACCTTGAACTTGTCGAAAACCTTTTGCGACAAGTCAAGCTTTGTAGACAGTAATATTACCGTCAGCGTCAGTCTTCTTCTTGAAGATCCATTTATTCTCAATTGCTTGCCGATCATTGGGCAAGTCAACCAAAGTCCATACTTTGTTCTCATACATGGATCCCATCTCAGATTTCATGGCTTCAAGCCACTTTGCGGAATCTGGGCTCACCATTGCTTCTTCATAGTTCGTAGGTTCATCATGATCTAGTAGCATGACTTCCAGAACAGGATTACCGTACCACTCTGGTGCGGATCTTACTCTGGTTGATCTACGAGGTTCAGTTGTTCTGAAGTTTCATGATCATTATCATTAGCTTCCTCACTAATCGGTGTAGATGTCGCAGAAACAGGTTTCTGTGATGTACTACTTTCCAATAAGGGAGCAGGTACAGTTACCTCGTCAAGTTCTACTTTCCTCCCACTTACTTATTTCGAGAGAAACTCCTTCTCCAGAAAGTTTCCGAATTTAGCAACAAAAGTCTTGCCTTCGGATCTGTGATGGAAGGCTTTGGATATCCTATGAAGACACATTTCTCCGATTTGGGTTCGAGCTTATCAGGTTGAAGCTTTTTCACATAAGCATCGCAGCCCCAAACTTTCAGAAATGACAACTTTGGTTTCTTGCCAAACCACAGTTCATAAGGCGTCGTCTCAACGGATTTTGATGGTGCCCTATTTAACGTGAATGCAGCTGTCTCTAATGCATAACCCCAAAACGATAGTGGTAGATCGGTAAGAGACATCATAGATCGCACTATATCTAATAAAGTACGGTTATGACGTTCGGACACACCATTATGCTGTGGTGTTCCATGTGGCATGAGTTTGTGAAACTATTCCACATTGTTTTAATTGAAGACCAAACTCGTAACTCAAATATTTGTCTCCGCGATCAGATCGTAGAAACTTTATTTTCTTGTCACGATGATTTTCCACTTCACTCTGAAATTCTTTGAACTTTTCAAATGTTTCAGACTTATGTTTCATCAAGTAGATATACCCATATCTGCTCAAATCATCTGTGAAGTTCAGAAAATAACGATACTTGCTGTGAGCCTTAACACTCATCAAACCGCATACATCAGTATGTATTATTTCCAATAAGTCAGTTGCTCACTCCGGAGAACGGAGTCTTAGTCATCTTGCCCATGAGGCATGGTTCGCAAGCATCAAGTGATTCATAATCAAGTGATTCCAAAATCCCATCAGCATGGAGTTTCTTCATGCGCTTTACACCAATATGACCTAAACGGCAGTGCTACAAATAAGTTGCACTATCATTATTAACTTTGCATCTTTTGGTTTCAATATTATGATTATGTGTATCACTACGATCAAGATCCAACGAACTATTTTCATTGGGTGTGTAACCATATAAGGTTTTATTCATGTAAACAGAACAACAATTTATTCTCTTACTTAAATGAATAACCGTATTACAATAAACATGATCAAATCATATTCATGCTCAACGTAAACACCAAATAACACTTATTTAGGTTCAACACTAATCCCGAATTTATAGGGAGTGTGCAATGATGATCATATCAATCTTGGAACCACTTCCAACACACATCGTCACTTCACCCTTAACTAGTCTCTGTTTATTCTGCAACTCCCGTTTCGAGTTACTAATCTTAGCAACTGAACTAGTATCAAATACTGAGGGGTTGCTATAAACACTAGTAAAGTACACATCAATAACATGTATATCAAATATACTTATGTTCACTTTGCCATCCTTCTTATCTGCCAATCACTTGGGGTAGTTCCGCTTCCAGTGACCAGTCCCTTTGCAGTAGAAACACTTAGTCTCAGGCTTAGGACCAGACTTGGGCTTCTTCACTTGAGCAGCAACTTGCTTGCTGTTCTTCTTGAAGTTCCCCTTCTTCCATCTGCCCTTTTCTTGAAACTAGTGATCTTGTCAACCATCAACACTTGATGCTCTTTCTTGATTTCTACCTTCATCGATTTCATCATCATGAAAAGTTTGGGATTCGTTTTCGTCATCCCTTGCATATCATAGATCATCACGAAGTTCTACTAACTTGGTGATGGTGACTAGAGAATTCTGTCAATCACTATCTTATCTGGAAGATTAACTCCCACTTGATTCAAGCGATTGTAGTACTCAGACAATCTGAGCACATGCTCACTAGTTGAGCGATTCTCCTCCATCTTTTAGCTATAGAACTTGTTGGAGACTTCATATCTCTCAACTCGGGTATTTGCTTGAAATATTAACTTCAACTCCTGGAACATCTCATATGCTCCATGACGTTCAAAATGTCTTTGAAGTCCCGATTCTAAGCCATTAAGCATGGTGCACTAAACTATCAAGTAGTCATCATATTGAGCTAGCCAAACGTTCATAACATCTGCATCTGCTCCTGCAATAGGTCCGTCACCTAGTGGTGCATCAAGGACATAATTCTTCTGTGCAGCAATGAGGATAAACCTCAGATCACGGATCCAATCGCATCATTGCTACTAACATCTTTCAACACAATTTTCTCTAGGAACATATCAAAATAAACACAGGGAAGCAACAACGTGAGCTATTGATCTACAACATAATTTGCAAAATACTACCAGGACTAAGTTCATGATAAATTTAAGTTCAATTAATCATATTACTTAAGAACTCCCACTAAGATAGACATCCCTCTAATCCTCTAAGTGATTACGTGATCCAAATCAACTAAACCATGTCCGATCATCACGTGAGATGGAGTAGTTTCATTTGTGAACATCACTATGTTGATCTTATCTGCTATATGATTCACGCTCGACCTTTCAGTCTCCGTGTTCCGAGGCCATATCTGTATATGCTTGGCTCGTCAAGTATAACCTGAGTATTCTGTGTGTGCAACTGTTTTGCACCCGTTGTATTTGAAAGTAGAGCCTATCACACTCGATCATCACGTGGTGTCTCAGCACGAAGAACTTTCGCAACGGTGCATACTCAGGGAGAACACTTCTTGATAATTAGTGAGAGATCATCTTATAATGCTACCATCAATCAAAGCAAGATAAGATGCATAAAAGATAAACATCATATGCAATCAAAATATGTGACATGATATGGCCATCATCATCTTGCGCCTTTGATTTCCATCTCCAAAGTACTGTTATGATCTCTATCGTCACCGGCATGACACCATGATCTCCATCATCTTGATCTATATCAATATGTCATCACGTGGTCGTCTCGCCAACAATTGCTCTTCCAACTATTGCTATCGCATAGCAATAAAGTAAAGCAGTTATTGGGCGCTTGCATCTTATGCAATAGAGAGACAACCATAAGGATTTTGCCAGTTGCCGATAACTTCAACAAAACATGATCATCTCATACAACAACTTATATCTCATCACGTCTTGACCATATCACATCACAACATGCCCTGCAAAAACAAGTTAGACGTCCTCTACTTTGTTGTTGCAAGTTTTACGTGGCTGCTACGGGCTTAGCAAGAACCGTTCTTACCTATGCATCAAAAACCACAATGATAGTTTGTCAAGTTCGTGTTGTTTTAACCTTCGCAAGGACCGGGCGTAGCCACACTCGGTTCAACTAAAGTTGGAGAAACTGTCACCCGCAAGCCACCTATGTGCAAAGCACGTCGGGAGAACCGGTCTCGCATAAGCGTACGCGTAATGTCGGTCCGGGCCGCTTCATCCAACAATACCGCCGAACCAAAGTATGACATGCTGGTAAGCAGTATGACTTATATCGCCCACAACCCACTTGTGTTCTACTCGTGCATATAACATCAACATATAAGACCTAGGCTCGGATGCCACTGTTGGGGAACGTAGTAATTTCAAAAAAATTCCTACGCACACGCAAGATCATGGTGATGCATAGCAACGAGAGGGGAGAGTGTGATCTACATACCTTGTAGATCGACAACGGAAGCGTTTGGTTGATGTAGTCGTACGTCTTCACGGCCCGACCGATCAAGCACCGAAACTATGGCACCTCCGAGTTTTAGCACACGTTCAGCTCGATGACGATCCCCGAACTCCAATCCAGCAAAGTGTCGGGGAAGATTTCCGTCAGCACGACGGCGTGGTGACGATCTTGATGTACTGCTGCTGCAGGGCTTCGCCTAAGCACCGCTACAATATTATCGAGGACTATGGTGGCTGGGGGCGCCGCACACGGCTAAGGAATAGATCACGTGGATCAACTTGTGTGTGTTCTAGGGTGCCCTTTGCCTCAGTACATAAAGGAGCCAGGGAGAGGGGGCAGCCGGCCAAGGTGGGCGCGCCAACGGGGAGTCCTACTCCCATCGGGAGTAGGACTCCTAGTTGGACAAGGAGAGAGGGGAAAGAGGTGGAAGAGAGGAAGGAAACGGGGGCGCCGCACCCCTTCCCTTGTCCTATTCGGACTAGGAAGGGGAGGGGCGCACGTCCACCTCTTGCCTCCTTCTCTCTTCTCCCTCAAGGCCCATGTAGGCCCAATAAACCCCCGGGAGGGTTCCAGTAACCCCCCGGTACTCCGGAAAAATGCCGATTTCACCCGGAACGATTCCGATGTCCAAATATAGGCTTCCAATATATCAATCTTTACATCTCGACCATTTCGAGACTCCTCGTCATGTCCGTGATCACATCCGGGACTCCGAACAACCTTCGGTACATCAAAATGCATAAACTCATAATATAATTGTCAACGTAACCTTAAGCGTGCGGACCCTACGGGTTCGAGAACAATGTAGACATGACCGAGACATGTCTCCAGTCAATAACCAATAGCGGCACCTGGATGCCCATATTGCCTCCTACATATTCTACGAAGATCTTTATCGGTCAGACCGCATAACAACATACGTCGTTCCCTTTGTCATCGGTATGATACTTGCCCGAGATTCGACCGACGATCGTCGGTATTCCAATACCTAGTTCAATCTCGTTGCTGGCAAGTCTCTTTACTCGTTCTGTAATACATCATTCCGCAACTAACTCATTTAGTTGCAATGCTTGCAAGGCTTAAGTGATGTGCATTACCGAGAGGGCCCAGAGATACCTCTCCGACAATCGGAGTGACAAAACCTAATCTCGAAATACGCCAACCCAACATGTACCTTTGGATACACCTGTAGAGCACCTTTATAATCACCTAGTTACGTTGTGACGTTTGGTAGCACACAAAGTGTTCCTCCGGCAAACGGGAGTTGCATAATCTCATAGTCATAGGAACATGTATAAGTCATGAAGAAAGCAATAGCAACATACTAAACGATCGGGTGCTAAGCTAATGGAATGGGTCATGTCAATCAGATCATTCACCTAATGATGTGATCCCGTTAATCAAATAACAACTCTTTGTCCATGGTTAGGAAACATAACCATCTTTGATTAACGAGCTAGTCAAGTAGAGGCATACTAATGACACTCTGTTTGTCTATGTATTCACACATGTATTATGTTTCAGGTTAATACAATTCTAGCATGAATAATAAACATTTATCATGAAATAAAGAAATAAATAATAACTTTATTATTGCCTCTAGGGCATATTTCCTTCATCTCTATCGTCACAGGCATGACACCATGATCTCCATCATCTTGATCTATATCAATGTGTCGTCACGTGGTCGTCTCGCCAACAATTGCTCTTGCAACTATTGCTATCGCATAGCAATAAAGTAAAGCAGTTATTGGGCGCTTGCATCTTATGCAATAGAGAGACAACCATAAGGATTTTGCCAGTTGCCGATAACTTCAACAAAACATGATCATCTCATACAACAACTTATATCTCATCACGTCTTGACCATATCACATCACAACATGCCCTGCAAAAACAAGTTAGACGTCCTCTACTTTGTTGTTACAAGTTTTACGTGCCTGCTACGGGCTTAGCAAGAACCGTTCTTACCTACGCATCAAAAACCACAACAATAGTTTGTCAAGTTGGTGTTGTTTTAACCTTCGCAACGACCGGGTGTTGCCACACTCGGTTCAACTCAAGTTGGAGAAACTGTCACCCGCAAGCCACCTATGTGCAAAGCACGTCGGGAGAACCGGTCTTGCGTAAGCGTACGCGTAATGTCGGTCCGGGCCGCTTCATCCAACAATACCGCCGAACCAAAGTATGACATGCTGGTAAGCAGTATTACTTATATCGCCCACAACTCACTTGTGTTCTACTCGTGCATATAACATCAACATATAAAACCTAGGCTCGGATGCCACTGTTGGGGAACGTAGTAATTTCAAAAAAATTCCTACGCACACGCAAGATCATGGTGATGCATAGCAACGAGAGGGGAGAGTATGATCTACGTACCCTTGTAGATCGACAACGGAAGCGTTAGCACAACGTGGTTGATGTAGTCGTATGTCTTCACGGTTCGACCGGTCCAAGCACCGTTACTCCGGCACCTCCGAGTTCTTGGCACACGTTCAGCTCGATGACGATCCCCGGGCTCCGATCCAGCAAAGCGTCGGGGAGGAGTTGCGTCAGCACGACGGCGTGGTGACGATCTTGATGTTCTACCGTCGCAGGGCTTCGCCTAAGCACCGCTACAATATGACCGAGGTGGAATATGGTGGAGGGGGGCACCGCACACGGCTAAGGAACGATCATGAAGATCAACTTGTGTCTATGGGGTGCCCCCTGCCCCCGTATATAAAGGAGTGGAGGAGGGGAGGGCCGGCCCTCTCTATGGCGCACCCTAGGGAAGTCCTACTCCCACCGGGAGTAGGATTCCCCCTTTCCGAGTCCAACTAGGAGTCCTTCCATGTAGTAGGAGTAGGAAACAAGGAAGGGGTGCAGCCCCTACCCCTAGTCCAATTCGGACTAGGCCTTGGGGGGGCGCACGGCCTGCCCTAGGCAGCCCCTCTCTCTTTCCCGTATGGCCCAATAAGGCCCAATACTTCTCCCGGCGAATTCTCGTAACTCTCCGGTACTCTGAAAAATACCCGAATCACTCGAAACCTTTCCAAAGTCCGAATATAGTCGTCCAATATATCGATCTTTATGTCTCGACCATTTCGAGACTCCTCGTCATGTCCCCGATCTCATCGGGGACTCCGAACTCCTTCGGTACATCAAAACTCATAAACTCATAATATAACTGTCATCGAAACCTTAAGCGTGCGGACCCTACGGTTCGAGAACAATGTAGACATGACCGAGACACGTCTCCGGTCAATAACCAATAGCGGGACCTGGATGCCCATATTGGCTCCTACATATTCTACGAAGATCTTTATCGGTCAGACCGCATAACAACATACGTTATTCCTTTTGTCATCGGTATGTTACTTGCCCGAGATTCGATCGTCGGTATCCAATACCTAGTTCAATCTCATTACCGGCAAGTCTCTTTACTCGTTCTGTAATACATCATCCCGCAACTAACTCATTAGTTGCAATGCTTGCAAGGCTTTAAGTGATGTGCATTACCGAGAGGGCCCAGAGATACCTCTCCGACAATCGGAGTGACAAATCCTAATCTCGAAATACGCCAACCCAACATTTACCTTTGGAGACACCTGTAGAGCTCCTTTATAATCACCCAATTACGTTGTGACGTTTGGTAGCACACAAAGTGTTCCTCCGGCAAACGGGAGTTGCATAATTTCATAGTCATAGGAACATGTATAAGTCATGAAGAAAGCAATAGCAACATACTAAACGATCGGGTGCTAAGCTAATGGAATGGGTCATGTCAATCAGATCATTCACCTAATGATGTGATCCCGTTAATCAAATAACAACTCTTTGTCCATGGTTAGGAAACATAACCATCTTTGATTAACGAGCTAGTCAAGTAGAGGCATACTAATGACACTCTGTTTGTCTATGTATTCACACATGTATTATGTTTCTGGTTAATACAATTCTAGCATGAATAGTAAACATTTATCATGAAATAAGGAAATAAATAATAACTTTATTATTGCCTCTAGGGCATATTTCCTTCACCTGCAAGCTTAAATAATCCACAAACTTCATCCACATATATTAGGTGTTCATCAGGATGCTTTGTTCCATCTCCTGTAAAAGGATTAGCTAGCAGTTTTTCTATCATACCCGAAGGATACTCATAAGGAATTTCATTTTAAATAGGTTCAGTAGGTTGAGGAGCAACTCTTTGCTCTACTGGTTGGGATGAAGATACCCCGAACAAGCCCCTCAGAGGATTACTTTCCATAGTAACAAGTGACAGTAAATTTCAGCACACTATATAAAATTTTCCTTACCAAATTCCACCTACCAAAGGCGCTTCACTCCCCGGCAACAACGCCAGAAAAGAGTCTTGATGACCCACAAGTATAGGGGATCTATCGTAGTCCTTTCGATAAGTAAGAGTATCAAACCCAACGAGGAGCAGAAGGAAATGATAAGCGGTTTTCAGCAAGGTATTCTCTGCAAGTACTGAAATAAGTGGTAACAGATAGTTTTGTGGTAAGATAATTTGTAACGAGCAACAAGTAACAAAAATAAATAAAGTGCAGCAAGGTGGCCCAATCCTTTTTGTAGCAAAGGACAACCCTGGACAAACTCTTATATAAGGAAAAGCGCTCCTGAGGACACATGGGAATATCGTCAAGCTAGTTTTCATCACGTTCATATGATTCGCGTTCGGTACTTTGATAATTTGACATGTGGGTGGACCGGTGCTTGGGTGCTGTTCTTACTTGAACAAGCATCCCACTTATGATTAACCTCTATTGCAAGCATCCGCAACTACAACAAAAGTATTAAGGTAAACCTAACCATAGCATGAAACATATGGATCCAAATCAGCCCCTTACGAAGCAACACATAAACTAGGGTCTAAGCTTCTGTCACTCTAGCAACCCATCATCTACTTATTACTTCCCAATGCCTTCCTCTAGGCCCAAATAATGGTGAAGTGTTATGTAGTCAACGTTCACATAACACCACTAGAGGCTAGACAACATACATCTCATCAAAATATCAAACGAATACCAAATTCACATGACTACTAATAGCAAGACTTCTCCCTTGTCCTCAGGAACAAACGTAACTACTCACAAAGCATATTCATGTTCATAATCAGAGGGGTAATAATATGCATAAAGGATCTGAACATATGATCTTCCACCAATTAAACCAACTAGCATCAACTACAAGGAGTAATTAACACTACTAGCAACCTACTAGCACCAATCCCGGGCTTGGAGACAAGAATTGGATACAAGAGATGAACTAGGGTTTTGAGATGAGATGGTGTTGATGGAGATGTTGATGGAGATTGCCCTCTCCCAATGAGAGGAGCGTTGGTGATGACGATGGCGATGATTTCCCCCTGTGGGAGGGAATTTTCCCAGCAGAACAGCTCTGCCGGAGCTCTGGATTGGATCCGCCAAGGTTCCGCCTCGTGGCGGTGGAGTTTCGTCCCGAAAGGTTGCTTGTGGTTTTTTTTCTCAACGAAAGACTTCATATAGCAGAAGATGGTAATCGGAGAGCCACCAGGGGGCCCACGAGGTAGGGGGCGCGCCCTAGGGGGGGCGAGCCCCCCACCCTCATGGAAAGGGTGTGGGCCCCCTGGTCTTCATCTTTGGCGAGGAGTTTTCATTATTTATTATAAGGTATTCCCTGGAGTTTCAGGACTTTTGGAGTTGTGCAGAATAGGTCTCTAATATTTGCTCCTTTTCCAGCCCAGAATTCCAGCTACCGACATTCTCCCTCCTTTATGTAAACCTTATAAAATAAGAGAGAATAGCCATAAGTATTGTGACATAATGTGAAATAACAGCCCATAATGCAATAAATATCGATATAAAAGCATGATGCAAAATGGACGTATCAGCTGCCACGGGAGGGTAGGACAAAAGATGTTATGCAAGTTCTTTTCCATAAGCATTTATGACTATATTCGGAATACATGCCTACATTACATTGATGAACTGGAGCTACTTATGTGTCACCCTATGTTATAACTGTTGCATGATTGATCGCATCCAACATAATTATTCATCAGTGATCCAATGCCTACGATCTTTTCATATATTTTTCTTCGCTTATCTACTTTTCCGTTGCTACTGTTACAATCACTATAAAACCAAAACTGCTACCATTACTTTTACCACTATTACCGCTACTATCATATTACTTTGCCACTAAATACCTTGATGTAGATATTAAGTTATCCAGTTGTGGTTGAATTGACAATTCAGCTGCTAATACTTGAGAATATTCTTTGGCTCCCCTTATGTCAAATCAATAAATTTGGGTTGAATACTCTACCCTCGAAAACTGTTGCGATCCCCTATACTTGTAGGTTATTAGGCAGCAGCCTCAACCTGCTTTACCAGGATACAGTGCGCAAAATGGGCATCGACCCATCAAGGATCAAGCCCACCAACACCACCTTTAAAGGAGTTATACCAGGTGCAGAGGCCTGTTGCTCAGGCTCAATCACATTGGTGGTCATCTTCGGATCTCCGGACAACTTCTGAAGCGAGGAGTTAATCTTCGATATCGTCCCCTTCCGCAGTGGCTATGACGCACTGCTCGGACGAACTGCGCTTTCCCGATTCAATGCGGTGCCGCACTATGCTTACCTCAAGCTCAAGATGCCCGGACCCCGCGGTGTCATAACAGTCAATGGAAATACGGAGCGCTCCCTCTGTATCGACGAGCACACCACTTCCCTGGCAGCAGAAGTACAGAGTGCCCTCCGCAAACAGAACCTTAATTCGGCAGCCATACTCCCAGACACTATCAAACGAGTTCGGACTACCATGCACCAGGACAGCCCAGCTTGTCAAGAGCTCAACTAGCAATTCGGCCTCCGTCCCAGACCACACCAAGTGGCGGCGTTCGTGTTGCGCGTACATAACTACGCACTCAAAATACCGTGGGCATATAGACGGAGGCATAACCAGATTGTGATCCACAATAAGGCTCGGCCTCCCCTGGACACACATACTTTCACTTTTCCTTTTTTCCTCCTCGGGTTTCCTTTCCGCAGGTCCCCCTCGCTGGCCTCATAATCGGTCCTTTCGAAGAATGGGCACACCAAGGTGGCAAGTAGCACAGACGTGCGGGGGAATCTCTAGATGTCCCTCTTGGCAATCACTCTACCTGTTTTTAGGACCCGTACGCAGCTCCTCCTTGGTCTTGTCATGTCAAATAGCCACTGTTTCTTCTCGCACTTTTTTTGTTCACATACACTTTGACGTATTAGTTAAAATTATAATGGAAATAGTTTGCGGCCCGACATATGTGGCATTCTTCTTCTTTATTTTTATTTTTGCTATTTTAATTTTCATCCGTATTCCTTGGTACACCGTAATCTGCCAGGGGCTTTATTGCGCCCCACACTATGGCAACAAGTCCGAACACTTTTACAGTATAGTTCAGCACCTCGAGTTTAGCATTATATGCATTGGCTCCGAATCATGTCTTTGGGCAATAGTTGGGTTTCCCGGCTCCTGTGCTTTCTACCTTACTTTCCGCTATATCGGCTAGGGTAGTAAAGGGAGAACTACTGCGATTGTGTCCCGGCTTATCCGTATGAGCACCTCAGTAGAGAAAGCCGAAAACTGACTGTCATGATGCGGCGTGAGCTGGTCAACTCTTCAGAGGTTTCAAATCTTTAGCGATTTTCCCGCATTACACGACGAATCGGTTCTCATCCGATCAGGTGTTTTCAACACCCTAGTCTGGACACTAGGGGCTACGCCTATATTTTAATTGTCAAACTCCTATGGCTAAGTGAGGGTAATAAAGCCACATAGTCCGATTGCCTGGTTTGTTGCGCTAAACACCTCCTTTAAGGACCAAACTCTTGGATAAAGCGTGTTTAGATTCATCCCGAACACCCCCGTACTACCTACGTGGGGGCTGAAGCCGACGACTGGCCAACTCTCAGATTTGATAAAAATGGCCGCACAGGAGGTAAATTTTTTTAAAAACAGCAAAGCATTATATTACATATCAAGCCTTGTTTTTATCATATAGGGCGGGATTACATGAATGTATTCATTCGAAAATTATGCCCTTAGCACATTGCTCTGCCACAATGCGGGATACCTTCAGAACATCTTAAAAATACCGCTCGGGCATGCGGTGCTCCTTGCCCACAGGCGGTCCTTCGGTCGCGAGCTTGACGGCATCCATCTTCGCCCATTGTATCTTGACGCGGGCGAAGGCCATCCGCGCACCTTCTATGCAGACCGACCACTTGATGGCATCAAGCCGCGGGCAGGCATTGACCAGCCACTTCATGAGGCCGAAGTAGCTGCCGGGTATAGCTTCTGCAAGCCACAACCGGATTATTAAATCCTTCATAGCTAGTTCGGCCACCCTATGCAGCTCGACCAACTGTTTTAGCTGGTCGCTAAAGGGCACCTGATGTTCTGGTGCAAGGTATTGCGACCAGAACAGCTTCTCTGTTGAGCTCCCCCCTTTGGCCCAGAAGAATGCCACAGCGTCAGAAACACCGCGCGACAAATCCGCAAATGCCCCTAGAGAACTCCAAATCCGAGTCAATAAGAGATACCTCGGGCTCACATACTTGCTTTGCATAATGAAAGCCTTACCTGCCATGATCTTCTTGGCCTCCTGGATCTCCAGGAGGGCGCCTTGGGCTTCGGCTCGGGCCTCTTGTGCACTTTGGCGGGCCTTAGCGAGTTCAGACTCTTGGTCCGCATTCTGGCGCTCCAAGGACTCGCATTTCTTCACTGCGTCCTGGAGCTCCTGCTGGACCTCGCCAACCCTGGCCTCATGCTTTTCTCGGGTGGCCTTTTCATTTACCGCTCTCTCCTCAGCCTTGGCCAGCGCCTTTTTGAGGGCTTCTACCTCAGTCGCCGCCCCTAATAAATGTCATGGCACTATGATCAGCTTACATTATTCGCCCCTTCCGGAGATACACAATTTCATTGCATACCTTGGGTATTCTCCAGCTGGTTTCTCGCACGGCCGAGCTCATCCTCGGTCCGTTCCAGCTTCTGCTTCAGTCCGGAGACTTTGGCAGCATGAGAAGTCGCGGCCAGCACCGACGCCTGCTTATTCACAAAGACATGTATGATTAGTTTCCTATGAATAGCTATTTGATCCTCTGTTCGGCTTTTCTTTCCGAACATCGGACAAAGTCTCGGGGGCTACTGTCTATAATGTAACTTTCTTTTCACATAAATGTAGCGCTTACCTCAAAGCCTATTAGAAGGCTCGCACAGGCTTCGGTCAGTCCGCTCTTCATGGACCGAATCTTCTCAATCACCGCACCCATGAGGGCACGGTGTTCCTAAACGATGGAAGCGCTTCGCAGCGCCTCCAGTAGAGTATCCAGCGCCTCTAGTTGGACAGAGGTCACTGATACGTCCATTTTGCATCATGCTTTTATATCGATATTTATTGCATTATGGGATGTTATTACACATTATGTCACAATACTTATGCCTATTCTCTCTTATTTTACAAGGTTTACATAAAGAGGGAGAATGTCGGCAGCTGGGATTCTGGGCTGGAAAAGGAGCAAATATTAGAGACCTATTCTGCACAGCTCCAAAAGTCCTGAAACTTCACGGAAGTCATTTTCAGACTATATAAAAATACTAAGCGCAAGAAGTTCCAGAGGGGGGCCACACCCTGGCCACGAGGGTGAGGGGCGCGCCCTACCCCCTGGGCACGCGCCCCTGCCTCGTGGGCCCCTTGGTGGCCCTCCAATGCCCATCTTCTTCTATATGGAGTCTTTCGATGAGAAAAAAATCATAAGCAAGCTTTCGGGACGAGACTCCGCCGCCACGAGGCAGAACCTTGGCAGAACCAATCTGGGGCTCTGGCGGAGCTGTTCTGCCGGGGACACTTCCCTCTGGGAGGGGGAAAATCATCTCCATCGTCATCACCAACGATCTTCTCATCAGGAGGGGGTCAATCTCCATCAACATCTTCACCAGCACCATATCCTCTCAAACCCTAGTTCATTTCTTGTATCCAATTCTTGTCTCTAAGCCTGGGATTGGTCCCTGTGGGTTGCTAGTAGTGTTGATTACTCCTTGTAGTTGATGCTAGTTGGTTTATTTGGTGGAAGATCATATGTTCAGATCCTACATGCATATTAATACCCCTCTGATTATGAACATGAATATGCTTTGTGAGTAGTTATGTTTGTTCCTGAGGACATGGGAGAAGTCTTGCTATTAGTAGTCATGTGAATTTGGTATTCGTTCGATATTTTGATGAGATGTATGTTGTCTCTCCTCTAGTGGTGTTATGTGAACGTCGACTACATGACACTTCACCATTATTTGGGCCTAGAGGAAGGCATTGGGAAGTAATAAGTAGATGATGGGTTGCTAGAGTGACAGAAGCTTAAACCCTAGTTTATGCGTTGCTTCGTAAGGGGATGATTTGGATCCACATGTTTCATGCTATGGTTAGGTTTACCTTAATACTTTTGTTGTAGTTGCAGATGCTTGCAATAGGGGTTAATGATAAGTGGGATGCTTGTCCAAGTAAGGATAGCACCCAAGCACCGGTCCACCCACATATCAGATTATCAAATTACCGAACGTGAATCATATGATCGTGATGAAACCTAGCTTGATGATAATTCCCATGTGTCCTCGGGAGCGCTTTCTATATAAGAATTTGTCCAGGCTTGTCCTTTGCTACAAAAAGGATTGGGCCACCTTGCTGCACTTTATTTACTTTTGTTACTTGTTGCTCGTTACAAATTATCTTATCACAAAACTATCTGTTACCTATAATTCCAGTGCTTGCAGAGAATACCTTGCTGAAAACCGCTTATCATTTCCTTCTGCTCCTCATTGGGTTCGACACTCTTACTTATCGAAAGGACTACGATAGATCCCCTATACTTGTGGGTCATCAGTCACGGTGGAATGGGCACACCTCCTTCCAATGAAGGAGGCTACTGGCCGGATTCCGGAGTCGTATAGGTCTCTGGGACCGCATCCGGCTGGGGGCCGTATTGGACATAGCCCCCACCACCGGTCTCCATGGGGATCTGCTCCCCCATGTGTTCGGCGGCCAATGTCTCACCCTCTGGCGTTGTCTTGACGACCTTCTGTGTCTCTCCCTGGCCAGGGGTCCTTCGGGACAACACCTCGATATCATCTGTATCCTTGGGGGCGGAGGCCATTGGAAGGGACCCGCTGTCCATCACCTTCGGATCCAGCGAGTTCCCTGTAGACGAGGATTGCTCGAGGGCGGAACGAGCCAGACTGCAAATGCACGATTCAACATGTTAGAAATATGAGGTGAAAGAGGAGGATGTATGAATACTTCAGGGTCTTCAGATACTTACAATTCAGCCAGGGGCTTGTTTTGAGGGCGCCGCTCTGGGCTGCTATCGACGTCCCACGCGGAGCTATCCGCGAGGGAAGCCTTTCCCTTCTTGGACGCCTCTGCCTCTAGATCCGTGCAGGCCACCCTCTTCTTCCCCCCCCCCCTCGGGGAGGGGGAAATTGCTTTCTTCCTCCTCTTCCTCCTCCTCGCCCTCTTCGGCGACGGAGTGAGTTTCGGCATCTTCGGATGCCGCGTCCGAAGTACCCTTGGGACGGAGGCCTCCTCTAGTCCCCTTGGCCTTCTTATTGGCCTTCTTCTCCGGCGCCTTGTAGGGCGCCGGAACTAGCATCTTCGTCAGACGCGGGCAGCGGAGCCGGACACTGAATACTCGGGCAGCGGAGCCGGACACTGAATCTGCTCCGCCTTCTTCGTCCAAGCCTGAAAGAACAAATGGGAAAGTTTATACACCCTCCTCGAATAAGCAGGTAAGGAATACACCTTGAAATAACGGAAAACTTACCGAACTGGCGGGATGAGCCAGGTCATGCCCACGATCCTCGGTGGTCTTCGGCCATGTCTGGTTGGCCTTGAAGAGCACCTTCCAGATATCTTCGTGTGTAGTTCCAAAGAACCGTTGTAGGGTCTTGTGCTCGACTGGATCGAACTCCCATAGGTGGCAAGCCCGGCTCTGGCATGGAAGGATCCTCCGGACTAGCATCACTTGAATCACATCGACAAGCTTGACGTTCTTGTCCATCATGCTCCTGATGCGCGTCTGGAGCGCTGTCAGCTCGTCCGACGAAGACCAATCCAGGCCCTTCTCCTGCTAGGAGGCTAGGCGCATTGGGGCCCCGGATTTGAATTCGGGAGCCACGGCCCAGGTGGTGTCGCGGGGCTCTGTGATGTAAAACCACAATTTTTGCCACCCTTTGATGGTCTCCATGAAGGTGCCTTTGGGCCACGGGACATTGGACATCTATCTCACCATGGCACCTCCGCAGTCCGCGTGCTCGCCGCCCACCACCTTCGGTTTCACATTGAAGGTCTTCAGCCACAGTCCAAAGTGGGGGGCGGAGGAAAGTGTCGGTGTCAAAACCGGCGGATCTCAGGTAGGGGGTCCCGAACTGTGCGTCTAGGCCGGATGGTAACAGGAGACAAGGGACACAATGTTTTACCCAGGTTCGGGCCCTCTTGATGGAGGTAAAACCCTACGTCCTGCTTGATTAATATTGATGATATGGGTAGTGCAAGAATAGATCTACCACGAGATCAAGGAGGCTAAACCCTAAAAGCTAGCCTATGGTATGATTGTTGTATGATGAAGTTGTCCTACGGACTAAAACCCTCCGGTTTATATAGACACCGGAGAGGGTTAGGGTTACACAAAGTCGGTTACAATGGTAGGAGATCTTGAATATCCGCATCGCAAAGCTTGCCTTCCATGCCAAGGAAAGTCCCATCCGGACACGGGACGGAGTCTTCAATCTTGTATCTTCATAGTCCTGGAGTCCGGCTGAAGGTATAGTCCGGCTACCCAAACAACCCTAATCCAGGACTCCCTCAGTAGCCCTTGAACCAGGCTTCAATGACGACGAGTCCGGCGCGCAAATTGTCTTCGGCATTGCAAGGCGGGTTCCTCCTCCAAATTCTTCATAAAAGTTTGTAAACACCAAGAGTAGTGTCGGGCTCTGCAAAATAAGTTTCCACGTATTGCCATAGAGAGAATAATATTAACACAAATCTAATCTGCTGACGTATTCCGCAGCGTGACATCACACTACGGCCAAGCCTTTATTCGAATCATTTTCACTTTTCCTTGGCACGTCTTGTCAAAGCAGAGATCGTGTCCCCTTTGTTTATGGTATTCTCGTTAATACAGACGTGGGTAACCCAACCGCGCCACTTATCACGGCGCTTGGGAGGCAAGCGAATTTTACTAGGCTGGTGGGGACGCATAGTCGCATCCGCCCATATAAGGGGATAAGGATCCACCTTTTTTACCTACGCCTTCTTCCTCCTTTGCCCATCCATCTTCTGCGCACCCGAGCTCCAGCGCCCAAGCCCGCACTTCCTACCTCAACCCTCTCCAACAATGTCCGGAGCGGGAGGCAAGTGGATGGTCTCCTCCGTCGCGGAGGGCCATGTCAAAAGGTTAAGGATGGCTGGATACTTGTCCAAAGACATCGCGCACCGGCTTCCCAAAGAGGGGCAGCTTCTCCCCACCCCAAGGCCCCATGAGAGGGTAGTATTTCTTCCCCACTTCCTCCGCGGACTGGGTTTTCCTCTCCACCCATTCGTCCGTGGGCTCATGTTCTACTATGGCCTAGATTTCCACGATCTGGACCTGAACTTCATCCTCAATATCTCGGCGTTTATCGTCGTGTGCGAGGCTTTCCTCTGCATCCGCCCCCATTTCGGCCTCTGGCTCAAGACCTTCAACGTCAAGCCAAAGGTGGTGCGCGGCAACCAGGCGGAGTGCGGAGGTGCCAAGGCAGGCAAAATAGCCAATGTCCTATGGCTCGAGGGCTCCTTTGTGGAGACCTTGAAGGGGTGGCAGTCAGGGTGGTTTTACATCATCGAGCCACGCGATCCGAAGTGGATCGCAGCCCCTAAATTCCGATCCGGACCCCCTACGCGGCTCACGTCCTGGAAGGAGACGTGCTTGTCGTGGGATGATGAAGAAGAGGTGACTGGACTGCAAAAATGCATTTAGTCCCTGGTGAACAAGCAGCTCAAGCTTGTCAACGTAGTCCAGGTCATGCTCGTCCGCCGGATACTTCCGTGTCAAGGAAGGGACTTCAATTTGTGGGAGTTCGACCCGGCGCAGCACCGAACTCTAAGCAGGCTCTTCGACACGACGTACGAAGATGTCTGGAAGGGGCTAACCAAAGGCGCCGAGGCTCCAAGATCCGCCTCCGAAGACCGTGGATTCAGCTCGCAGGGTCCTGCTGGCGAGGTAAGATATTTCCATCTTTTATAGGATGTTAAGTTTTTTCATAGTTTGACTCTATGTGGGATCTAAACTCCCTCACCTTTGACAGGATTGGCGGGAGAAGTCCGGACGGATTAACTGTCCGGCTCCCTTGCCCGAAGACCCAGCCCCTGCTCTCCTAGAGAAGCTGCTGGTTCCAGCACCTTATGTGGTGCCGGAGAAGAAGGCCAAGAAGAAGAAGGCCACGGGGACTCGAAAGAGTTCCCGGCATATGGTGGTGTCGGACTCGTCGTCCGACGAGTCCGAGACGCGCTCCTCCCGTGAAGACGAGGAGGAGGAAGAAGAAACCTCTCCCCCTCCAGCGGGGGGAGGAAAGAAGAGGAAGGCCGCCCCAGCAGGGGAGGCCGAGGGGTCCAAGAAGAGGAAAACCCCTCCGCCGGACTACGCCCCCGACGCCGACGAGGACGAAGGGGAGTGGCCAGACAGGGCCAAGCGTCCGGCGAAATCGTAAGTGTTCGGATACCAGAGTAACTCATGATATTCCTTTTGTTGCACAGGTTTCCCTAATGTCGAATATAATCGTGCAGCCCGCCCAAGGATGGGCTCGACGAGTCATCGAGCGGCTCCCTGGATTCATCGGACGTGAATTCAGTTCCGCCCGCTGCCTCCCCCTGTGCTGTGGATGACGCCGAAGTGGCATCGCGACAAGCTCCGGGGCAAGAGGAGGTGGTCCGCGAGGATCCGTGAGGCGACCTCCCGGACTCCAGGAGTGAAGGGGACAAGACCCCCCCTGGGCTCCAAGTCCGGCTTTAAGCCGGACACCGCACCGGAATCATCAACGGTTCCGAACCGCGGTAGGCGAACTCCTGCCAAGAGGAGCAAGCCTACTGAGCCGGTGTGCTCCGTCCAACTGGAGGTGCCGGACAATCTGCTGGAGGAGCTTAAGGGCACCTCCATCGACGAGGAGCACCGTGCCATCATGAGTACGGTGGTCCAGAAGGTTCGGTCCGCCAAAAGCGGACTGACTGAAGCTTGTGCTAGCCTTCTAACAGGCTTCGAGGTAAGTAAAAATATGTAAAAAATATTACCGTATAGACAGTAGCCCCTGATGCTCTGTTTGGCGTTCGGAAAGAAAAGCTGAATAGAGGATCTATTAAATATCGCAGGAGTCTAACTAAAAAAGAGTCAATATACGTATGCAGGCTTTGCTACTGGCCACCGCTGCACTGACTGCGGAGGTGGGTGCCCTGAAGCAGGGCCTCGAGCGGACCGAGCAAGAGCTCGGCCTTGCCAAACGGCAGCTCGAGGAGAAAGAAGGTAAGAGATACCTTATAGAAAAAATGCCTATAGGAAGGCGCAATTGCAAAAAATGACAGGAGTATACTACTTATTGTAGGGGCCACAACTGAGGTGGTGACCCTCAAGCAGGCGCTGTCCGAGGCCGAGAAGAAAGCGGCCACGGAGCGCACCGAGCGGGAGAAATTTGAGGCGCAGGTCGGCGAGGTGCGGCAAGACCTTCAGGCTCTCATGCAAAAACATGAGACTCTGGAGCTCGACTCGAAGACGCGAGCGTCCGAGCTTGCTGCGGCCCTGAAAATTGCCAAATCTGCCAAGGCCGAAGCCCAGAAGGCCCTCCAGGAATTGGATGCGGTGAAAAAGATAGTGGCGGGTAAGGCATTCTATATGCAAAGCAGACATATAAAAGTAAACTACTTGTTACTTACCCGAATCCGAAGCTCTCCAGGGGCATTCGCAGATCTTCCCCGCAGCGTATCCGATGCCGCCGCATTCTACCGAGCCGAGGAAGGCAGCTCGACGGAGAAGGTGTTCTGGTCTCAGTACGCTGATGTCACGACCGCCTTTCCAATAAAACATTTATTGAAAAGCCGATCTTTGTATTAACCAGTATAGAAGAATTCTTCTTACTGGCAGACAAAACCTTGATATAGAAATCTAGCAGTACTAATATTATACATGGTTGATCTGAGGATGCTCAACAAATTATTACAAGCACGCCTATATTATACATAGAGGCGGATATGACACAAGGGTATGGTGGCATAACTACTGTCTCGTAATAGAGGTGGTGGTGGATATGTCACACTGAGGTGGGTGACATGACTCTGAAATCTTACAGCTCATCAAGCGTCGGAGTGAGGCTTGATGATTTTTATTTGGGTGGCGGAAGCGTGTATGATACAAGTGAACAACTCCAGGGTCGAACGTGACTGACTGGGACTCCTCTAGGCGTCAGACTCGCTATCGAACTCTTCATCCATAAGATCGCCTTCGTCAACATCTGGCCAAATCAACAAGCCAGGTGAGTACTTTGAATGTACTCGCTAGACAGTTCGGACATAAGATATAACAAATGTAAACATGATGCACATGAGCAGGTTAGTATGTACAATCAAATAATAGAATTGCACTGCACGATAAATAAGGGGAAATCAGGCGGTAGTCCTCCCGAAATCCCAGTAAAAATAACTGAAGACCGATCGGGTGTCTGAAGCGACGCCTCAAAAGGTAAAATAAAATTAACATGCCGCAGTCGGGCGTCGAGGCGACACCACATAAAGGGCTTATATTGAAAAGTAAATAACAGAACGTGCCACAGTCGGGCGTCTAGGCGACACCTCGGAAAGGGCTTATAATGAAAATAAATAACAATGGTGCCACAGTCGGACGTCTGAGCGACATCGCATAAAGGGCTTATATCAAAAGTAAATAACAATGATGCCACAGTCGAACGTCTGAGCGACATCGCATAAAGGGCTTATATCAAAAGTAAATAACAGTGATGCCACAGTCGGACGTCTGAGCGACATCACATAAAGAGCTTATATCAAAAGTAAATAATAGTGATGCCACAGTCGGACGTCTGAGCGACATCACATAAAGGGCTTATATTTTATCATTCGAATTTAAGCAGCTCATGAATTCAGATCATCACAAGGAAATACTCAGCTTATGATAATAAACTGGTTAGTCCATTCACATGAATAACCTTCAACCGAGTTTACCACTCTCGGTTGTATGTTTA
This sequence comes from Triticum dicoccoides, assembly GCF_002162155.2. Classification (NCBI taxonomy): domain Eukaryota; kingdom Viridiplantae; phylum Streptophyta; class Magnoliopsida; order Poales; family Poaceae; genus Triticum; species Triticum dicoccoides. The sequence continues at coordinate 637,061,631 of NC_041386.1, forward strand.
TACTCCGGAGACTGTCACCGGGGTTGACACTGAGATTTGACACTGAGACTGACACTGACACTGAGATGATGTCCAAGTCCTTGATCGTGGACATGGATACTCGAATGATTTTTGACTCTGCAGAGTTTGTACTCTTTAACCACAGCCAACGGATTTCAGTAGTCACAAGGACTAGTTCTGTTTATAGTGTTTTAGAAGAAACACGTCTAACCAGTACACACCCATTCCGCCTTTCGTTGCCAAGAATCACCCTCGGCAACGTTCAAGAAACACCTTAAGACGGGGAGGCCACAACCTTGAATAGCATGGGATCAAATTTATATCGCGCGCTCTAAGGGGTGCCCCCCTCTTGGTCCCAACCGGAAACACCCATGCCCCCTGACCGGATGACTGGCTTTAATCCAGGGCCATGGAACCCTCATCGCAGCCCCTCTGTTTTGTGTGTACGAGGAAAGAGGTTTGCAACTTACTAAACTGCACTCTTTGCAGAAAACATGTGGCGGCACGAAGGGGAGACGAACGGGATTGAGACTTGACCCACGTTGAAACTGGAGTTCATGGTTGACATAGAACTGGCATGCTTCAACACTACCAGCCTGCAACACATCATGTCACCACATGATCGTGTTAACTTATCATCATAAGAACACATCAACTTCGAAGCCCACCGGTAGCTTGCCTTGCATGCATATGACATTCACAAATGCTTATATAAACATGCCATGAGAACACTAATCGAGCAAACATGCAAAACACTCATCATATCAAAGGTTCAAACATGCTTGCCTGGTTTGGAGAAGTCGGAGTCTAGCTCGGCGAAGTACGCGTCTCCTTTACTCCTCCCGGTATCTACGTATTTAAAGAAAAACCGGATACTACATAAATACCGTGCGTGCACAAAAATTATCCCAAATATTTTTCAAATAAATATGAAAAAAACTAGACAGAAATACAAAGATGATAGAAAAGGTTTCAAGTTAAAATCATCTTTTGTTTAAAAGTTATAAGAGTTTTGGTCCAGGGACCTTTCTGTAATGAAACAGAAAGTTTCCAGGGTTTTCTTTGTAAAAATAGAAAACGTTTCAGTTAAGAACACGCCAGCCCAGAGGGGAAGACGTATTTTGCCCAAAGGCGTTTTTAGAAAACGATTTGAAAAAGAGAAAAAGTTGATGGGGAGGTCCCACCCGTCAGGTTTGAATGTTTGAAAGAGGGAAACAGAGTGCGCCGGCGCCCGAAGCTTGCGGTGGTCGCCGGCGGCGATCCACTGTGAGTTAGGGGGAGGTGAAGGTACCTACGTGATCAGCGTGCCCTCCCGCGTCTATGGGTGGTGGAGGTGGTCGTCGGCGAGCACCACGTCGACGGTGGCCTCTACTCCGGCGGATGGCGGCTCGGGTGATGTTGGATCTCGTCGGGGAAGGCTGCAAGGGCCAAATTGAGGCGCGGGTTAGGTGACTGGGTGCCTTAGGAGGTTACGGGCAGGGTTAGGGAGGTGGGGGAGCCCTCACCGGCGTGGATCGTGCCGGAGCCCGAAGCGGACAGAGGCGACCGGAGACAGATAAGGAGACCTCCTCGGGGTCCTTCTGTCGGCTTGGAGAGGCTCTGGTGAAGTGGAGTGACTGGCGCTGGTTGAAGGCGAGCTCGGGGTGGCTATTTATAGCCGGCCCGAGGCGGTGCCTGAGAACGGGATAACGCCGACGTCGATTACGGCGAGTCGGTGACCGGACGGGTGGATTAGGTGGCTGGGCATCAGCGTGGAGGTATACTGGTTCCACTCACACGCTAACCTTGATGGGATTAGGCCTGCTCCGTGGTCTCGACGGAACGGCGCTCCGCGGACCGGTCGACGGCAGAGAGCGCGCCTTGAGCACGCCAGGCCACGGCGACGGTGCCGCGGTGCATGCAGGGGTGCAGACGGCCATGCGGAGGCCTCGGGTGGTTTGGGCGGTGCCGGACGGCGCCGAAAGCTCCTGATGCGCCCTGTCGGCCGCCACTGGTGGCCCTGCCACCGCAGAGGTTGCCGGTGTCGGCGAGGCACGCTGCCACCGACACCTGCACCCGTCCAAGAGAGCATGCGGCGCTCTGGATAAGGAGGAGGAGCAGTGCACAAGGCGCCAAGCGTGCACTGGTGAGATCGATGCCAAGTCTCTGAAGAAAACGACACTGATGACCGACTGAATACTGAAGAAATCTGAATTTTACTGAAACTGAACAGCAACAGTGCCTGCCAGGTGTTTGATGGAATGATTTTGGCATGTGCAAAATTTTTCCTTGAGCTTATCTTTGGTGGGATGGCCTCTCAGTGCACCTGGGGGCTGCCTGATTTTTGTTAGAATTTTTGGGGAAAGAAAAATATGAATTTCACCAAAAATGATGAATCTGGTCCAAACTTGCAGTGGGCAAATTTTGAAATATTTGAACTGTGGAAGAGTGGATCTTTATGGATCTAGGTTGGGGGTGCTAAGGACTAGCCAGAGGAGTTGGTTTGAGATCAAAACTCACAAGAAAAAAGGTACTTCCTTTGTAAATCACCTAGGTCCAAAAATAACAACAAAAATAGTTTTAGGGTTAAAATAAATGAAATAAAAATCCAAAATGGGTTGAACTTGCTAGGATTGGCTACTTTACTTGACCCAAAGTGGACGGAGAGGTTATGGAGGGCAGATGTCAAAATGAGACATGGTAAAAGAGGGTAAAATTTTGAAATGAGAGGAGGATAAACCCAAAATCCTTAGGGTTTTCCTTTTAGTAGAAAGATTTAAAAATAAAAATTTCGTAGAAACCAGATGAAGTGAAGAGCTCTCAAGACCAAAGGTCCAAGTTGAGAAGAGTACCAAACATTTGTCATAAAAGTTTTGAGAGGGAGAGGTTTAAGAAAAAAATTTAAATGGCTTCCAAAAAATTTAAATAGTCTCCTCCAAATCAAATAAAGTTTTTGATAAAAACCAAATAAAAATTTTTGGAGTGTCACAACACCTACCCCCTTAAGAAAAATCTCGTCCCCGAGATTTTAGCTGATCCTCAAATAGGTGTGGGTATTCTGCCCGGAGAGAGTCCTCTCTTTCCCATGTCACTTCATCCTTGGTGTGATTGCTCCACTGAACCTTGAAGAACTTAATTGTTTTCTGATGGGTCCTCCTTTCAGACTCCTCTAAGATTTTTATTGGTCGTTCCCTATAGGTGAGGTCTGGTTGCACGTCAATGTCTTCATGAGATACCTGCTTCTCTGTGTTGCTTACACATTTCTTCCACTGTGAGACGTGGAATACGTCGTGGACGTCTGACAGCTCCTTGGGTAGGTCTAGCTGGTAGGATACGGTGCCTCTCCATGCAACCACGCAGAAGGGCTTCATAGTTCGGCTGTGGCTTGGAGAAGCCCTGCCTGGGAGCTACTTCGGACTGGTGCGGCGGCTGGTGGAGGCTTGTCCAAGGCTCGAGGTCATCAAGCGCTCCGTCTGCATCGAAGGTGCCCGTAGGGCCCTTGCCCATGCAAAGGTGCACTGGGGTAAACTGGACGGTGAGAAGCTTGTGAAGGACGGGCCACCACCGGGGAAGGAGCATCGCAAGCCCGAGAACTATTACAAGGATGTTCTTACTGGTGCCCGCCTTGTGGCGGATGAATGTACCAAGGATGTAATTTTTGAATGAACTCGCTCGTGTTATCATGTGTGCTGAAAACTTGTTCATATGCGCTAAGCAATGCTTGGATTTAAAATATTACTTTCTGTGCGACCGTTTATCAAAAAATTGAGAGATGGCCAGTCGTCGGCTTCTGCCCTCATGCCACTAGTGCTGGGGTGTTCGGGATAAACCTGAGCGCTCTTTTTCCCATGATTGGGTCCATCGAGGGAGGCGGTCAGCACAACGAACAAGGCAATCAGACTATAATGCTTGAACACTCTCACTTAGCCATAGAACTCTATAATTTTAAATTTCGGCGAAGCCCCTAGTATTCAGAAGACCGAGTTCGGGGCGCTATCCACGCCTTGGCCGGACAAAGCCGGTTCCTCGCTCGAAGCGGCATAAGCCTTTAAGGACTCGAAAAACCTCTCGAACAGCGACCGGTCTCTCGCCTCATCATGACAGTCAGTTTTAGCTTTCTCCACTGAGGTGCTCGGCCCAGCTCAACTGGGGCACAATCGCAGTGGTTCTCCTAGTGCTACCTTAGCCGATATAGCGGAACGTAAGGCACCAAAACATAGGAGCCAGGCAAACCCAACTATTAACCCAAATCATGATTCAGAGCTGACGCATATAGTGCTATAAGTTCGGGGTGCCACACTTGTGAAAGTGGACGGACTTCTCATGCCATATTGATGGGTACTGAAGCCCCTGGCGTATTTTGCCATACCACAGTGTACGGATGCAGCATGTTATTAATAAACATATATATAAAAAGAGGGTAATGCAAAAAATAGACAAAAAGCTATGCATTGTCTATAGAAAGGCTACTATGAAAGCAGAACGATACAAATAGTGCGATAAGCAAAAGAAATTGGACTATTTAACATGTCCTGGCCAGGGGCAGGCCGCGGAATTGTATTAAAAAACAGGTATACTGCTCGCAATAGAGATCACCTGGGAGTTCCATAATGCGGCGTGGCTTGTCTGCTTCCCTGGATCTTGCATCGTTTGTGCGGCAGTTGAATTGCCGAAGGGGTCGTCCGAAGAGTCCTGAGAGTAAGAGAAAGAAAAGAAGGAATCCGGCAGCCCCTGGTGCGGTTTAGGCCGTATTTCGGGCGTGCCGTGATAGTGCCCCTTCCCCTGTGCCCATGGTATTTCAAGAGCATAGTTATGTACGCGAAGCACTGGTTTCACAATATTGCGAGGGCTAGGGTTGGGGCCGCATTGCTACGCTAGCTCGGAACGTGCCAGGCGGTCTTGTTGTAGGGTACTCTGGGCGCGCTTGACAGTGTCCGGCTTTTTGAAGGCCGACCTGGAGAACTGCCTAGAGAGGCTGCTTTGTACTTCTGTTGCGAGTGCTGTTGTGTGCTCCTCCATTCGGAGGGAGCGTTCAGTGTTCCCATTGACCGTGATTACTCCTCTAGGGCCTGGCATCTTGAGCTTGAGGTATGCATAGTGCGGTACCGCATTGAATTTTGCGAATCTGGTTCGCCCGAGCAGTGCGTGATAGCCACTACGGAACTGGACTATGTCGAAGATTAACTCCTCGCTTCGGAAGTTATCCGGAGATCTGAAGACCACTTCCAGTGTAACCGAGCCTGTATAGTTGGCTTCTACACCTGGTATGATGCCTTTAAAGGTCGTTTTGGTGGGTTTGATCCTCGAGGGATCTATGCCCATCTTTCGCACTGTATCCTGGTAAAGCAGGTTCAGGCTGCTGCCGCCGTCCATGAGGACTCTTGTGAGATGAAATCCCTCAATAATTGGGTCTAGAACCAATGCGGCGAAGCCGCCGTGACGGATGCTAGTGGGGTGGTCCCTTCGATCAAAGGTGATCAGGCAGGAGGACCATGGGTTGAACTTTGGGGCGACCGGCTCCATCTCATATACGTCCCATAACGCACGCTTCCGCTCCCTCTTGGGGATGTGGGTTGCGTATATCATGTTCATCGTCCGCACTTGCGAGGGAAATCCCTTCTGTCCACTATTGTTCGGCGGCCTGGGCTCCTCCTCGTCGTCGCTATGCAGCCCCTTGCCTTTGTTTTCGGCTCTTAACTTGCCTGCCTGCTTGAACACCCAACAGTCCCTGTTGGTGTGATTGGCTGGCTTTTCAGGGGTGCCGTATATCTGGCACAAGCGGTCGAGTATTCGGTCCAAACTGGACGGGCCCTGAGTTTTTCTTTTGAATGGCTGTTTCCGTTGACCGGATTTGTAGCCTCGGAATCCGGCATTAACTGACGTATCCTCGTTGCTGTCACCATTAACGCGGCGCTTTTGTTTGTTCCGACACGACCTGTTTTGTCCTTGGTATTCGAATTACCAGTGTTCTTGGTTAAGTTGTTACTGCGAGCTAGCCAGCTGTCTTCTCCCGCGCAAAAGCGGGTCATGAGTGTCGTGAGGGCTGCCATAGATTTCGGCTTTTCTTGTCCCAGGTGCCGGGCCAGCCACTCATCACGGATATTATGCTTGAAGGCCGCTAAGGCCTCTGCGTCCGGACAGTTGACTATCTGGTTTTTCTTTGTTAGGAACCGTGTCCAGAATTGCGTGGCCAATTCTTCTGGCTGCTGAATTATGTGGCTTAGGTCATCGGCGTCTGGTGGTTGCACATAAGTGCCCTGGAAGTTGTCAAGGAATGCGGCTTCCAGGTCCTCCCAAGAACCGATTGAGTCTGCTGGCAAGCTGTTAAGCCAATGCCGGGCCGGTCCCTTAAGTTTGAGTGGGAGGTATTTGATGGCGTGTAGATCATCACCGCGGGCCATGTGGATATGAAGGAGATAATCCTCGATCCATACCGCAGGATCTGTTGTGCCATCGTACGATTCGATGTTTACGGGTTTGAAGCCCTCAGGGATTTTATGATCCATTACTTCATCTGTGAAGCATAGTGGGTGTGCGGCGCCTCTGTATTGGGCTATATCACGACGCAGCTCGAAGGAGCTTTGTCTGTTGAGTTCGGCCCGGCCGGATTCATTGCGTCCGGAGTGACGATCACCGTCACGTGCCATGGGGCGCCTGCGCGATCCATAGATCGATCTTGTTTGCCATGCCTTGTCCTCCAGTATGTCGCACAGGTCGGGCGCATTTTCCCGTGCCTTAGTATGCTTGATGCGGCGCCGGGGCATGGTTTGAGTGGAGGGCCAAAAGGCCTCTCTGTCGTGGCCACGAGGTGGCCGGTCGGCCATGTCATGCACTGGTGATGTAGGTGCTTCCTCCTCTAGTCGGGGGAGCAGCCTGCGCTTTGGGTAACTCTTGGAGGGGCGTTCGAGTTCATACTCTTCGGTCGCGAGGACTTCAGTCCATTTGTTAGCTAGCAAATCCTGATCAGCTCTAAGTTGTTGCCGCTTTTTCTTGAGGCTTCTTGCCGTGGCCATAAGCCTGCGTTTAAAACGCTCTTGTTCGGCGGGATCCTCTGGCATGACGAACTCATCGTCGTCGAGGCTTGCCTCGTCTTCGGAGGGAGGTGTATAATTATCGTCCTCAACCTCTTTATCCGCCGCCCTCTCGTGAGGGCTGGCTTCTATGTCCTCCTGTGCCGAATTTTGCTGGAGGGGGTGTTCTTCGGCGCTATCCGGAGTAGTATTATCTCCCGTGCCGGAATCACCGTTTTTGCTTTGGCGGTATTTAGAGCGGCCCCGCTGACGCCGGCGCTTGGGCTGTTTCTTAGAGGTATCGTCCACTGCTGTTCCATCGCCATCTCCATCCTTTGGAGTGTCCACCATATATATGTCATATGACGAGGTGGCCTTCCAACGCCCTACAGGTGCTGGTTCTTGTTCGTCTCCTGCATCGTCGTCCATGCCGTCGATGTCTTCGGAGTCGAAGTCAAGCATGTCGGTTAAGTCGTCGACAGTGGCTACGAAGTGGGTGGTGGGTGGGTTTTGAATTTCTTCATCGTCCGTATCCCAACCTTGCTGATCGTAGTCCGGCCAGGGCTCTCTTGATAAAGAGAGAGACTTTAGAGAATTCAGGATGTTGCCGAAGGGCGAGTGCTGAAAGATGTCCGCGGCGGTGAACTCCATTATCGGTGCCCAATCTGATTCGATCGGCGGGGGCGCGGGGGGTTCGGAGTTCGGAGAGGAATCCGGCTCCTCGGGGTCACGGGCCATGCGGAGTGCGGGGCTGGAGTTCGGCTCGATCGCCTCTGAGATCACAGCCCCTGAGGCAGCATCCAACCGCTGATCCTCGATTGGTGCAGTAGGCTCCGAATCAATGGTCGGAACCGATGCGTGTGCGGCCTTCAAAGCGCTGTTCGGCGGCAGAGCTATATCATGCCCGTCGAGACAGTGTGGCGCGCTTGGTTGTGGCTCGAATCCGTCGAAGATCAAGTCCCCGCGGATGTCAGTCGTGTAGTTTAGGCTTCCAAACCTGACCTGATGGCCAGGGGCGTAGCTTTCGATCTGCTCAAGGTGGCCAAGCGAGTTGGCCCGCAGTGCGAAGCCGCTGAAGACGAAGATCTGTCCGGGGAGAAAAGTCTCACCCTGGACTACATCCTTGTTGATGATCAAAGAAGCCATCGGGCCTGAAAGCGAGGACACAGAGGAACTCTCTATGAAAGCACCAATGTCGGTGTCAAAACCGGCGGATCTCGGGTAGGGGGTCCCGAACTGTGCGTCTAGGCCGGATGGTAATAGGAGACAAGGGACACAATGTTTTACCTAGGTTCCGGCCCTCTTGATGGAGGTAAAACCCTACGTCCTGCTTGATTAATATTGATGATATGGGTAGTACAAGAGTAGATCTACCACGAGATCAAGGATACTAAACCCTAAAAGCTAGCCTATGGTATGATTGTTGTATGATGAAGTTGTCCTACGAACTAAAACCCTCCGGTTTATATAGACACCGGAGAGGGTTAGGGTTACACAAAGTCGGTTACAATGGTAGGAGATCTTGAATATCTGCATCGCCAAGCTTGCCTTCCACGCCAAGGAAAGTCCCATCCGGACCGGGACGGAGTCTTCAATCTTGTATCTTCATAGTCCTGGAGTCCGGCTGAAGGTATAGTCCGGCTACCCGAACACCCCCTAATCCAGGACTCCCTCAGAAAGCCTCACACGCGACGATGAACACCGAAATAGTGAGGAAGGATTTTGGGGCTAGATCATGGAAATCTAGCCCGTAATAGAACATGAGTCTGCGGATGAAAGGGTGGAGAGAAAACCCTAACCCATAGATGAAATGGGGGATGAACACCACCCTCTCATTGTGCTTTGGGGTGGGGACAATTTTCCCCTTGGCCGGAAGCCGGTGGGCGATTTCTTTCGCCAGGTACCCGGCCTCCTGAAGATCGGTGATGTCCTTCTCCTTGACGGAGGAGGCCATCCACTTGCCCTGCGCTCCAGATCCAGACATGGTCGAGTGCTTTCTTGAGGCGGAGATGATGAGGACTTGGGCACTAGAGCTCGAGAATGGGAGGGCAGAGAGAGAAAGAAGGTGTGGGTGAAAGAAGGGAGTCCTTATCTCCTTATAAAGGCAGTGAATATCAAGCGCCTCCCCACTCACCTTAAAACTCGCCTATTCCCAAGGGTTGTGCAAACGGCACAGTTGGATTACCCATGCTCGTATTGATGAGAATCCAGTAATAAGGGGACACGATCTCTGCTTTGACAAGATGTGCCAATGAGACCGCATCTCGAAGCGGCAGGCTGAAAAAATGGTTCGAAATAATGACCGGGTAGTGACGTGGTGTCACGTTGTCAAAAATTGTCAGCAAATTGGACTCGTGAAATATTATACACTCTGCGGTGGTGTGTGATGCTTGTTTTGCAGACCCGGACATGTTAGTCGTATTCGAAGGCTGTGTTGGAGTATTCGGAGGAGGAACCCGCCTTGCAATGCCGAAGACAATCTGCGCGTCGGACACCTCGTCATTGAAGCCTGGTTCAGGGGCTACTGAGGGAGTCCTGGACTAAGGGGTCCTCGGGCGTCTGACCTATTGGACATGGGCCGGACTGATGGGCTACAAAGATACAAGACCGAAGACTCTCACCCGTGTCCGGATGGGACTCTCCTTTGCATGGATGGCAAGCTTGGCGTCTAGATATACTATTTCCTTCCTATGTAACCGACTTTGTATAACCCTAGTCCCCTCCGGTGTCTATATAAACTGGAGGGCTTAGTCCATGGACGAGGATAATCAGATAAGCTAGACTTCTAGGGTTTTAGTCATTGCGATCTCATGGTAGATCAACTCTTGTAACCCCCATACTCATCAATATTAATCTAGCAGGACGTAGGGTTTTACCTCCATCGAGAGAGCCCGAACGTGGGTAAACATTGTGTTCCCTGTCTCCTATTACCATCAACCTCAGACGCACAGTTCGGGACCCCCTACCCGAGATCCACCGGTTTTGACACCGACAGGGGCGCCCTGTTGGGTAACGTAGTAATTTCAAAAAAATCCCTACGCACACGCAAGATCATGGTGATGCATAGCAACGTGGGGGGAGTATGATCTACGTACCTCGTAGATCGACAACGGAAGCGTTTGGTTGATGTAGTCGTACGTCTCCATGGCCCGACCGATCAAGCGCCGAAACTACGGCACCTCCGAGTTCTAGCACAAGTTCAGCTCGATGACGATCCCCGGACTCCGATCTAGCAAAGTGTCGGGGAAGAGTTCCGTCAGCACGACGGCGTGGTGACGATCTTGATGAACTACTGCAGCAGGGCTTCGCCTAAACTCCGCTACAATATTATCGAGGACTATGGTGGCAGGGGGCGCCGCACACGGCTAAGGAATAGATCACGTGGATCAACTTGTGTGTCTCTAGGGTGCCTCTGCCTCAGTATATAAAGGACCAAAGGGGAGAGGACAGCCGGCCACATAGGGCGCGCCAGGAGAGTCCTACTCCCTCTGGGAGTAGGATTCCCCCCCCCAATCCTAGTTGGAATAGGACTCACGGAGGGGGGAAAAGAGAGAGAGGGGCCGGCCCCCTCTCCTTGTCCAATTCGGACCAAGGGAAGGGAGGGGCGCGCGGCCCACTATGGGCTGCCTCTTCTCTTTTCCACCAAGGCCCATTAAGGCCCATCTAGCTCCCCGGGGGGTTCCGGTAACCTCCCGGTACTCCGGTAAAATCCTGATTTCACCCGGAACACTTCCGATATCCAAACATAGGCTTCCAATATATCAATCTTTATGTCTCGACCATTTCGAGACTCCTCGTTATGTCCGTGATCACATCCGGGACTCCGAACAACCTTCGGTACATCAAATGCATAAACTCATAATATAACTGTCATCGTAACCTTAAGCGTGCGGACCCTACGGGTTCGAGAACAATGCAGACATGACCGAGACATGTCTCCGTTCAATAACCAATAGCGGGACCTGGATGCCCATATTGGCTCCTACATATTCTACGAAGATCTTTATCGGTCAGACCGCATAACAACATACGTTGTTCCCTTTGTCATCGGTATGTTACTTGCCCGAGATTCGATCGTCGGTATCCAATACCTAGTTCAATCTCATTACCGGCAAGTCTCTTTACTCGTTCTGTAATACATCATCCCGCAACTAACTCATTAGTTGCAATGCTTGCAAGGCTTTAAGTGATGTGCATTACCGAGAGGGCCCAGAGATACCTCTCCGACAATCGGAGTGACAAATCCTAATCTCGAAATACGCCAACCCAACATTTACCTTTGGAGACACCTGTAGAGCTCCTTTATAATCACCCAGTTACGTTGTGACGTTTGGTAGCACACAAAGTGTTCCTCTGGCAAATGGGAGTTGCATAATCTCATAGTCATAGGAACATGTATAAGTCATGAAGAAAGCAATTGCAACATACTAAATGATCGGGTGCTAAGCTAATGGAATGGGTCATGTCAATCAGATCATTCACTTAATGATGTGATCCCATTAATCAAATGACAACTCATGTCTATGGTTAGGAAACATAACCATCTTTGATCAACGAGCTAATCAAGTAGAGGCATACTAGTGACACTCTGTTTGTCTATGTATTCACACATGTATTATGTTTCCGGTTAATACAATTCTAGCATGAATAATAAACATTTATCATGAAATAAGGAAATAAATAATAACTTTATTATTGCCTCTAGGGCATATTTCCTTCAGTCTCCCACTTGCACTAGAGTCAATAATCTAGTTCACATCGCCATGTGATTTAACAGCAATAGTTCACATCACCATGTGATTAACACCCATAGTCCACATCGATATGTGACCAACACCCAAAGGGTTTACTAGAGTCGGTAATCTAGTTCACATCGTTGTGTGATTAACACCCAAAGAGTACTAAGGTGTGATCATGTTTTGCTTTGTGAGATAATTTTAGTCACCGGGTCTGTTATATTCAGATCCGTAAGTATTTTGCGAATTCTATGTCTACAATGCTCTGCACGGAGCTACACTAGCTAATTGCTCCCACTTTCAATATGTATCTAGATCGAGAGTTAGAGACATCCAGATCTGTGTCAAAACTTGCATCGACGTAATTTTTACGATGAACCTTTTGTCACCTCCATAATCAAGAAATATTTCCTTATTCCACTAAGGATAATTTTTGACCAATGTCCAGTGATCTACTCTTAGATCACTATTGTACTCCCTTGCTTAACACAGTGTAGGGTATACAATAGATCTGGTACACATCATGGCATACTTTATAGAACCTATGGCTGAGGCATAGGGAATGACTTTCATTCTCTTTCTATCTTCTGCCGTGGTCGGGCTTTGAGTCTTACTCAATTTCATACCTTGTAACACAGCCAAGAACTCTTTCTTTAACTGTTCCATTTTTGAACTACTTCAAAATATTGTCAAGGTATGTACTCATTGAAAAAACTTATCAAGCGTCTTGATCTATCTCTATAGATTTTGATGCTTAATATGTAAGCAGCTTCACCGAGGTCTTTTTCTGGAAAATTCCTTTCAAACACTCCTTTATGCTTTGTAGAATAATTCTACATTATTTCCGATCAACAATATGTCATTCACATATACTTATCAGAAATGTTGTAGTGCTCCCACTCACTTTCTTGTAAATACAGGCTTCATCGCAAGTCTGTATAAAACTATATGCTTTGATCAACTTATCAAAGTGTATATTCCAACTCCGAGATGCTTGCACCAGTCCATAGATGGATCGCTGGAGCTTGCACATTTTGTTAGCACCTTTAGGATTGACAAAACCTTTTGGTTGCATCGTATACAACTCTTCTTTAGTAAATCCATTAAGGAATGCGGTTTTGTTTATCCATTTGCCAGATTTCATAAAATGCGGCAATTGCTAACATGATTCAGACAGACTTAAGCATAGATACGAGTGAGAAAATCTCATCGTAGTCAACACCTTGAACTTGTCGAAAACCTTTTGCGACAATTCTAGCTTTGTAGATAGTAACACTACTATCAGCGTCCGTCTTCCTCTTGAAGATCCATTTATTTTCTATGGCTTGCCGATCATCGGGCAAATCCATCCAAGTCCATACTTTGTTCTCATACATGGATCATATCTGAGATTTCATGGCCTCAAACCATTTCGGGGAATCTGGGCTCACCATCGCTTCTTCATAGTTCGTAGGTTCGTCATGGTCAAGTTGCATGACCTCCAGAACAGGATTACCGTACCACTCTGGTGCGGATCTCACTCTAGTTTACCTACGAGATTCGGCAGTAACTTGATCTGAAGTTATATGATCATCATCATTAGCTTCCTCACTAATTGGTGTAGTAGTCACAGGAATAGATTTCTATAATGAACTACTTTCCAATAAGGGAGAAGGTACAATTACCTTATCAAGTTCTACTTTCCTCCCACTCACTTCTTTTGAGAGAAACTCCTTCTCTAGAAAAACTCCAAATTTAGCAACGAAAAGTCTTGCCTTCGGATTTGTGATAGAAGGTGTACCCAACAGTCTCCTTTGGGTATCCTATGACGACATACATCTCCAATTTGCGTTCGAGCTTATCATGTTGAAGCTTATTCACATAAGCATCGCAGTCCCAAACTTTAAGAAACGACAACTTTAGTTTCTTGCCAAACCACAGTTCAGATTGTGTCGTCTCAACGGACTTAGATGGTGCCCTATTTAACGTGAATGCAGCTGTCTCTAATGCATAACCCCAAAACGATAGTGGTAGATCGGTAAGAGACATCATGGATCTCACTATATCTAATAAAGTACGGTTATGACGTTCGGACACACCATTACACTATGGTGTTCTAGGTGGCGTGAGTAGTGAAACTATTTCACATTGTTTTAGTTGAAGACCAAACTCGTAACTCAAATATTTTACCTCTGCGATCATAACGTAGAAACTTTTATTTTCTTGTCACGATGATTTTCCACTTCACTCTGAAATTCTTTGAACTTTTCAAATGTTTCAGACTTATGTTTCATCAAGTAGATATACCCATATCTGCTCAAATCATATGTAAAGGTCAGAAAATAACGATACCCGCCGCGAGCTTCAACACTCATCGGATCGCATACATCAGTATGTATTATTTCCAATAAGTCAGTTGCTTGCTCCATTGTTCCGGAGAACGGGGTCTTTAGTCATCTTGCCCATAAGGCATGGTTCGCAAGCACCAAGTGATTCATAATCAAGTGATTCCAAAATCCCATCAGCATGGAGTTTCTTCATGCGCTTTACACCAATATGACCTAAACGGCCGTGCTACAAATAAGTTGCACTATCACTATTAACTTTGCATCTTTTGGTTTCAATATTATGATTATGTGTATCACTACGATCGAGATCCAACAAACTATTTTCATTGGGTGTGTAACCATATAAGGTTTTATTCATGTAAACAGAACAACAATTTATTCTCTTACTTAAATGAATAACCGTATTACAATAAACATGATCAAATCATATTCATGCTTAACGCAAACACCAAATAACACTTATTCAGGTTCAACACTAATCCCGAAAGTATAGGGAGTGTACGATGATGATCATATCAATCTTGGAACCACTTCCAACACACATCGTCACTTTTTACCCTTAACTAGTCTCTGTTTATTCTACAACTCCCGTTTCGAGTTACTAATCTTAGCAACTGAACTAGTATCAAATACTAAGGGGTTGCTATAAACACTAGTAAAGTACACATCAATAGCATGTATATCAAATATACTTATGTTCACTTTGCCATCCTTCTTATCTGCCAATCACTTGGGGTAGTTCCGCTTCCAGTGACCAGTCCCTTTGCAGTAGAAACACTTAGTCTTAGGCTTAGGACCAGACTTGGGCTTCTTCACTTGAGCAGCAACTTTCTTGCCGTTCTTCTTGAAGTTCCCCTTCTTCCCTTTGCCCTTTTCTTGAAACTAGTGATCTTGTCAACCATCAACACTTGATGCTCATTCTTGATTTCTACCTTCATCGATTTCATCATCATGAAAAGCTCGGGATTCATTTTCGTCATCCCTTGTATACTATAGTTCATCACGAAGTTCTACTAACTTGGTGATGGTGACTAGAGAATTCTGTCAATCACTATCTTATCTGGAAGATTAACTCCGACTTGATTCAAGCGATTGTTGTACTCAGACAATCTGGGCACATGCTCACTAGTTGAGCAACTCTCCTCCATCCTTTAGCTATAGAACTTGTTGGAGACTTTCATATCTCTCAACTCGGGTATTTGCTTGAAATATTAACTTCAACTCCTGGAACATCTCATATGCTCCATGACGTTCAAAACGTCTTTGAAGTCCCGATTCTAAGCCGTTAAGCATGGTGCACTAAACTATCAAGTAGTCATCATATTTAGCTAGCCAAACGTTCATAACGTCAGCATCTACTCCTGCAATAGGTCTATCACCTAGCGGTGCATCAAGGACATAATTCCTCTGTGCAGCAATGAGGATAAACCTCAGATCACGGATCCAATCCGCATCATTGCTACTAACATCTTTCAACACAATTTTTCTCTAGGAACATATCAAAATAAACATATGAAAGCAATAACGCGAGCTATTGATCTACAACATAATTTGCAAAATACTACCAGGACTAAGTTCACGATAAATTTAAGTTTAATTAATCATATTACTTAAGAACTCCCACTTAGATAGACATCCCTCTAATCCTCTAAGTGATCACGTGATCCAAATCAACTAACCCATGTCCGATCATCACGTGAGATGGAGTAGTTTCATTGGTGAACATCGCTATGTTGATCATATCTACTATATGATTCACGCTCGAACTTTCGGTCTCCATGTTCCGAGGCCATATCTGTATATGATTGGCTCATCAAGTATAACCTGAGTATTCCGCGTGTGCAACTGTTTTGCACCCGTTGTATTTGAACGTAGAGCCTATCACACCCGATCATCACGTGGTGTCTCAGCATGAAGAACTTTCGCAACGGTGCATACTCAGAGGAGAACACTTCTTGATAATTTAGTGAGAGATCATCTTATAATGCTACCGTCAATCAAAGCAAGATAAGATGCATAAAAGATAAACATCATATGCAATCAATATAAGTGATATGATATGGCCATCATCATCTTGCGCCTTTGATCTCCATCTCCAAAGTACTGTCATGATCTCTATCGTCACCGGCATGACACCATGATCTCCATCAGCTTGATCTATATCAATGTGTCGTCACACGGTCGTCTCGCCAACTATTGCTCTTGCAACTATTGCTATCGCATAGCGATAAAGTAAAGCAATTATTTGGCGCTTGCATCTTATGCAATAAAGAGACAACCATAAGGCTTTTGCCAGTTACCGATAACTTTAACAAAACACGATCATCTCATACAACAACTTATATCTCATCACGTTTTGACCATATCACATCACAACATGCCCTGCAAAAACAAGTTAGACGTCCTCTACTTTGTTGTTGCAAGTTTTACATGGCTGCTACGGGCTTAAGCAAGAACCAATCTTACCTACGCATCAAAACCACAACGATAGTTTGTCAAGTTGGTGATGTTTTAACCTTCGCAAGGACCGGGCGTAGCCATACTCGGTTCAACTAAAGTTGGAGAAACTGTCACCCGCTAGCCACCTTTGTGCAAAGCACGTCGGGAGAACCGGTCTCGCGTAAGCGTACGCGTAATGTCGGTCCGGGTCACTTCATCCAACAATACAGCCGAACCAAAGTATGACATGCTGGTAAGCAGTATGACTTATATCGCCCACAACTCACTTGTGTTCTACTCGTGCATATAACATCAAACCATAAAAACCTAGGCTCGGATGCCACTTTTGGGTAACGTAGTAATTTCAAAAAAATTCCTACACACACGCAAGATCATGGTGATGCATAGCAACGAGGGGGGGAGTATGATCTACGTACCTCGTATATCGACAACGGAAGCGTTTGGTTGATGTAGTCGTACGTCTCCACGGCCCGACCGATCAAGCACCGAAACTACGGCACCTCCGAGTTCTAGCACACGTTCAGCTCAATGATGATCCCCGGACTCCGATCCAGCAAAGTGTCGGGGAAGAGTTCCGTCAGCACGACGGCGTGGTGACAATCTTGATGAACTACTGCAGCAGGGCTTCGCCTAAACTCCGCTACTATATTATCGAGGACTATGGTGGCAGGGGGCGCCGCACACGGCTAAGGAATAGATCACGTGGATCAACTTGTGTGTCTCTAGGGTGCCTCTGCCTCAGTATATAAAGTACCAAAGGGGGGAGGACAGACGGCCACATAGGGCGCGCCAGGAGAGTCCTACTCCCTCTGGGAGTAGGATTCCCCCCCCCCCCCAATCCTAGTTGGAATAGGACTCGCGGAGGGGGGAAAAGAGAGAGAGGGGCCGGCCCCCTCTCCTTGTCCAATTCGGACCAAGGGAAGGGAGGGGCGCGCGGCCCACTATGGGCTGCCTCTTCTCTTTTCCACCAAGGCCCATTAAGGCCCATCTAGCTCCCCGGGGGGTTCCGGTAACCTCCCGGTACTCCGGTAAAATCCCGGTTTCACCCGGAACACTTCTGATATCCAAACATAGGCTTCCAATATATCAATCTTTATGTCTCGACCATTTCGAGACTCCTCGTCATGTCCGTGATCACATCCGGGACTCCGAACAACCTTCGGTACATCAAATGCATAAACTCATAATATAACTGTCATCGTAACCTTAAGCGTGCGGACCCTACGGGTTCGAGAACAATGCAGACATGACCGAGACATGTCTCCGTTCAATAACCAATAGCGGGACCTGGAAGCCCATATTGGCTCCTACATATTCTATGAAGATCTTTATCGGTCAGACCGCATAACAACATACGTTGTTCCCTTTGTCATCGGTATGTTACTTGCCCGAGATTCGATCGTCGGTATCCAATACCTAGTTCAATCTCATTACCGGCAAGTCTCTTTACTCGTTCTGTAATACATCATCCCGCAACTAACTCATTAGTTGCAATGCTTGCAAGGCTTTAAGTGATGTGCATTACCGAGAGGGCCCAGAGATACCTCTCCGACAATCGGAGTGACAAATCCTAATCTCGAAATACGCCAACCCAACATTTACCTTTGGAGACACCTTTAGAGCTCCTTTATAATCACCCAGTTACGTTGTGACGTTTGGTAGCACACAAAGTGTTCCTCCGGCAAACGGGAGTTGCATAATCTCATAGTCATAGGAACATGTATAAGTCATGAAGAAAGCAATAGCAACATACTAAACGATCGGGTGCTAAGCTAATGGAATGGGTCATGTCAATCAGATCATTCACTTAATGATGTGATCCCATTAATCAAATGACAACTCATGTCTATGGTTAGGAAACATAACCATCTTTGATCAACGAGCTAGTCAAGTAGAGGCATACTAGTGACACTCTGTTTGTCTATGTATTCACACATGTATTATGTTTCCGGTTAATACAATTCTAGCATGAATAATAAACATTTATCATGAAATAAGGAAATAAATAATAACTTTATTATTGCCTCTAGGGCATATTTCCTTCAGTCTCCCACTTGCACTAGAGTCAATAATCTAGTTCACATCGCCATGTGATTTAACAGCAATAGTTCACATCACCATGTGATTAACACCCATAGTCCACATCGATATGTGACCAACACCCAAAGGGTTTACTAGAGTCGGTAATCTAGTTCACATCGTTGTGTGATTAACACCCAAAGAGTACTAAGGTGTGATCATGTTTTGCTTTGTGAGATAATTTTAGTCACCGGGTCTGTTATATTCAGATCCGTAAGTATTTTGCGAATTCTATGTCTACAATGCTCTGCACGGAGCTACACTAGCTAATTGCTCCCACTTTCAATATGTATCTAGATCGAGAGTTAGAGTCATCCAGATTTGTGTCAAAACTTGCATTGACGTAATTTTAACGATGAACCTTTTGTCACCTCCATAATCAAGAAATATTTCCTTATTCCACTAAGGATAATTTTTGACCAATGTCCAGTGATCTACTCTTAGATCACTATTGTACTCCCTTGCTTAACACAGTGTAGGGTATACAATAGATCTGGTACACATCATGGCATACTTTATAGAACCTATGGCTGAGGCATAGGGAATGACTTTCATTCTCTTTCTATCTTCTACCGTGGTCGGGCTTTGAGTCTTACTCAATTTCATACCTTGTAACACAGCCAAGAACTCTTTCTTTAACTGTTCCATTTTTGAACTACTTCAAAATATTGTCAAGGTATGTACTCATTGAAAAAACTTATCAAGCGTCTTGATCTATCTCTATAGATTTTGATGCTTAATATGTAAGCAGCTTCACCGAGGTCTTTTTCTGGAAAATTCCTTTCAAACACTCCTTTATGCTTTGTAGAATAATTCTACATTATTTCCGATCAACAATATGTCATTCACATATACTTATCAGAAATGTTGTAGTGCTCCCACTCACTTTCTTGTAAATACAGGCTTCATCGCAAGTCTGTATAAAACTATATGCTTTGATCAACTTATCAAAGTGTATATTCCAACTCCGAGATGCTTGCACCAGTCCATAGATGGATCGCTGGAGCTTGCATATTTTGTTAGCACCTTTAGGATTGACAAAACCTTTTGGTTGCATCGTATACAACTCTTCTTTAGTAAATCCATTAAGGAATGCGGTTTTGTTTATCCATTTGCCAGATTTCATAAAATGCGGCAATTGCTAACATGATTCAGACAGACTTAAGCATAGATACGAGTGAGAAAATCTCATCGTAGTCAACACCTTGAACTTGTCGAAAACCTTTTGCGACAATTCTAGCTTTGTAGATAGTAACACTACTATCAGCGTCCGTCTTCCTCTTGAAGATCCATTTATTTTCTATGGCTTGCCGATCATCGGGCAAATCCATCCAAGTCCATACTTTGTTCTCATACATGGATCATATCTCAGATTTCATGGCCTCAAACCATTTCGGGGAATCTGGGCTCACCATCGCTTCTTCATAGTTCGTAGGTTCGTCATGGTCAAGTTGCATGACCTCCAGAACAGGATTACCGTACCACTCTGGTGCGGATCTCACTCTGGTTTACCTACGAGATTCGGCAGTAACTTGATCTGAAGTTATATGATCATCATCATTAGCTTCCTCACTAATTGGTGTAGTAGTCACAGGAATAGATTTCTGTAATGAACTACTTTCCAATAAGGGAGAAGGTACAATTACCTTATCAAGTTCTACTTTCCTCCCACTCACTTCTTTTGAGAGAAACTCCTTCTCTAGAAAAACTCCGAATTTAGCAACGAAAAGTCTTGCCTTCGGATTTGTGATAGAAGGTGTACCCAACAGTCTCCTTTGGGTATCCTATGACGACATACTTCTCCAATTTGGGTTCGAGCTTATCATGTTGAAGCTTATTCACATAAGCATCGCAGTCCCAAACTTTAAGAAACGACAACTTTAGTTTCTTGCCAAACCACAGTTCAGATTGTGTCGTCTCAACGGACTTAGATGGTGCCCTATTTAACGTGAATGCAGCTGTCTCTAATGCATAACCCCAAAACAATAGTGGTAGATCGGTAAGAGACATCATGGATCGCACTATATCTAATAAAGTACGGTTATGACGTTCGGACACACCATTACACTATGGTGTTCCAGGTGGCGTGAGTAGTGAAACTATTTCACATTGTTTTAGTTGAAGACCAAACTCGTAACTCAAATATTTTACCTCTGCGATCATATCGTAGAAACTTTTATTTTCTTGTCACGATGATTTTCCACTTCACTCTGAAATTCTTTGAACTTTTCAAATGTTTCAGACTTATGTTTCATCAAGTAGATATACCCATATCTGCTCAAATCATATGTGAAGGTCAGAAAATAACGATACCCGCCGCGAGCTTCAACACTCATCGGATCGCATACATCAGTATGTATTATTTCCAATAAGTCAGTTGCTTGCTCCATTGTTCCGGAGAACGGGGTCTTTAGTCATCTTGCCCATAAGGCATGGTTCGCAAGCACCAAGTGATTCATAATCAAGTGATTCCAAAATCCCATCAGCATGGAGTTTCTTCATGCGCTTTACACCAATATGACCTAAACGGCAGTGCTACAAATAAGTTGCACTATCACTATTAACTTTGCATCTTTTGGTTTCAATATTATGATTATGTGTATCACTACGATCGAGATCCAACAAACTATTTTCATTGGGTGTGTAACCATATAAGGTTTTATTCATGTAAACAGAACAACAATTTATTCTCTTACTTAAATGAATAACCGTATTACAATAAACATGATCAAATCATATTCATGCTTAACGCAAACACCAAATAACACTTATTCAGGTTCAACACTAATCCCGAAAGTATAGGGAGTGTACGATGATGATCATATCAATCTTGGAACCACTTCCAACACACATCGTCACTTTTTACCCTTAACTAGTCTCTGTTTATTCTACAACTCCCGTTTCGAGTTACTAATCTTAGCAACTGAACTAGTATCAAATACTAAGGGGTTGCTATAAACACTAGTAAAGTACACATCAATAGCATGTATATCAAATATACTTATGTTCACTTTGCCATCCTTCTTATCTGCCAATCACTTGGGGTAGTTCCGCTTCCAGTGACCAGTCCCTTTGCAGTAGAAACACTTAGTCTTAGGCTTAGGACCAGACTTGGGCTTCTTCACTTGAGCAGCAACTTTCTTGCCGTTCTTCTTGAAGTTCCCCTTCTTCCCTTTGCCCTTTTCTTGAAACTAGTGATCTTGTCAACCATCAACACTTGATGCTCATTCTTGATTTCTACCTTCATCGATTTCATCATCATGAAAAGCTCGGGATTCGTTTTCGTCATCCCTTGTATACTATAGTTCATCACGAAGTTCTACTAACTTGGTGATGGTGATTAGAGAATTCTGTCAATCACTATCTTATCTGGAAGATTAACTCCCACTTGATTCAAGCGATTGTTGTACTCAGACAATCTGAGCACATGCTCACTAGTTGAGCAACTCTCCTCCATCCTTTAGCTATAGAACTTGTTGGAGACTTTCATATCTCTCAACTCGGGTATTTGCTTGAAATATTAACTTCAACTCCTGGAACATCTCATATGCTCCATGACGTTCAAAACGTCTTTGAAGTCCCGATTCTAAGCCGTTAAGCATGGTGCACTAAACTATCAAGTAGTCATCATATTTAGCTAGCCAAACGTTCATAACGTCAGCATCTACTCCTGCAATAGGTCTATCACCTAGCGGTGCATCAAGGACATAATTCCTCTGTGCAGCAATGAGGATAAACCTCAGATCACGGATCCAATCCGCATCATTGCTACTAACATCTTTCAACACAATTTTTCTCTAGGAACATATCAAAATAAACATATGAAAGCAATAACGCGAGCTATTGATCTACAACATCATTTGCAAAATACTACCAGGACTAAGTTCATGATAAATTTAAGTTTAATTAATCATATTACTTAAGAACTCCCACTTAGATAGACATCCCTCTAATCCTCTAAGTGATCACGTGATCCAAATCAACTAAACCATGTCTGATCATCACATGAGATGGAGTAGTTTCATTGGTGAACATCGCTATGTTGATCATATCTACTATATGATTAGCACTCGACCTTTTGGTCTCCATGTTCCGAGGCCATAGTATATGATTGGCTCGTCAAGTATAACCTGAGTATTCCGCGTGTGCAACTGTTTTGCACTCGTTGTATTTGAACGTAGAGCCTATCACACCCGATCATCACGTGGTGTCTCAGCATGAAGAACTTTCGCAACGGTGCATACTCAGGGAGAACACTTCTTGATAATTTAGTGAGAGATCATCTTATAATGCTACCGTCAATCAAAGCAAGATAAGATGCATAAAAGATAAACATCACATGCAATCAATATAAGTGATATGATATGGCCGTCATCATCTTGTGCCTTTGATCTCCATCTCCAAAGTACTATCATGATCTCTATCCTCACCGGCATGACACCATGATCTCCATCATCTTGATCTATATCAATGTGTCGTCACACGGTCGTCTCGCCAACTATTGCTCTTGCAACTATTGCTATCGCATAGTGATAAAGTAAAGCAATTATTTGGTGCTTGCATCTTATGCAATAAAGAGACAACCATAAGGCTTTTGCCAGTTGCCGATAACTTTAACAAAACACGATCATCTCATACAACAACTTATATCTCATCACGTTTTGACCATATCACATCACAACATGCCCTGCAAAAACAAGTTAGACGTCCTCTACTTTGTTGTTGCAATTTTTACGTGGCTGCTACGGGCTTAAGCAAGAACCAATCTTACCTACGCATCAAAACCACAACGATAGTTTGTCAAGTTGGTGATGTTTTAACCTTCGCAAGGACCGGGCGTAGCCATACTCGGTTCAACTAAAGTTGGAGAAACTGTCACCCGCTAGCCACCTTTGTGCAAAGCACGTCGGGAGAACCGGTCTCGCGTAAGCGTACGCGTAATGTCGGTCCGGGCCGCTTCATCCAACAATACCGCCGAACCAAAGTATGACATGCTGGTAAGCAGTATGACTTATATCGCCCACAACTTACTTGTGTTCTACTCATGCATATAACATAAAACCATAAAAACCTAGGCTCGGATGCCACTTTTGGGGAACGTAGTAATTTCAAAAAAATTCCTACGCACACGCAAGATCATGGTGATGCATAGCAACGAGGGGGGGAGTATGATCTACGTACCTTGTATATCGACAACGGAAGCGTTTGGTTGATGTAGTCGTACGTCTCCACGGCCCGACCGATCAAGCACCGAAACTACGTCACCTCCGAGTTCTAGCACACGTTCAGCTCAATGATGATCCCCGGACTCCGATCCAGCAAAGTGTCGGGGAAGAGTTCCGTCAGCACGACGGTGTGGTGACGATCTTGATGAACTACTGCAGCAGGGCTTCGCCTACATATTCTACGAAGATCTTTATCGGTCAGACCGCATAACAACATACGTTGTTCCCTTTGTCATCGGTATGTTACTTGCCCGAGATTCGATCGTCGGTATCCAATACCTAGTTCAATCTCATTACCGGCAAGTCTCTTTACTCGTTCTGTAATACATCATCCCGCAACTAACTCATTAGTTGCAATGCTTGCAAGGCTTTAAGTGATGTGCATTACCGAGAGGGCCCAGAGATACCTCTCCGACAATCGGAGTGACAAATCCTAATCTCGAAATACGCCAACCCAACATTTACCTTTGGAGACACCTGTTGAGCTCCTTTATAATCACCCAGTTACGGTGTGACGTTTGGTAGCACACAAAGTGTTCCTCCAGCAAACGGGAGTTGCATAATCTCATAGTCATAGGAACATGTATAAGTCATGAAGAAAGCAATAGCAACATACTAAACAATCGGGTGCTAAGCTAATGGAATGGGTCATGTCAATCAGATCATTCACTTAATGATGTGATCCCATTAATCAAATGACAACTCATGTCTATGGTTAGGAAACATAACCATCTATGGTCAACGAGCTAGTCAAGTAGAGGCATACTAGTGACACTCTGTTTGTCTATGTATTCACACATGTATTATGTTTCCGGTTAATACAATTCTAGCATGAATAATAAACATTTATCATGAAATAAGGAAATAAATAATAACTTTATTATTGCCTCTAGGGCATATTTCCTTCATGCCCCCCACTTGGCCACCTCCTTCTCTCTCCCACTATGGCCCATTAACTCCCCGGGGGGTTCCGGTAACCCCCCCGGTACTCTGGTAATTGCCCGAACTTATCCGAAACCATTCCAGTGTCCAAACATAGCCTTCCATTATATAAATCTTTATGTCTCGACCATTTCGAGACTCGTCGTCATGTCCGTGATCACATCTGGGACTCCGAACTACCTTCGGTACATCAAAACACATAAACTCATAATACCGATCGTCATTGAACGTTAAGCGTGCGAACCCTACGGGTTCGAGACCTATGTAGATATGACCGAGACTCACTTCCGGTCAATAACCAATAGCGGAACCTGGATGCTCATATTGGTTCCTACATATTCTATGAAGATCTTTATCGGTCAAACCGCATAACAACATACGTTGTTTCCTTTGTCATCGGTATGTTACTTGCCCGAGATTCGATCGTTGGTATCATCATACCTAGTTCAATCTTGTTACAGGCAAGTCTCTTTACTCATTCTGTAATGCACCATCTTGTAACTAACTCATTAGTCACATTGCTTGCAAGGCTTTATAGTGATGTGCATTACCGAGAGGGCCCAGAGATACCTCTCCGACAATCGGAGTGACAAATCCTAATCTCGATCTATGCCAACTCAACAAACACCATCGGAGACACCTGTAGAGCATCTTTATAATCACCCAGTTACGTTGTGACGTTTGATAGCACACTAAGTGTTCCTCCGGTATTCGGGAGTTGCATAATCTCATAGTCATAGGAACATGTATAAGTTATGAAGAAAGCAATAGCAATAAACTAAACAATCATAGTGCAAAGCTAACGGATGGGTCAAGTCAATTGCATCATTCTCTAATGATGTGATCCCGTTCATCAAATGACAACTCTTGTCCATGGCTAGGAAACTTAACCATCTTTGATTAACGAGCTAGTCAAGTAGAGACATACTAGTGACACTCTGTTTGTCTATGTATTCACACATGTACTAAGTTTCCGGTTCATACAATTCTAGCATGAATAATAAACATTTCATGATATAAGGAAATATAAATAACAACTTTATTATTGCCTCTAGGGCATATTTACTTCACAATATTGGTTCTACAACTGGATCTGATCAAAGATAGAGAGGAAGAATTTTCATAGATACTGTGATTCTCTGGTCGCTTCGAACTATCATCAGATGTGATTGCAGAAAGTCAATTGTGGATGGATGGATGGAGTAAGTAGTTAATTAGGTACTATGATTCTCTGGTCACTTCGAACTATCATCAGATGTAACTGCATTAACAGAGATAATACTTGATCTAGCGCACATGGATCATGGATGGCAGCAAAATGACACTTGACAGGTGTGCAAACATGAACTATGTATGCTGACAGGAATCACCCGAGGCCTATTGTTGAATCACCAAAGGTAAAGACGGAGAAGAATCAGGGGTACAGAAGAAGAGGCACAATTAACTAATCAATGCCCAACAGAATCCATAATGCTGGTGGATCAAATTATCTCTGGTAGCAAAGTATATAACATAAAAAATCCTCTTTACAAAGAGAACTTCTATCCGACAGTAGACTGACATTTCCTGATCAACAAAATAAATACTTTGGAAAGTTTTGTGGGGCGAAAACCTGGTAGCACATTGATGCGGCTTGAAGCTACGTCGGTATTTCCCCAAAGAGGAAGGGATGATGCTGCATAGCGACGGTAGGTATTTCCCTCAGTGATGAAATCAAGGTTATCGAACCAGTAGGAGAACCAAGCAACAACACGTAAACGACACCTGCACACAAATAACTGTTGGAAATATGCCCTAGAGGCAATAATAAAATAGTTATTATTATATTTCCTTGTTCATGCTATAATTGTGTTATCTGGAAATCGTAATACATGTGTGAATACATAGACCACAACATGTCCCTAGTGAGCCTCTAGTTGACTAGCTCGTTGATCAATAGATGGTTACGGTTTCCTGACCATAGACATTGGATGTCGTTGACAACGGGATCACATCATTAGGAGAATGATGTGATGGACAAGACCCAATCCTAAACCTAGCACAAGATCGTGTAGTTCGTATGCTAAAGCTTTTCCAATGTCGAGTATCCTTTCCTTAGACCATGAGAATGTGCAGCTCCCGGTGTAGGAGTACTTTGGGTGTGCCAAACGTCACAACGTAACTGGGTGGCTATAAAGGTACACTATGGGTATCCCTGAAAGTATCTGTTGGGTTGGCACAAATCGAGACTGGGATTTGTCACTCCGTATGATGGAGAGGTATCTCTGGGCCCACTCGGTAAGACATCATCGTAATGAGCTCAATGTGACTAAGGGGTTGGTCACGGGATGATGTGTTACAGAACAAGTAAAGATACTTGCCGTAACGAGATTGAACAAGGTATCGGTATACCGACGATCGAATCTTTGGCAAGTGCTATACCGGTAGACAAAGGGAATCGTATACGGGATTGATTGAATCCTTGACATCGTGGTTCATCCGATGAGATCATCATGGAACATGTGGGAGACAACACGGGTATCCAGATCCCGCTGTTGGTTATTGGCCGGAGAGATGTCTCGGTCATGTCTGCATGGTTCCCGAACCCGTAGGGTCTACACACTTAAGGTTCGATGACGCTAGGGTTATAGGGAATAGAAGTACGTGGTTACAGAATGTTGTTCGGAGACCCGGATGAGATCCCAGACGTCACGAGGAGTTCCGGAATGGTCCGGAGGTAAAGATTTATATATGGGAAGTCCCGTTTTGGACACCAGCAGTGTGGGCGTTATCCGTAACGTACCAGGACCACCAGAAGGGTTCGGGGGTCCACCGGGAGGGGCCACCAGCCCCGGAGGCTTGCGTGGGCCAAGTGTGGGAAGGGACCAGCCCCTAGGTGGGCTGGTGCGCCTCCCACAAGAGGCCCAAGGCGCATGGAAGGGGAGAAGGGGGAAACCCTAGCTCAGATGGGCCTAAGGCCCACCTAGGGTGCGCCCCCCCTCTCTCCCCCTCTAGCTGCCCCCTCGATGCATCTAGGGCTGGCCGACACCCCTAGGGGGGAACCCTAGATGGGTGCGTAGCCCCTCCCCTCCCCCTATATATAGTGGGGGTTTGGGGGCTGCCAGAGACACGAGTCTCCCTCCCTCTTGGCGCAGCCCTACCCCTCTCCCTCCTCATCTCTCGCAGTGCTTGGAGAAGCCCTGCTGGAGTGCCACGCTCCTCCACCACCACCACCCCGTCGTGCTGCTGCTGGACGGGGTCTTCCCCAACCTCTCCCTCTCCCCTTGCTGGATCAAGGCGCGGGAGACGTCACCGGGCTGCACGTGTGTTGAATGCGGAGGCACCGTTGTTCGGTGCTTAGATCGGATTCGGTCGCGATCTGAATCGCTTCGTGTACGACTCCTTCATCCGTGTTCTTGTAACGCTTCCGTTCCACGATCTTCAAGGGTATGAAGATACACTCCCCTCTCTCTCGTTGCTAGTCTCTCCATAGATTGATCTTGGTGATGCGTAGAAATTTTTTAATTTCTGCAACGATCCCCAACAGTGGCATCATGAGCCAGGTCTATGCGATGTTTCTATGCACGAGTAGAACACAAGTTGTTGTGGGCGTCGATTTTGTAAATTTACTTGCCGTTACTAGTCTTATCTTGATTCAGCGGCCTCGTGGGATGAAGCGGCCCGGACCGACCTTACACGTACTCTTATGTGAGACTGGTTCCACCGACTGACATGCACTAGTTGCATAAGGTGGCTAGCGGGTGTCTGTCTCTCCCACTTTAGTCGTGGATTCGATGAAAAGGTTCCTTATGAAGGGTAAATAGAAATTGGCATATCACGTAGAGGTTTTGGCATAGGTAAGAAACGTTCTTGCTAGAAACCTATAGCAGCCATGTAAAAACTTGCAACAACAATTAGAGGACGTCTAACTTGTTCTTGCAGCATATGCCGTGTCATGTGATATGGCCAAAAGGATGTGATGAATGATATATGTGATGTATGAGATTGATCATGTTATTGTAATAGGAATCACGACTTGCATGTCGATGAGTATGACAACTGGCAGGAGCCGTAGGAGTTGTCTTAATTTATTTATGACCTGTGTGTCAACATAAACGTCATGTAATTACTTTACTTTATCGCTAACCATTAGCCATAGTAGTAGAAGTAATAGTTGGCGAGACAACTTCATGAAGACACGATGATGGAGATCATGATGATGGAGGTCATGGTGTCATGCCGGTGACGATGATGATCATGGCGCCCCGAAGATGGAGATCAAAAGGAGCAAAATGATATTGGCCATATCATGTCACTATTTGATTGCATGTGATGTTTATCATGTTTTTACATCTTATTTGCTTAGAACGATGGTAGCTTAAATAAGATGATCCCTCGCAATAATTTCAAGAAAGTGTTCCCCCTAACTGTGCACCGTAGCTAAGGTCTGTTGTTTCGAAGCACCACATGATGATCGGGTGTGATAGGTTCTAACGCTCGCATACAACGGGTGTAAGCCAGATTTACACACGTAATACACTTAGGTTGACTTGACGAGCCTAGCATGTACAGACATGGCCTCGGAACACGGAAGACCGAAAGGTCAAACATGAGTCGTATAGAAGATACGATCAACATAAAGATGTTCACCAATGATGACTAGTCCATCTCACGTGATGATCGGACACGGCCTAGTTGATTCGGATTATGTATCACTTAGATGACTAGAGGGTTGTCTATCTGAGTGGGAGTTCATTAAATAATTTGATTAGATGAACTTAATTATCATGAACATAGTCTAAAAACTTTGCAATATGTCTTGTAGATCAAATGGCCCACGCTAATGTTGCCCTCAACTTCAACGAGTTCCTAGAGAAAACCAAGCTGAAAGACGATGGTAGCAACTACATGGACTAGGTCCGTAACCTGAGGATTATCCTCATAACTGCATAGAAAGCATATGTCCTTGAAGCACCGCTAGGTGATGCACCTGTTTTCCCAGCAACTCACGATGTTATGAACGCCTGGCAGTCGCGTAGTGATGATTACTCCCTGGTTCAGTGCGGCATGCTTTACAGCTTAGAACCGGGGCTCCAAAAGCGTTTTGAGCAGCACGGAGCATATGAGATGTTCCAAGAGCTGAAAATGGTTTTCCAAGCTCATGCCCGGGTTGAGAGATATGAAATCTCCGACAAGTTCTACAGTTGTAAAATGGAGGAGAATAGTTATGTCAGCGAGCACATACTCAAAATGTCTGGGTTGCACAACCGCTTATCTCAGCTGGGAGCTAATCTCCCCGATGATGCGGTCATTGACAGAATCCTTTAGTCACTCCCACCTAGCTACAAGAGCTTTGTGATGAACTTCAATATGCAGGGGATGTAAAAGACCATTCCTGAGGTATATTCAATGCTGAAATCAGCGGAGGTGGAGATCAAAAAGGAACATCAAGTGTTGATGGTGAATAAAACCACTAAGTTCAAGAAAGGCAAGGGTAAGAAGAACTTCAAGAAGGATGGCAAGGGAGTTGCCGCGCCCGGTAAGCCAGTTGTTGGGAAGAAGACAAAGCATGGACCCAAGCCTGAGACTGAGTGCTTTTATTGCAAGGGAAACAGTCACTGGAAGCAGAACTGCCCCAAGTACTTAGCGGATAAGAAGGCCGGCAATACCAAAGGTATATGTGATATACATGTTATTGATGTGTACCTAACCAGCGCTCGTAGTAGCTCCTGGGTATTTGATACCGGTGCGGTTTCTCATATTTGTAACTCAAAACAGGAGCTACGGAATAAGCGGAGACTGGCAAAGGACGAGGTGACGATGCACGTCGGGAATGGTTCCAAGGTCGATGTGATCGCCTTCGGCACGCTACCTCTACATTTACACCTACGGGATTAGTTTTAAACCTCAATAATTGTTATTTAGTACCAGCTTTGAGCATGAACATTGCATCTGGATCTCGTTTAATGCGAGATGGCTACTCATTTAAATCTGAGAATAATGGTTGTTCTATTTATATGAGAGACATGTTTTATGGTCATGCCCCGCTGGTCAATGGTTTATTCTTATTTAATCTCAAACGTGATGTTACACATATTCATAGTGTGAATGCCAAAAAATGTAAGGTTGATAATGATAGTCCCACATACTTGTGGCACTGCCGCCTTGGTCACATTGGTGTCCAACGCATGAAGAAACTCCATGCAGATGGACTTTTGGAATCTCTTGATTATGAATCATTTGACACATGCGAACCATGCCTCATGGGCAAAATGACCAAGACTCCGTTCTCCGGAACAATAGAGCGAGCAACCAACTTATTGGAAATCATACATACTGATGTGTGCGGTCCAATGAGCATTGAGGCTCGCGGTGGTTATCGCTATGTTCTCACCCTCACGGATGACTTAAGTGGATATGGGTATGTCTACTTAATGAAACACAAGTCTGAGACATTTGAAAAGTTCAAGGAATTTCAGAGTGAGGTTGAGAATCAACGTGACATGAAAATCAAGTTCTTACGATCAGATCGTGGGGGAGAATATTTGAGTCACGAATTTGGCATGCACTTAAGGAAATGTGGAATTGTTTCACAACTCACACCACCTGGGACACCTCAGCGTAATGGTGTGTCTGAACGTCGTAATCGCACTCTATTGGATATGGTGCGATCTATGATGTCTCTTACCAATCTACCGCTATCATTTTGGGGTTATGCTATAGAGACTGCCACATTCACTTTAAATAGGGCTCCGTCGAAATCCGTTGAGATGACACCGTATGAATTGTGGTTTGGGAAGAAACCTAAGCTGTCGTTTCTGAAAGTTTGGGGATGTGATGCTTATGTCAAGAAACTTCAACCTGAAAAGCTCGAACCCAAATCGGAAAAATGTGTCTTCATAGGATACCCTAAGGAAACTATTGGGTATACCTTCTACCTCAGATCCGAAGGCAAGATCTTTGTTGCCAAGAATGGATCCTTTCTAGAGAAAGAGTTTCTCTCGAAAGAAGTAAGTGGGAGGAAAGTAGAACTTGATGAAGTATTGCCTCTTGAACCAGAGATTAGCGCAGCTCAAGAAAATGTTTCTGTGGTGCCTGCACCGACTAGAGAGGAAGTTAATGAAGATGATCATGAAACTTCATATCAAGTTTCTACTAAACTTCGTAGGTCCACAAGGACACGTTCCGCACCAGAGTGGTACGGCGACCCTGTCCTGGAAATCATGTCGTTAGACAATGGTGAACCTTTGAACTATGAAGAAGCGATGGCGGGCCCGGATTCTGACAAATGGCTTGAAGCCATGAAATCCGAGATAGGATCCATGTATGAAAACAAAGTCTGGACTTTGACTGACTTGCCCGATGATCGATGAGCCATAGAAAATAAATGGATCCTTAAGAAGAAGACAGACGCGGATGGTAATGTAACCATCTATAAGGCTCGGCTTGTCGCCAAGGGTTATCGACAAGTTCAAGGGGTTGACTATGATGAGACCTTCTCACCCGTAGCGAAGCTGAAGTCTGTCCGAATCATGTTAGCAATTGCTGCATTCTATGATTATGAGATATGGCAAATGGACGTCAAAACGACATTCCTTAATGGTTTCCTTAAGGAATAATTGTATATGATGCAGCCGGAAGGTGTTGTCGATCCTAAGAATGTTGACAAGGTATGCAAGCTCCAACGCTCGATCTATGGGCTGGTGCAAGCATCTCGGAGTTGGAACATTCGTTTTGATGAGATGATCAAAGCGTTTGGGTTTACACAGATTTATGGAGAAGCCTGTGTTTACAAGAAAGTGAGTGGGAGCTCTGTAGCATTTCTCATATTATATGTGGATGACATACTATTGATGGGAAATGATATAGAACTCTTGGAAAGCATAAAGGCCTACTTGAATAAGTGTTTTTCAATGAACGACCTTGGAGAAGCTGCTTACATATTAGGCATCAAGATCTATAGAGATAGATCGAGACGCCTCATTGGTCTTTCACAAAGCACGTACCTTGACAAGATATTGAAGAAGTTCAATATGGATCAGTCCAAGAAGGGGTTCTTGCCTGTATTGCAAGGTGTGAGATTGAGCACGGCTCAATGCCTGACCATGGTAGAAGATAGAGAAAAGATGAGTGTCATCAGCCTCGGCCATAGGGTCTATTATGTATGCCATGCTGTGTACCAGACCTGATGTAAACCTTGCCGTAAGTTTGGTAGGAAGGTACCAAAGTAATCCCGGCATGGAACACTGGACAGCAGTCAAGAATATCCTGAAGTACCTGAAAAGGACTAAGGATATGTTTCTCGTTTATGGAGGTGACGAAGAGCTCATCGTAAAGGGTTACGTCAATGCTAGTTTCGACACAGATCTGGATAACTCCAAGTCACAAACCGGATACGTGTGTATTTTGAATGGTAGGGCAGTCAGCTGGTGCAGTTGCAAGCAAAGCGTCATGGCGGGATCTACATGTGAAGCGGAGTACATGGTAGCCTCGGAGGCAGTACATGAAGCAATCTGTATGTAGGAGTTCATTACCGACCTAGGAGTTATTCCCAATGCATCGGGCCCGATGACTCTCTTCTGTGACAACACTGGAGCCATTGCCCTTGCCAAGGTGCCCAGGTTTCACAAGAAGACCAGGCATATCAAGTGTCGCTTCAACTCCATTCGTGAAAATGTTCAAAATGGACACATGCATATTTGTAAAGTGCGTACGGACCTGAATGTCGCAGATCCGTTGACTAAACCCCTTCCATGAGCAAAACATGATCAACACCAGAACGATATGGGTGTTCGATTCATCACAATGTAACTAGATTATTGACTCTGGTGCAAGTGGGAGACTGTTGGAAATATGCCCTAGAGGCAATAATAAAATAGTTATTATTATATTTCCTTGTTCATGATAATTGTCTATTGTTCATGCTATAATTGTGTTATCCGGAAATCACAATACATGTGTGAATACATAGACCACAACATGTCCCTAGTAAGCCTCTAGTTGACTAGCTCGTTGATCAATAGATGGTTACGGTTTCCTGACCATGGACATTGGATGTCATTGACAATGGGATCACATCATTAGGAGAATGATATGATGGACAAGACCCAATCCTAAACCTAGCACAAGATCGTGTAGTTCGTATGCTAAAGCTTTTCCAATGTCGAGTATCCTTTCCTTAGAACATGAGATTGTGCAACTCCCAGATACCGCAGGAGTACTTTGGGTGTGCCAAACATCACAACGTAACTGGGTGGATATAAAGGTACACTACGGGTATCCCCGAAAGTATCTGTTGGGTTGGCACGAATCGAGACTGGGATTTGTCACTCCGTATGACGGAGAGGTATCTTTGGGCCCACTCGGTAAGACATCATCGTAATGAGCTCAATGTGACTAAGGGGTTGGTCATAGGATGATGTGTTACAGAATGAGTAAAGAGACTTGTCGTAACGATATTGAATAAGGTATCGGTATACCGACGATCGAATCTCGGGCAAGTGTTATACTGGTAGACAAAGGGAATCGTATACGGGATTGATTGAATCCTTGACATCATGGTTCATCCGATGAGATCATTGTGGAACATGTGGGAGCCAACATGGGTATCCAGATCCCGCTGTTGGTTATTGGCTGGAGAGATGTCTCGGTCATGTCTGCATGGTTCCCGAACCCGTAGGGTCTACATACTTAAGGTTCGATGACGCTAGGGTTATAGGGAATAGAAGTACGTGGTTACCGAATGTTGTTCGGAGTCCCGGATGAGATCCCGGACGTCACGAGGAGTTCCGGAATGGTCCAGAGGTAAAGATTTATATATGGGAAGTCCCGTTTTAGACACCGGAAGTGTTCTGGGCGTTATCCGTAACGTACCGGGACCACCGGGAGGGGCCACCAGCCCCGGAGGCTTGCGTGGGCCAAGTGTGGGAAGGGACCAGCCCCTAGGTGGGCTGGTGCGCCTCCCACAAGAGGCCAGGGCACATGGAAGGGGAGAAGGGGGAAACCCTAGGCTCATATGGGCCTTAGGCCCACCTAGGGTGCGCCCCCCCTCTCTCCCCCTCTGGCCGCCCCCCTACATGCATCTAGGGCTGGCCGCCACCCCTAGGGGGGAACCCTAGATGGGGGCGCAGCCCCTCCCCTCCCTCTATATATAGTGGGGGGTTTTGGGGCTGCTAGAGACACGAGTGTTGAACGCGGAGGCACCGTTGTTTGGTGCTTAGATCGGATTCGGCCGCGATCTGAATCGCTTCGTGTACGACTCCTTCATCCGCGTTCTTGTAACGCTTCCGTTTCGCGATCTTCAAGGGTATGAAGATACACTCCCCTCTCTCTCGTTGCTAGTCTCTCCATAGATTGATCTTGGTGATGCGTAGAAATTTTTTAATGTCTGCAACGATCCCCAACAATAACAAGTACTCATAACCCGACGTACTAAAGGGGTTGTCAATCCCTTTCGGGTAACGGCGCCAGAAATTGGCAAACGGACGTGAATAAATTGTAGTAGATTGATAGATCGAATGCCAAATAAAATAAATAAGAATAAAATGCAGGAAGGTATTTTTGTATTTTGGGGTTTAATGGATCTGAAAATAAAAGGCAAATAAAATAGATCACAAAGGCAAATAATATGAGAATGAGACCCGGGGGATGTAGCTTTCACTAGTGGCTTCTCTCGAGAAAAATAGCAAACGGTGGGTAAACGAATTATTGTTGGGCAATTGATAGAACTGTTGGGGAACGTAGCAGAATTTAAAATTTTCTACGCATCACCAAGATCAATCTATGGAGTCATCTAGCAACGAGGGAAGAGGAGTGCATCTACATACCCTTGTAGATCGCGAGCGGAAGCGTTCAAGAGAAACGGGTTGATGGAGTCGTACTCGTCGTGATCTAAATCACCGATGACCGAGCGCCGAACGGACGGCACCTCCGCGTTCAACACACGTACGGTTGGGAAGACGTCTCCTCCTTCTTGATCCAGCAAGGGGAAGGAGAGGTTGATGGAGATCCAGCAGCACGACGGCGTGGTGGTGGAAGCAGCGGTGATCTCGGCAGGGCGCCAAGCTCCAACGAGAGAGAGAGGTGTTACGTGGGGAGAGGGAGGCGCCAGGGACTCAGGTGCGGCTTCCCTCCCCCCCCCCCTATATATAGGGCCCCTAAGGGGGGGCGCCGTCCCTAGGAGATCCAGTTGTCACACCCTAGCTAGTTATGCATTAGAGTGTTGCATCATGTTTACTCATTCATCAGAAACTTGAAATGGGGATGACAGAACCCCCAGTCCCCTCTGAAACCAACTAGGGTTTACTAAAATAATTTTTCAATGAACCTGAAATGCCCTTCTAAAGTGTCCATCATTTTTGCTTTGGTTCAGAACCTCTGCCAAAAGTGGTGCACATTTTCCTAGGCCATCCTAGGGTTTTGAATTAAATCATAACTATTTGAATTTGGGCATTTAAAATTATATAAAATATTTAAATGCTCAAATATCTCCAAACTAAAATGTTTCATGTTGGAAATAATCCAACTATGGACCAGGAGTAGTTTGGTGATTTTTGGAGTTGCCTAGGTATTTTATTTAATTCAACAAAGTTGCAGTTATATTAAATAAAAACAGAAAACAGAAAATAAAGAAAGGGGAAGACTTACCTGTGCGGCCCAGCCAGCTGGCCAGCCCAGCCAGCAACCGACCCAGCCCAGCACTGTAGCTCCCCGTCGTCTTCCTCCCCTCGCCCCGAAGCTGCTGCGTGCTCGCGCGCGCGTGGCCGCGCGGCCACCTCCTGCTTGCCGACGCCCTCCTGGTCGCGTGGACGACGCCCGCAGCCCGTCCCGATCCCCCCTGCTCTCTCTCACTCTCCCCGGCTCTCTCCTTCCTCTCCCTCACTCTCTCTCTCTCACGGCCGAAGCTCACCGTCGCCGCCGTTCGCCTTAGCCACCGTCTCCGACCACCCCTCGCTTCCCCGACCAGCTCAGAAGCTCCGCCTCAACTCCTTCTTCCTCCCCACCGCTCCACGGGTCCCCGGAAGCCCTGCATCGCCGCCACGTCGCCGTTCCCCTCTTCGGACTCCGACCACCGTTGCCGTCAAATTCGTCGTCTCCGACGCGTCCCCGAGCCCGCTTCGACGCCCACTGCAACCGCGGTGAGCTACGCCACCGTTTCCCCCTTCTCCCCTGCTCTCTCCCGACCCCTAGGCCCTAGCCCCACCGCGGCCGAAAGCTTCACGCCGCCGGCGATGTCGCCGTCGTGGCCACGATCGCCGTAGCGCCCAACCGAGCACGCCATCGTGCTCCACATCTCACTAGGAGCACGTAGCACGCTCCAACACCCCCCCTAACACCCTGCAACACCGTTCCCGTGCACGACCGAACCCCGGCCGCCGCAGCCGAGCTCGCCGCCGTCGACTCCGGCCACCCCGACCCCAACGGACTCCGCCAAGAGCCGCGGGTCGTCCTC
>NC_041386.1:637105615-637135334 GCF_002162155.2 Triticum dicoccoides
CAGCCGTAGTCTATGCACTTAAGACCTGGCGACATTATCTCCTCGGTAATCGTTGCGAAATATTCACTGATCACCAAAGTCTGAAGTATATTTTCACCCAACCGGATTTGAATCTCAGGCAGAGACGTTGGGTTGAATTGATCACAGACTTCGACTTAGGGATAACCTATACCCCAGGGAAAGCCAACGTCATGGCTGATGCGCTAAGTCGTAAATCTTATTGTAACAACCTGATGTTACAACAAAGTCAACCGCTTCTCCATGAGGAATTTCGGAAGCTTAACCTTCACATTGTACCTCAAGGTTTTCTCTCCACCTTGGTGGCAAAACCTACCCTTACGGATCAAATTATCAACGCACAGAAGGTAGATCCGGGAATCTCCCGCATCAAGAGAAACATTCAAAAAGGAATTGCGAATTGTTTCTCCGTTAATGATCAAGGAGTCGTATACTTCGGGAATCGACTAATAGTTCCCAAAGTGCGCAACCTAAGGCGATTAATCCTTAAGGAAGCTCATGAATCTCCTCTCACCATTCATCCCGGTAGCACAAAAATGTATCAGGACCTACGCCAGAGGTTCTGGTGGACTAGGATGAAGAGAGAAATCGCTCAGTATATTGCTAATTGCGACGTCTGTCGTCGTGTAAAAGCAGAGCATCAACGGCCTGCTGGCACCCTTCAACCATTAGCTATTCCTGAATGGAAATGGGATAAAATTGGTATGGATTTCATTACCGGTTTTCCCAGGACCAAAAGAGGGAATAATGCTATTTTCGTTGTGGTCGATCGTCTTTCCAAAGTAGCTCATTTCTTACCTGTTCGTGAGAGTATAACCGCTAGTCAACTGGCAGACTTATACATCTCCCGAATAGTGTCTCTTCATGGTGTCCCTTTGGAAATCAATTCGGATCGAGGAAGTCTTTTCACCTCTCGATTTTGGGAAAGTTTCCAAAATGCTATGGGAACCCGTCTCTCCTTTAGCACCGCTTTCCACCCTCAGTCAAGTGGTCAAGTGGAACGCGTCAATCAGATTCTAGAAGACATGCTTCGAGCCTCTGTTATCTCGTTCGGAATGGACTGGGAGAAGTGCCTTCCATTTGCCGAATTCGCTTACAACAACAGCTATCAATCCAGCTTGGGTAAAGCCCCTTTTGAAGTCCTCTATGGACGGCGATGTCGAACACCCCTTAACTGGTCAGAGACCGGGGAAAGACAATTCTTTGGCCCGGATATGATTCAGGAAGCAGAAGAACAAGTTCGTATCGTTCGTGAAAAGTTGAAAACAGCCCAATCCCGTCAAAAGAGTCAATATGACCGAAAACATAAGGCTATGACTTTCGAGGTTGACGAGAAGGCCTATCTTCGGGTCACCCCTCTGAAGGGAACCCATCGTTTCGGTATCAAAGGCAAATTGGCTCCTCGTTACATTGGACCTTTTCGCATTCTTGCCAAACGAGGAGAAGTTGCCTACCAATTGGAACTACCTCCGCACCTCTCCAGAGTTCACGATGTCTTCCACATTTCTCAACTCAGGCGTTGCTTCTCGGATCCTATCCGTGAAGTGGACCACGAAACGCTTGATCTCCAAGATAATCTTACCTATCGAGAGTACCCCATTCGTATCCTCGATCAAGCCGAACGTACCACGCGACGTCATAATATCAAGTTTCTCAAGGTTCAATGGTCGCACCATTCTGAAGATGAAGCAACCTGGGAAAGGGAGGATCGTCTTCGACTTGAATATCCCGCCTTCTTCCCGGAGGAACCCAAATCTCGGGACGAGATTCTTTTGAGTGGGGGTGAGTTGTCACACCCTAGCTAGTTATGCATTAGAGTGTTGCATCATGTTTACTCATTCATCAGAAACTTGAAATGGGGATGACAGAACCCCCAGTCCCCTCTGAAACCAACTAGGGTTTACTAAAATAATTTTTCAATGAACCTGAAATGCCCTTCTAAAGTGTCCATCATTTTTGCTTTGGTTCAGAACCTCTGCCAAAAG
This sequence comes from Triticum dicoccoides, assembly GCF_002162155.2. Lineage (NCBI taxonomy): Eukaryota > Viridiplantae > Streptophyta > Magnoliopsida > Poales > Poaceae > Triticum > Triticum dicoccoides. Next base: position 637,107,619 of record NC_041386.1, read on the forward strand.
TGGTGCACATTTTCCTAGGCCATCCTAGGGTTTTCAATTAAATCATAACTATTTGAATTTGGGCATTTAAAATTATATAAAATATTTAAATGCTCAAATATCTCCAAACTAAAATGTTTCATGTTGGAAATAATCCAACTATGGACCAGGAGTAGTTTGGTGATTTTTGGAGTTGCCTAGGTATTTTATTTAATTCAACAAAGTTGCAGTTATATTAAATAAAAACAGAAAACAGAAAATAAAGAAAGGGGAAGACTTACCTGTGCGGCCCAGCCAGCAACCGACCCAGCCCAGCACTGTAGCTCCCCGTCGTCTTCCTCCCCTCGCCCCGAAGCTGCTGCGTGCTCGCGCGCGCGCGGCCGCGCGGCCACCTCCTGCTTGCCGACGCCCTCCTGGCCGCGTGGACGACGCCCGCAGCCCGTCCCGATCCCCCCTGCTCTCTCTCACTCTCCCCGGCTCTCTCCTTCCTCTCCCTCACTCTCTCTCTCTCACGGCCGAAGCTCACCGTCGCCGCCGTTCGCCTTAGCCACCGTCTCCGACCACCCCTCGCTTCCCCGACCAGCTCAGAAGCTCCGCCTCGACTCCTTCTTCCTCCCCACCGCTCCACGGGTCCCCGGAAGCCCTGCATCGCCGCCACGTCGCCGTTCCCCTCTTCGGACTCCGACCACCGTCGCCGTCAAATTCGTCGTCTCCGACGCGTCCCCGAGCCCGCTTCGACGCCCACTGCAACCGCGGTGAGCTACGCCACCGTTTCCCCCTTCTCCCCTGCTCTCTCCCGACCCCTAGGCTCTAGCCCCACCGCGGCCGAAAGCTTCACGCCGCCGGCGATGTCGCCGTCGTGGCCACGATCGCCGTAGCGCCCAACCGAGCACGCCATCGTGCTCCACATCTCACTAGGAGCACGTAGCACGCTCCAACACCCCCCCTAACACCCTGCAACACCGTTCCCGTGCACGACCGAACCCCGGCCGCCGCAGCCGAGCTCGCCGCCGTCGACTCCGGCCACCCCGACCCCAACGGACTCCGCCAAGAGCCGCGGGTCGTCCTCAGCTTCACTCCGGTGGCCTCCGCGGTTCATTTGGTGGCCGAAACGACCAAAACCACTATCGCCGCCGCACTGATGGTCGCCGCCGGCCAGAACTCCGGCGAGCTGACATGGCCTAGTTAATTAGCCACTAAACCACCACCTACTGACGCTGACAAGTGGGCCCCAGGGCTTAGTCAAAGCTAACCAGCCCGGGTCAACACGGGATTAGCCCCTGTGTCACTGACGTGTGGACCCCACACGTCAGGTTTGATCCGAGCCAGCCTTGTTGACCTGCTGATGTCACTGTGACGTCAGGCTGACGCAGTAAATGATATTTCTGGATTTAAATTAAATCAGGAAATTCCAGAATATTAATTAAACTTCAAAAATTCATAACTTTTATTCTGTAACTCCAAATTGGACAAATTATATATGAAAAATGATCAGAAAAATCCAATCTATCCATCTGTACTATTTTCATGCATGATCCAACAAGTTAAATGGATGTTTTAATCAGAACAAGGAAAAGCACTTTAAAAGGCCATATTTGAAATTGAAATTTGAATCTTTGATTCAAATTTGTTCAAACCCTTCTGGCTTTAGTTGCATTAGCCCAACACACTCATATTGCCATGTTTCATGCATGCATCATATTGTTGCAGATTGTTTGGTGATGCCTGTGTATCGTTATCCTTTACGACAGGATCTGTCCCCGAGGAGTACCGTGACTACCCTAACGAAGAACCGTATCCGTGCATCGAACCATCAGGCAAGCAACCAACCATTTGATCATATCGATACAATCCCATGTTCTCGCTCCTGCTCTCTTTTACTGCATTAAGACAACGCGATTCAAACTGCTGTGTGCTACGGTAGTTGAACCCATTTCCTCTGCATGACCTGTCATTGCCACAGTAACTAGATGAAACCCACTAGCATGTGTAGGAGTTGATTGAGCCATATGTATGTGTTGTTCCTACCTTGCTATGCCTGCTATGCTTAGAGTCGTGTCAGGTCTGGTTCATCTGGGTGATGGGCTAGAGTGAAATGATTATGTCGATAATGAGAGTGGTGTGGTGAACACGATTTGGTAAAGGTATCAATGAGAGGCCATGTAGGAGTACATGGTGGGTTGTTTCATTGAAGCCGACCTTAAGCACTGAGATCTGTATGTGTGATTTAAGAATCAGCTACTACCATGCATTGGGCCCGAAACCAATGGACCCTCTCGACTTCTTATTCACCCTAGTTCTCCGTCCAGGAGTTGCAAGTAGTTTCTGGTGTTTGTAGCCTACTGGAGGCCGTGGACAGCGCTGACCGTAGGGGTGGGCTGTGATGCGGTAGGTACGTGGCCGGGTGTACCGAATACCCGTTAGGTATCTCGGGAACCCTGTTCACATCGTTCGGGGCCGTATGGGAAACCTCGGCCGGACTCCCTGCGGATGGAACCTGAATAGGCGATAAACCTAGACTAGAGGCTTAGGTGATTAGGTAGGTCGTGGCCGACACCCACGTTGGGCTTCCGCTTGAAGGTTGCCGAGTACATGTCGTGTAAACGACGGTAAGTGGTGAGAGCGTGTATGAAGAAGTACCCCCTGCAGGGTTAACATGATCTATTCGAATAGCCGCGTCCGCGGTAAAGGACTACTTGGTTGCCTATACAGTTCATAGACAAGTAAATGGAAACTACTAAAAGCCTCAAGATAAGTGTGAGTGCCGAGGATGGCTCCTCCGTAGGAGGACGGAGGTGGATCCTCGGTAGTGTATTGAAGTGGTGAATAGTGGACTCGTGTGCGCAAAACTATTTCAAGTTGAAGTATCGTAGGATAGCCTAGCCAAGAGTCAAAGCTGGCTTGCTGCAATAACTCCACCAACCCTTCTTGATACTATGCATGTATGTAGGATCTGATGTAAGTCTTGCTGAGTACCTTTGTACTCATGTTGCTATAATCTACATTTTTACAGAAGACGCTGCAACCCCTTCTGATAGGTTCTATGTAGACGTTGACATCAACGAGTAGGCTAAAGACCCAGGTGGTGACCCTGAGCTTATGAAGGACCACATAGTATAGCCAGAGGCTTTCCAAGCCTCTTTTATTTTACTAGTTGTCTGTACTCAGACAAGTTACTTCCGCTGCTGGCTTGTATGATTGTATGACTTGTATGCTGGGTCGTGAGACCCGTACCTTTGTGTGTATGTTATGTATGGCTCACTGAGCCTTAAATAAAGTACTTGTGTCATAGAGTCATGTTGTGATGCTTCGTTGTATTTGCACATATCGAGCATATTGTGTGTATGATTGAAATGCTTGGTATGTGTGGGATCTGGCTATCTAGTTGTTTATCTTTAGTAGCCTCTCTTACCGGGAAATGTCTCCTAGTGTTACCGCTGAGCCATGGTAGCTTGCTACTGCTCTGGAACACTTAGGCTGGCCGGCATGTGTCCTTCTTCGTTCCTGTGTCTGTCCCTTCGGGGAAATGTCATGCTTTGAGTACCGGAGTCCTGTTAGCCCGCTACAGCCCGGTTTACCGGAGTCCTGCTAGCCCAGTGCTACAGCCCGGACCCACTTGCTGATGACCGACACGTTCGAAGCTGGGTCATGGATGCCTGTCCCTGTAAGTCTGTGCCACTTTGGGTTTACGACTAGTCATGTCAGCCCGGGCTCTTTATCATATGGATGCTAGCGACACTTTCATATACGCGAGCCAAAAGGCGCAAACGGTCCCGGGAAAAGGTAAGACGACACCCGTGGGGATACCGTGCGTGAGGCCGCAAAGTGATATGAGGTGTTACCAGCTAGATCGATGTGACATCGAGTCGGGGTCCTGACACCAATCTCCAAGGGGGGCAGCGGCCAAGGGGGGACTTGCCCCCCCAGTCAGGTGGGGCGCCCCCCACCCCTAGGGTTTCCAACCCTAGGCGTAGGGGGAGGCCCATGGGGGGTGCACCAGCCCACTAGGGGCTGGTTCCCCTCCCACTTCAGCCCATGGGGTCCTCCAGGATAGGTGGCCCCACCCGGTGGACCCCCCGGGACCCTTCCGGTGGTCCTAGTACAATACTGATTACCCCCGAAACTTTCCCAATGGCCGAAACTAGACTTCCTATATATAAATCTTCACCTCCGGACCATTCCAGAACTCCTCGTGACGTCCGGGTCTCATCCGGGACTCCGAACAACTTTCGGGTTACCGCATACTAATATCTCTACAACCCTAGCGTCACCGAACCTTAAGTGTGTAGACCCTACGGGTTCGGGAGACACGCAGACATGACCGAGACGACTCTCCGGTCAATAACCAACAGCGGGATCTGGATACCCATGTTGGCTCCTACATGTTCCATGATGATCTCATCGGATGAACCATGATGTCGAGGATTCAATCAATCCCGTATTCAATTCCCTTTGTCAATCGGTACGTTACTTGCCCGAGATTCGATCGTCGGATCCTAATACCTCGTTCAATCTCGTTACGGCAAGTCACTTTACTCGTACCGCAATGCATGATCCCGTGACCAAACACTTGGTCACATTGAGCTCATTATGATGATGCATTACCGAGTGGGCCCAGAGATACCTCTCCGTCATACGGAGTGACAAATCCCAGTCTCGATCCGTGTCAACCCAACAGATACTTTCGGGGATACCTGTAGTATACCTTTATAGTCACCCAGTTACATTGTGACGTTTGGTACACCCAAAGCACTCCTACGGCATCCGGGAGTTACACGATCTCATGGTCTAAGGAAATGATACTTGACATTGGAAAAGCTCTAGCAAATGAACTACACGATCTTGTGCTATGCTTAGGATTGGGTCTTGTCCATCACATCATTCCCCTAATGACGGGATCCCATTATCAATGACATCCAATGTCCATAGTCAGGAAACCATGACTATCTATTGATCAACGAGCTAGTTAACTAGAGGCTCACTAGGGACATGTTATGGTCTATGTATTCACACATGTATTATGATTTCCAGATAACACAATTATAGCATGAACAATAGACAATTATCATGAACAAGGAAATATAATAATAATCATTTTATTATTGCCTCTAGGGCATATTTCCACAGTCTCCCACTTGCACTAGAGTCAATAATCTAGTTACATTGTGATGAATCGAACACCCATAGAGTTCTGGTGTTGATCATGTTTTGCTCGCGGAAGAGGTTTAGTCAATGGATCTGCGACATTCAGATCCGTATGTACTTTGCAAATATCTATGTCTCCATCTTGAACATTTTCACGAATGGAGTTGAAGCAACGCTTGATGTGCCTGGTCTTCTTGTGAAACCTGGGCTCCTTGGCAAGGGCAATAGCTCCAGTGTTGTCACAGAAGAGAGTGATCGGCCCCGACGCATTGGGTATGACTCCTAGGTCGGTGATGAACTCCTTCGTCCAGATTGCTTCATGCGCTGCCTCCGAGGCTGCCATGTACTCCGCTTCACATGTAGATCCCACCACGACGCTTTGCTTGCAACTGCACCAGCTTACTGCCCCACCATTCAAAATATACACATATCCGGTTTGTGACTTAGAGTCATCCAGATTTGTGTCGAAGCTAGCGTCGACGTAACCCTTTACGGCGAGATCCTCGTCACCTCCATATACAAGAAACATATCCTTGGTCCTTTCAGGTACTTCAGGATGTTCTTGACCGCTGTCCAGTGTTCCATGTCGGGATTACTTTGGTAACTACCTACCAAACTCACGGCAAGGTTTACATCAGGTCTGGTACACAGCATGACATACATGATAGACCCTATGGCTGAGGCATAGGGGACGACACTCATCTTTTCTCTATCTTCTGCCGTGGTCGGACACTGAGCTGAGCTCAATTTCACACTTGGCAACACAGGCAAGAACCCCTTCTTGGACTAATCCATATTGAACTTCTTCAATATCTTATCAAGGTATGTGCTTTGTGAAAGACCTATGAGGCGTCTCGATCTATCTCTATAGATCTTGATGCCTAATATGTAAGCAGCTTCTCCAAGGTCCTTCATTGAAAAACACTTATTCAAGTAGGCCTTAATACTGTCCAAAAGTTCTATATCATTTCCCATCAAAAGTATGTCATCCACATATAATATGAGAAATGCTACAGAGCTCCCACTCACTTTCTTGTAAACGTAGGCTTCTCCATAAGTCTGCATAAACCCAAACGCTTTGATCATTTCATTAAAGCGAATGTTCCAACTCCGAGATGCTTGCACCAGCCCATAGATGGAGCGCTGGAGCTTGCATAAATTGTTAGCATTCTTAGGATCGACAAAACCTTCCGGCTGCATCATATACAATTCTTCCTTAAGAAAGCCGTTAAGGAATGCCGTTTTGACGTCCATCTGCCATATCTCATAATCATAGTATGTGGCAATTGCTAACATGATTCGAACGGACTTCAGCTTTGCTACGGGTGAGAAGGTCTCATCGTAGTCAACCCCTTGAACTTGTCGATAACCCTTAGCGACAAGTCGAGCCTTATAGATGGTAACATTACCATCCGCGTCCGTCTTCTTCTTAAAGATCCATTTATTCTCTATCGCTCGTCGATCATCGGGCAAGTCTGTCAAAGTCCATACTTTGTTTTCATACATGGATCCTATCTCGGATTGCATGGCTTCAAGCCATTTGTTGGAATCTAGGCCCGCCATTGCTTCTTCATAGTTCGAAGGTTCACCGTTGTCTAACAACATGATTTCCAGGACTGGGTTGCCATACCATTCTGGTGTGGAACGTGTCCTTGTGGACCTTCTAAGTTTAGTAGCAACTTGATCTGAAGTACCTTGATCATTATCATTAACTTTCTCTCTAGTCGGTGCAGGCACCACAGGAACATCTTCCTGAGCTGCGCTACTTTCTGGTTCAAGAGGCAGTACTTCATCAAGTTCTACTTTCCTCCCACTTACTTCTCTCGAGAGAAACTATTTCTCCAGAAAGGACCCGTTCTTGGCAACAAAGATCTTGCCTTCGGATCTGAGGTAGAAGGTATACCCAATGGTTTCCTTAGGGTATCCTATGAAGACGCATTTTTCCGACTTGGGTTCGAGCTTTTCAGGTTGAAGTTTCTTGACATAAGCATCGCATCCCCAAACTTTTAGAAATGACAGCTTAGGTTTCTTCCCAAACCATAATTCATACGGTGTCATCTCAACGGATTTAGACGGTGCCCTATTTAAAGTGAATGTAGCTGTCTCTAGAGCGTAACCCCAAAAAGATAGCGGTAAATCAGTGAGTAACATCATAGATCGCACCATATCCAATAGAGTGCGATTACGACGTTCAGACACACCGTTACGCTGAGGTGTTCCAGGCGGCGTGAGTTGTGAAACAATTCCACATTTCCTTAAGTGCGTACCAAATTCGTGACTTAAATATTCTCCCCCACGATCTGATCGTAAGAATTTTATCTTTCGGTCACGTTGATTCTCTACCTCATTCTGAAATTCCTTGAACTTTTCAAAGGTCTCAAACTTGTGTTTCATCAAATAGACATACCCATATCTACTTAAGTCATCACTGAGAGTGAGAACATAATGATAGCCTCCGCGAGCCTCAACGCTCATTGGACCGCACACATCAGTATGTATAATTTCCAATAAGTTGGTTGCTCGCTCCATTGTTCCGCAGAACGGAGCCTTGGTCATTTTACCCATAAGGCATGGTTCGCATGTGTCAAATGATTCGAAATCAAGAGACTCCAAAAGTCCATCTGTATGGAGCTTCTTCATGCGTTTGACACCGATGTGACCAAGGCGGCAGTGCCACAGATATGTGGGACTATCATTATCAATCTTACATCTTTTGGTATTCACACTATGAATATGTGTAACATCACGTTCGAGATTCATTAAGAATAAACCATTGACCAGTGGGGCATGACCATAAAACATATCTCTCATATAATTAGAACAACCATTATTCTCGGATTTAAATGAGTAGCCATCTCGTATTAAACGAGATCCAGACACAGTGTTCATGCTCAAAGCTGGCACTAAATAACAATTATTGAGGTTTAAAACTAATCCCGTATGTAAATGTAGAGGTAGCGTGCCGACGGCGATCACATGGACCTTGGAACCATTCCCGACGCGCATCGTCACCTCGTCCTTCGCCAGTCTCCGCTTATTCCGCAGCTCCTGTTTTGAGTTACAAATATGAGCAACCGCACCGGTATCAAATACCCAGGAGCTACTACAAGTACTGGTAAGGTACACATCAATTACATGTATATCACATATACCTTTAGTGTTGCCGGCCTTCTTGTCCGCTAAGTATTTGGGGCAGTTCCGCTTCCAGTGTCCCTTTCCCTTGCAATAAAAGCACTCAGTCTCAGGTTTGGGTCCATTCTTTGGCTTCTTCCCGGCAGCTTGCTTACCGGGCGCGGCAACCCCCTTGTCGTCCTTCTTGAAGTTCTTCTTACCCTTGCTTTTCTTGAAACTAGTGGTTTTATTGACCATCAACACTTGATGTTCCTTTTTGATTTCCACCTCCGCTGATTTCAGCATTGAAAATACTTCAGGAATAGTTTTGACCATCCCCTGCATATTGTAGGTCATCACAAAGCTCTTGTAGCTAGGTGGGAGCGACTAAAGGATTCTGTTAATGACCGCCTCGTTCGAGAGGTTAATGTCCAGCTGGGACAAGCGGTTATGCAACCCAGACATTTTGAGTATGTGCTCACTGACAGAACTATTTTCCTCCATCTTACAACTGTAGAACTTGTAGGAGACTTCATATCTCTTGACCCGGGCATGAGCTTGGAAAACCATTTTCAGCTCTTCAAACATCTCATATGCTCTGTGTTGCTCAAAATGCTTTTGGAGCCCCGGTTCTAAGCTGTAAAGCATGCCGCACTGAACGAGGGAGTAATCATCAGCACGTGACTGCCAAGCGTTCATAACGTCTTGGTTCTCTGGGATGGGTGCGTCATCTAGCGGTGCTTCTAGGACATATGCTTTCTTGGCACCTATGAGGATGATCCTCAGGTTCCGGACCCAGTCCGTATAGTTGCTGCCATCATCTTTCAGCTTGGTTTTCTCTAGGAATGCGTTGAAGTTGAGGTTGACATGAGCGTTGGCCATTTGATCTACAAGACATTTTGCAAAGGTTTTTAGACTAAGTTCATGATAATTAAGTTCATCTAATCAAATTATTTAATAAACTCCCACTCAGACAGACATCCCTCAAGTCATCTAAGTGATACATGATCCGAGTCAACTAGGCCGTGTCCGATCATCACGTGAGACGGACTAGTCATCATCGGTGAACATCTTCATGTCGACCGTATCTTCTATATGACTCATGTTCGACCTTTCGGTCTTCCGTGTTCCGAGGCCATGTCTGTACATGCTAGGCTCGTCAAGTCAACCTAAGTGTATTGCGTGTGTAAATCTGGCTTACACCCGTTGTATTCGAACATTAGAATCTATCACACCTGATCATCACATGGTGCTTCAAAACAACGAACCTTCGCAACGGTGCACAGTTAGGGGGAACACTTTCTTGAAATTATTGTGAGGGATCATCTTATTTATGCTACCGTCGTTCTAAGCAAATAAGATGTAAAACATGATAAACATCACATGCAATCAAATAGTGACATGATATGGCCAATATCATTTTGCTCCTTTTGATCTCCATCTTCGGGCGCCATGATCATCGTCGTCACCGGCATGACACCATGATCTCCATCATCATGATCTCCATCATCGTGTCTTCATGAAGTTGTCTCGTCAACTATTACTTCTACTACTATGGCTAATGGTTAGCGATAAAATAAAGTAATTACATGACGTTTATGTTGACACGCAGGTCATAAATGAATTAAGACAACTCCTATGGCTCCTGCCGGTTGTCATACTCATCGACATGCAAGTCGTGATTCCTATTACAAGAACATGATCAATCTCATACATAACATATATCATTCATCACATCCTTTTGGCCATATCACATTTCATGGCACATGCTGCAAAAACAAGTTAGACGTCCTCTAATTGTTGTTGCAAGTTTTTATGTGGCTGCTATAGGTTTCTAGCAAGAACGTTTCTTATCTACGCCAAAACCACAACGTGATATGCCAATTTCTATTTACCCTTCATAAGGACCCTTTTCATCGAATCCGATCCGACTAAAGTGGGAGAGACAGACACCCGCTAGCCACCTTATGCAACTAGTGCATGTCAGTCGGTGGAACCAGTCTCACGTAAGCGTACGTGTAAGGTCGGTCCGGGCCGCTTCATCCCACGATGCCGCTGAATCAAGATAAGACTAGTAACGGCAAGTAAATTTACAAAATCAACGCCCACAACAACTTGTGTTCTACTCGTGCATAGAAACTACGCATAGACCTAGCTCATGATGCCACTGTTGGGGAACGTAGCAGAATTTAAAATTTTCTACACATCGCCAAGATCAATCTATGGAGTCATCTAGCAACGAGGGAAGAGGAGTGCATCTACATACCCTTGTAGATCGCGAGCGGAAGCGTTCAAGAGAACGGGGTTGATGGAGTCGTACTCGTCATGATCCAAATCACCGATGACCGAGCGCCGAACGGACGGCACCTCCGCGTTCAACACACGTATGGTTGGAAAGACGTCTCCTCCTTCTTGATCTAGCAAGGGGAAGGAGAGGTTGATGGAGATCCAGCAGCACGACGGCGTGGTGGTGGAAGCAACGGTGATCTCGGCAGGGCTTCGCCAAGCTCCAACGAGAGAGAGAGAGAGAGAGAGGTGTTACGTGGGGAGAGGGAGGCGCCAGGGACTCGGGTGCATCTGCCCTCCCTCCCCCCCCCCCACTATATATAGGGCCCCTAAGGGGGGGGCGCCGTCCCTAGGAGATCCAATCTCCAAGGGGGGCGGCGGCCAAGGGGGGACTTGCCCCCCAAGTCAGGTGGGGCACCCCCACCCCTAGGGTTTCCAACCCTAGGCGCAGGAGGAGGCCCATGGGGGGCGCACCAGCCCACTAGGGGCTGGTTCCCCTCCCACTTCAGCCCATGGGGCCCTCCAGGATAGGTGGCCCCACCCGGTGGACCCCCCGGGACCCTTCCGGTGGTCCCGGTACAATACCGATTACCCCCGAAACTTTCCTAATGGACGAAACTAGACTTCCTATATATAAATCTTCACCTTCGGACCATTCCGGAACTCCTCGTGACGTCCGGGATCTCATCCGGGACTCCGAGCAACTTTCAGGTTACCGCATACTAATATCTCTACAACCCTAGCGTCACTGAACCTTAAGTGTGTAGACCCTACGGGTTCAGGAGACACGCAGACATGACCGAGACGACTCTCCGATCAATAACCAACAGCGGGATCTGGATACCCATGTTGGCTCCTATATGTTCCACGATGATCTCATCGGATGAACCACGATGTCGAGGATTCAATCAATCCCGTATTCAATTCCCTTTGTCAATCGGTACGTTACTTGCCCGAGATTCGATCGTCGGTATCCCAATACCTCGTTCAATCTTGTTACCGGCAAGTCACTTTACTCGTACCGCAATGCATGATCCCATGACCAAACACTTGGTCACATTGAGCTCATTATGATGATGCATTACCGAGTGGGCCCAGAGATACCTCTCCGTCATACGGAGTGACAAATTCCAGTCTCGATCCGTGTCAACCCAACAGATACTTTCGGGGATACCTGTAGTATACCTTTATAGTCACCCGGTTACGTTGTGACGTTTGGTACACCCAAAGCACTCCTACGGCATCCGGGAGTTACACGATCTCATGGTCTAAGGAAATGATACTTGATATTGGAAAAGCTCTAGCAAACGAACTACACGATCTTGTGCTATCCTTAGGATTGGGTCTTGTCCATCACATCATTCCCCTAATGCCGTGATCCCGTTATCAATGACATCCAATGTCCATAGTCAGGAAACCATGACTATCTATTGATCAACGAGCTAGTTAACTAGAGGCTCACTAGGGACATGTTATGGTCTATGTATTCACACATGTATTATGATTTCTGGATAACACAATTATAGCATGAACAATAGACAATTATCATGAACAAGGAAATATAATAATAATCATTTTATTATTGCCTCTAGGGCATATTTCCAACAAGAACTTCAAATAATCATGACGATATCCAGGCAATGATCATTATATAGGCATCACGCCCAAGATTAGTAGACCGACTCCTGCCTGCATCTACTACTATTACTCCACACATTGACCGTTATACAACATGCATCTAGTGTATTAAGTTCATGGAGAAACGGAGTAATGCAATAAGAACGATGACATGATGTAGACAAGATCTATTTATGTAGAAAAATAGACCCCATTATTTTATCAGCAACGATATATATGTGTCGGTTCCCCTTCTGTCACTGGGATCAAGCACCGTAAGATCGAACCCACTACAAAGCACCTCTTCCCATTGCAAGATAAGTAGATCAAGTTGGCCAAACAAAACCCAAATATCAGAGAAGAAATACGAGGCTATAAGCAATCATGTATAAAAGAGATCAAAGAAACTCAAATAACTTTCATGGATAAAAGGAGATAGATCTGATCATAAACTCAAAATTCATCAGATCCCAACAAACACACCGCAAAAGAGTTACATCATATGGATCTCCAAGAGACCATCATATTGAGAATCAAACGAGAGAGAGGAAGCCATCTAGCTACTAACTACGGACCCAAAGGTCTACAAAGAACTACTCACGTATCATCAGAGAGGCACCAATGGAAGTGGTGAACCCCTCCGTGATGGTCTCTAGATTGGATCTGGTGGTTCTGGACTCTGCGGCGGCTGGAATTGATTTTCGTCGACTCCCTTAGAGTTTCTGGAATATTGGAATATTTATAGAATAAAGAGGCGATCCGGGGGGCACCCAAGGTGGGCACAACCCACCAGGGCATGCCTGGGCCTCCAGGGGTGCCCTGGTGGGTTGTGCTCCCCTCGGAGCAGCCCCCAGGTGCTTCTTTGGCCCATTGGTTGTCTTCTGGTCCAAAAAAATTCACAAAAAGTTTCGCTGCATTTGGACTCCGTTTGATATTGATTACATGCGATGTAAAAAACATACAAAAAACAGCAACTGACACTTGGCACTGTGTCAATAGGTTAGTACCAAAAAATGATATAAAATGATTATAAAACATCCAAGAATGATAATATAACAGCATGGAACAATCAAAAATTATAGATATGTTGGAGACCTATCACACATACATCTAAATAGAGAAATCCAGACTATTACAACCACCAACAAACGAACAGGAGACAACTCTAGACTCGCAACCAGTAGAATAGAGCAACTCCTGCGAAGATCGCCAGTCTTCATGTACCAAAAGCACCAAGGCCGTGCCCATCATGTTCCTCCGATCGGACAACTTGCATCATCGCACACCCTCATCAGTTGCATCGTGCTTGCCCTAATCATCTCGGCACCTGATCCCAGCTTGTCGATGTCGCCTCCCTGCTATAGTCCTGCCCAATACAAGAGAAAAGAGCATATGGAAAGCACAATTTCAAAGGGGTTTTTAATCAGTTTCCTTTCAAAAGTAGACGTGTTTCGAGCAAGCCAAAACGCCCACCATGCGGCCGCTAGTCCAACAGTATAGAACTTCTCACCACCTGGGAGGAAAGTGTGGCACCAAGTAAAGAACTGCCATTATTAGGGCATTTGCCAGTGCCAAGCACCATCCCAATTGATGGCCACACAATTTTGGCCACAGGACATGTAAAAAGAGAGATGTTGTGAGGTTTCTACCTCATTGCAAAAAGAACACACAGGGTTCCCCGGCCAGTTTCTTTTTCTCATTACTTGCCTGGTCAAGACCGCATCTTGAGAAAGTTGCCACATAAACCGTTCTTCTCTGCATAGCAATTGTTAAGAAAATCAACATGTAAAATAAACCGTTCTTCTCTGCATAGCAATTGTCTTTGATGTCTTATTCCTAAGGATATTATTAATCTTTTGAGGGTTAAAGAGCAATGTAAAACTGACATCAAAAGGGAATTAAACTTTTATATGGGAATGCCTACTGGTCTTGGAAAAACATGCTTACACTTTGCTATGCTACTTTGCAAGATAATGGCGACAATTTTCTGAACTGGATATCCTCAAAAGAGAAAAAAAAATCTGAACTGAAAATGGAGGGTAAATATTTACGATGGACTGAACTATCTGTCAGGACAGCATGTACCGTGGCCTTTGATGCCATATGAACCTAGCTTGGATGCCGAAGAATCAATTCGTTGAACATCGAACCTGCAAGAACCGACAAAGATCCATCTATTCTCGTCTATATATGCATTCAACTAAAGCAGCTGATAAAATGCTGAACCTTACCGAGCAAGATCATTTGAAGTTATAATTTGTTGGAAAACAAAAGGGAACAACAAACAGAAGTAGCCGCTAGATTCCAAATAATTTCTACATATAAGAAAGCACCAATGTTAGGCTTTAGGACACTATGTACAGAATCAGTTAATGTAGAAATAAGAAGTAAAAAAAATCACAAAGCCTACTGTTGTGGCGACCTACCAACAAATCATTTGGTACAAACATATGATGTTTTTACTGGAAATTCATTCTCAGTACAAATCACCGAGCAGCACGAAAACAATAGCAGCTGCTGGCATGGTTCAAGGATACGGAGAGAGTAGTATTTTTAGGAAATATTATGGATACGGAGAGAGTAATATTTTTAGGAAATCATGCTCAACTTAGACTTCATCCAGAGGTGGGTGCAATCAGTAAGTAGTACTGTTTGTGTTGTCACATTTTATGTCTGTGAGGGTTATGTTCTCTTAAGGGAGCATTTTTGGAGGAGTTTCAGCCATGGAGAGGGGATTCGCGTGGAAGACCTTATATTCATTGTACATGTTTTAGTTAGCATGAAGGTCTGTCTAGCCTTTTTTGAGGAGCACTGGAATTTCAATGGCAACATTATTTCTACTATCAGCAACCCACAGAAGCTTTTCTATGTTCTGTCATAAAAAATAGGAGACAGATCAATTTTACAATTAAATTTACCATGAAAAACTTCACAATGCAATTAACTAAAGAAACTTCACAATGCATATTGCTTTAACAGTGGAATAAGAAAGTTGACTGAGCATGACTTTCACCACCACATAAAAGAACGTAAAACCACAAATATTTAATGCAGAGTATCCCTAAAGTCACAAAGGTTCAATTTGTAATGCTGCAAAGAATACTTCTCTCTTATATTCTGAGCTCTAACATATGCTTCCAGGATCTAAATTATATCACTCCAAACACTAAAAAGGAAGTTGTGAAGCACCAACAGAATACTGATACAAATATCCCCTCACATAGTTCCTCTAGACTATACTCATTTTCTAATCTAGAGATAGCTCTGTGGCCGTATGCAGGAAATACAGAGTACACTCTGCTCTTCTGCACGTGTGACATGTCCCCAAATCATCTCCAACTTTAGAAGGCAAAGTTGAGCTATCAACAAGGCATAATCATATAAAAATGATGCATCTAAATACAAAACAAACATTATGAGACGATTGAACGTTGCTATGTCCTATAAGAACATATACAGTGCAATGAATTGTTATACAGAGAGGAAACTAATGTCAACAAATTTATGCCACGTACCAGCTATAAAAAATATCAGTGCACTAGAATATGAAGCATTGCGTATCCAACGAACCGACAAGAACTTCAGCATAAACAAAACCATGAAGCATAGCAGCCCTGACTTCCATCAACACAAATTCTTTTCGGTGTCACAAATTCAAACAGACACAAAGTGACAGGAATTTCAAGTCAAGGGCATAAAGCCACAAACAAAATATAGGAAGTTATCAGTGAAGAACATAATGCTGGAACCATAACAGGCGAAGATCACATGAACAGGCAAAAAAGCCGCAAATAATAAATCACCTGGAATTGTCAATGAACCAGGACAATGGCAAGAACACATCACCCAATTGCTAGACAGACATTAACTAACAAGAATAGAGCAAGGAAAAGCAAGTTCATAGCTATAACTAGGTAAAGAGCAAAAACAAAAACAATCGCACCACAGTATCAGGAACTACCAGTAGACAATAGGGTACACAATCTATGTTTAACATCTGTTACATTACGATACAGATCAAAATGTAGCCGTCTCAGCATCACGACAGATAAGACGATTCATAGACAGAATTAATGCAGCTCCCTTAACAAACAAGAGAAAGTAGCAAAACATGACCAAAAATTTAGAGCTTGTCCTCAAAATCGGATAGGGGAGTCATCTGTTCCTTGAGACCCTTCCTCTTGCGGATCTCGGTGACAAGCGTCGCCGACTGGGTCCCAGGGTCCAAAGGATCGGAAGCCATGATGTCCCAGTGGTCAAACACACACTGGGGGAAAGCCTGACCGGACGTCGCAGCCCTGAGGGTGCTCGAGAACCCGAAGGACTCAATGACAGGCAGGTAGGCCTTGATGTTGTAGAGCGGGGTACCTTGCCTCTGCATCTCCTCGAACACGTGACCTCTCTTCTGATTCAGAACACCATAGATACCACCAAGCGCATTCTCCGGGGCCTGGATCTCAACCAGGTAGACGGGCTCCAGCAGCCTTGGCTTAGCAGTGAGCTGAGAAGCGTAAATGACCCTCCTAGCCGTTGGGATGACCTGACCACCACCCCTGTGAATAGCATCAGTGTGCAGAACAACATCACAGACCTCAAAGCAAATGCCACGCATGTTCTCCTCAGCCAATGCACCTTCCTTTGATGCCCACTGGAACCCAGCCACAACAGAGTCCTTGATTTCATTGAGATACTGCACTCCCTTACACATGTCGACAACCATGTTGGGGCCAGTAGTCTCAGGTCCAAAGCACCAAATCTTCTTGGCGAGATCCTTGTCCCAACCAAACTCCTCAGACAGGATCTTGGAGCGCACCTTAGGATCATCACGTGGGCCAATTCGGCCATCATCAATAGCCTCAGCCAGTCCCTCCTCCAATGGGCGAGCCTCCATGTAAAGACGGTTATGCTTGTTGGGGGACTTGCTCATGACGGTCCGGCAGGACTTCTCCAGAACAGTCTCACGGAAGGAGACAACAGGAGGGGAAACAATAATTTCAGCACCACCCATGAAGTCATCCTGCAGATCCTTCAGACAGATTTCAAGATGAAGCTCTCCAGCTCCAGCAATGATATGCTCACCAGACTCTTCAATGGTACAGAGAACCATAGGATCAGACTTGGCAAGACGCTTCAAACCCTCAACAAGCTTAGGAAGATCAGAAGCCACCTTGCACTGAACAGCAACACGCACAACAGGGGACACAGAGAACTTCATTGCCCTGATTGGGCAGGCATCAACTTCCTTCTCATTTGTCAGGGTTGCATTCTTGGTGATGAACTGATCCAAACCAACCAAAGCAACAGTGTTACCACAGGGAACATCCTCAACAGACTCTTGCTTCTTTCCCATCCAGATAACAGTACGCTGGACACTTTTCACATACAGATCCTTCTTCTGGCCAGGAACAAAGTTAGGTCCCATGATACGGACCTTCATGCCAGTTGCAACCCTCCCAGCGAAAACACGTCCAAAGGCAAAGAATCTACCCTTGTCAGATGCTGGAATCATCTTGGAGACATACAGCATAAGAGGACCGTCAGGGTCACAATTTCTGATAGCATTAGCATATATATCATCAAGGGGGCCCTCGTATAAGTTCTCCACACGATACCTCTGTGCCTTTGAAGGAGAAGGGAGATGAAATATCATCATCTCAAGCAGAGCACGACTGGCAGGCAGCCAAGTTTGCATCACACGCTTCATGAGAGCCTTGCCCATCAAGTCCTTCTCATCATTCTTCATGGTCACACCAAGCTTCTTCAACATAGGCCACAACTTATCCTTCTGATCATTCATGCAGGTGGCTATGATTTGCTTGATTGGCTCGTAGCAAAACTGAACAAAACCTCTCTTGCAGGTAGCTGTCCCGGTGTTCTTGGAGGTCCATTTCCTTGTGGCTGGGTCAAAGAAGTTCTCACCCCACAGCCTCTCCATCATCTTCGCCTCATCAACTCCAAACTTGGAAGCATACATCTTGGCAAAGTTTGTAAGGGTGAAAGCCCACCCATGCAAACCAGCAGAGAACGCAACAGTCCCCTTCTCCGGGTACACTTGGACATCACCAAGGAGCACATCTTCATATGTTGCCATGATGACATTGGCATTTTCAATGACACGGGAGAAAGTCTGGTATGCTTCCTCACCTTCCACTTGAAGCTCAAGGAAGCATCTGTCCATCTTGTTCACGGTGAGGACAGGTCTAATCCTCTCACCAAGGGCTTGGCGCAGCACAGTTTCGGTCTGCACACAGACACCCTCAATACAGTCAACAACCACTAAAGCACCATCGGTGATACGAAGAGCAGCTGTGACTTCCGAAGAGAAGTCAACGTGGCCAGGTGAATCAATAAGGTTGATCAGGTATTCGTCCCCATCCCTGTCGCCCTTGTACATCTCGAGTGATTCAGGAGTCATCTGATAGAAAAGAGAGATACCCGTGGATTTGATTGTAATACCACGTTCTGCCTCGTCTGCACGGGTATCAGTCATGCGAACATCACCAGCAACTTCCTGGGCAATAATCCCAGCAGCTGCCACAAGGGAATCCGTAAGCGTAGACTTGCCTGCAGATATGCAAATAATATGTGAGAACAGAACAGTGCACAAGCATCTGGTTTGACAGTTGAACATAATCTACATGAATATAAAGTTGAACATATTGAGTTATATAAGACAGAATAGGACACAGCAGTACAGTATTTTCAAACAATCAAGAAATAAAATAATAAGGTACAAATAAGACGAGCCAGGTATTTAGCAACATGGTTAAGCAAAATCTAGTGGGAAATTGCAAACAACACAAATATAAAGATATGAATATTGAAGTAACTAAGTATAATCATGTAAATTTCAGATCTTATACACTAATGCATTCAGGGACAACATGAGCATACACCAAACTGGGGAGATTTGAGCCCTTGGATGTTATGTCATAGTAACATTTAAGCTGGTTGAAGCAGAAATCAATCAGAGGGCAGGCCTGGCGCAGTGGTGAAGTCCTCCCCACTTGTGCCAAGAGGTCCTGGGTTCGAACCAGCCTCTCTGCATTGCACTTTGCAGGGGTAAGACTAGGTTCCTATAATCCCTCCCCAGACCCCACCTTGTGTGGGAGCTTCTATGCACTGGGTCTGTCCTTTTTAAGCAGAAATCAATCATATAAGAAGCAGTAGTATAGTAGTAAACTCCAGGACACAATAAGATGGATTGATTTTAGGGACGAAAATAATTATTTCAAAACAATTCTAAACCACTCGTTAAATTTAACCAATTTAAATAGTAGAATTAATACAGTAGAATTAAGAGCAGGCTACAAAAACATCAACATACAAAATTCTACTGTATAAACTCAATATTTAGGTACAACTGCCACTGTTGAGTGTTGAGGCACATACCATGGTCGACATGAGCAATAACAGACATGTTACGGATATTATTTTTCTTATCCATAATCCCACGGAGCTCCTCCGCTGTGAACTTCACCATCTTGACTGCTTATGAATATCACAGCGGGGATATAAGTTCCTGTTCAGAGAATAGCAAAGCTATTAGAATTGAACAAGAATCAGATGTGGATGACTAAACGTGAATATCCAGCAGTGTAATATAATGATTATGTTCAAGTAAACTGCAACCACAATTGTCTACTAAAAATGCTTAATAATGAAAAATAGCAACAATGAGGAACAACCAGGTAATGCAAAAACACACATCGCGACAAGAAAAGCAATCCACCATGAAAAGTGTACATGCAAAAGCTGGTGCTCCACCATAGAATGGGCTGCACAACTATGAGGAACAAACAGGTATGGATTTCACAAACTAAACCAAATACTACCAGATCTGTACAACTAACTAGGGGGTGAATCATAGTAAAACTTCTCAGGATTTGATCAAATTATATTAGAAAGGCTTAATGAGCAGATACAATAAGTAATCTGTACATGAATAAGCAAGCATCTATGCTGACCATTAAGTGACAAGTAAGTCATGTAAATTAAATTTCATTATTACCACAGTGACATAATCAAATACGCAAGCACAAAACCTGGTACTACTCAAAAAGCATAGCTTGACGCCTAATTACAAAGGGAAACAAGAACACATGTAAACAATTTCTTTTGCAAGCAATGTATGAGTGGCAAAACAGTGTAGAAGTACAGCCCAAAACAAGTCGCGTAAATGGTCTGATCAGAGAAAACTAACATATGGGGAGCACTGAGAAAGGCCAAATCATACATGGCAAGCACATAAAAAAACGCAGAAGTTGCCCACACATAATAGTTTAGGCGAAATGGCTAGATCAGAGAAAAATTCATGCAGAACTTGAGAACTAAAATTACATAGAGTATAGTAGTAAAACAGACCAACATATGCATCTCCCATTTCACACATTAAATTAGATTGAGCATGCGAAGCAGTTAGACATGCATCTCCATTTCCTCCACGCCGAACATGGTAGCAGAAAACAAAATCGACCAGGTTACAGACAGGCAGCAAAGTAAGCAAGCAAGCGAGCAAGCAAAACCCTGCAGCTCGAACGATTTCCAGCGAATCCCCGTGGACGAACAGCCGAGCGAAGTAGCCAAAAATACAGACCAACTTCTCTCGGGGAGAACAAAAAAAAAATAGATCGCCGCCGACCACACCGGAGCGACGGAAACCACGGGCGCCTACCACCTATGCGACCACCGATAACTAGTGGACGCACGCGGGAGGAGAAACAACGGGCATCCATCCACGCCAGCACAGATCGCTCCCGGAGCAAGCGATCGGGGCTAACGGAGCGGCAGATCTACCACGGGAATGATGCGCACACGTCCCTAACGACGACGAATCCGGCGAACCAGAGCCTAGAACCCAGTGAAGCCGGTCGACTAGGCAGTAGCTAGCTGGCGGCGAGCTCCGGGGAGAAGCAATCGGAGGAGCGGTGAGGGCGGGGGAGGAGGAGAGGGGGGTCTCACCTTGGGGCTTGGCTTCCGCCTCCCGATCCGGGAGGATGAGATGAGGAAGCGGCGGTGGAGAGGGGCTTCGGGTTTAGGGGACAGGCGAGGGGTGCAAGGGACCTGCTTGCGGATATACTGCGTGAGGTGCGATTGGGAGACTGCGTGGACTGCGACCACGGCCCAGGGTGATGGAAGCGGCTGGGTGGACTCAAGGCCCGGCCGAATGAATGGCCCAGATGTGTGAGAACTTTCTTATTACAAAGAAGTCCATTTTCACCTTAAAAAAGAGTCCATTTCTTGCTAAAAAAAAGGTCCATTTTTCACCCTCAAATGTGCCCCGATAGACAAATCCCCCCCTGAAGTCGATTTTGGTACAATTTTAACCCTGAAATATCTTTTTTTTTGAAGCTAAAACGCCAGTTGGCTCTTTATTTGTTTGGCGCTAGCAACCCTGAAATATCTGAAACCAGGTAAATTTGCCCCTTGAGTGGTTTTAATTTAGGTGGTTTTGGGAGATGAGGTCGTCTTCCTCCTCCCTCCACCGAAGCCAAGTCATGCATAAGCACAAACACAAAATGCGTAGTGAGCATCTCCCGAAAGCAAGTGAAGTGGGTGGAAGCGATGAGGAAGAAAGAGTTGTAGCGTATGTGGTGTGGCACGCCCAGGTGAGGAAATGGATGAACTTGAAGGCGGGAGTGGCGGGCATGTCAGCGTCCTTAGCGAAATTGGTGTGCGCCCATTGGAGGACGTAGGGGCTGGGTTTGGAGCGGCTGAATGCCAAACCGACGACGGTGGGCACCGCATCCGCTCTGACCCCTCTTCCTCTTGGGTGGCCATTGGTGGATCTCACATGCCCTGTTCATCAGCGAGAGGCGGGGAAACGGAATCGAACAGCAATGGTCGCGGGCGGCGCCAACGCGCTCTGGTCGGAGAAGAGCGAGAGAAAGGAGTGCAGGTATTCCGCATCTGCTGTTGTCGCACGCGGTACCGACGACTAAGCTAGGGGCTCTCGCTGCAATGAGAGAGGACCTCACCCTGCACTCGCGCGCCAGGTTAGGGGGGAGGACAGCTGCGGTGGCTATCGGAGCACCGCATCATGGAGGAGGGAGCTCGGTGTCGGGAGGAGCCAGGAGCGTCAGGAATACCGGAGGTAGCTAGGGGAACGCGATAGAGGCGTGATACGTCTCTGACGTATCTATAATTTTTTATTGTTCCATATTGTTATATTATCATTCTTGGATGTTTTACAATCATTTTATATTATTTTTTGGTAATAACCTATTGACATAGTGCCCAGTGCCAGTTATTGTTTTCTACATATTTTTTACATCTCAGGAAATCAATACCAAACGGGGTCCAAACGCAGCGAAACTTTTTATGATTTTTTTTGGACCAGAAGACATCCAGTAAGCAAAGAAGTACCGAAGAGGGAGCCCGAGTTGAGCACAAAACACCAGGGCGCGCCTGGAGGCCCAGGCGCGCCCTGGTGGGTTGTGCCCACCTCGGTGGCCACCCGCACCGCCTCTTTGCTCTATAAATATCTCAATATTCCAGAAACCCTAGGGGAGTCGATGAAAATCAATTCCAGCCGCCGCAAGTATCAGAAACACCAAATCCAATCTAGACACCATCATGGAGGGGTTCAGCATGCCCATTGGTGCCTCTTCAATGATGCGTAAGTAGTTCACTGTAGACCTACGGGTCTGTAGTTAGTAGCTAGATGGCTTCCTTTCTCTTTTTTGATTCTCAATACAATGGTCTCTTGAAGATCCATATGATGTAACTCTTTTTTGTGATGTGTTTGTTGGGATCCGATGAACTTTGAGTTTATGATCAGATCTATGTTTTTATCCATGAAAGTTATTTGAGTCTTTTTTGATCTCTTATATGCATGATTGCTTATAGCCTCGTATTTCTTCTTCGATATTTGGGTTTTGTTTGGCCAACTTGATCTATTTATCTTGCAATGGGAAGAGGTGCTTTGTGATGGGTTCGATTTTACGGTGCTTGATCCCAGTGACAGAAGGGGAACTGACACGTATGTATCATTGCTATTAAGGATAACAAGATGGGGTCTATTTCTACATAAATAGATCTTGGCTACATCATGTCATCGTTCTTATTGCATTACTCCGTTTTTTCATGAACTTAATACACTAGATGCATACTGGATAGCGGTCGATGTGTGGAGTAATAGTAGTAGATGCAGAATCATTTTGGTCTACTTGACACGGACGTGATGCCTATATGCATAAACATTGCCTTGGATATCACCAAAACTTTGCGCTTTTCTATCAATTGCTCGACAGTAATTTGTTCACCCACCGTATTATTTGCCTTCAAGAGAGAAGCCTCTAGTGAAACCTATGGCCCTCGGGTCTATTTTCCCTTATATATTTTCAGATCTGTAAACTGAAAAAAAACCAAAAATATCTCGCTGCAATTTATTTACTTTTATTTTATTTTACGTTTTAGTTATTTTATATCAATCTCTATCAGATCTCACCATTGCAATTGACCGTGAAGGGATTGACAACCCTTTATCGCGTTGGGTGCAAGTGTTTGACTGTTTGTGTAGGTGCATAGATTCAAGACTTGCTTGTGCCTCCTACTGGATTGATACCTTGGTTCTCTAACTGAGGGAAATACTTATCTCTACTTTGCTGCATCACCCTTTCAAAAAAACCAACGCAAACTCAAGAAGTAGCAGTATCCACTTGCATCGACAGAAGGGATACATAGGCTAAGCTTCCACGCAAAAACATGAACCTTCAGAGGCACTAGAGCCTTCCAAATAATTTCAATTGCATTGGAGTTTGCTTGTACCTAGCGTAGCATCAGTGCCAAATGGTAGGTGCTCCGAACAAAAAACTGTCGTTCTTCTTAGGATAGTAGGTATACCTGGTCATCCCTCGGGCCGGGCCTAACCAAGCCCAATGCAAAAAACCCAGGCCCGGGCCCGGGCCGGCCCACCAGTGTAAAAGCCCGCCGGGCCTCGGGTCGGGCCTCTTCATTATTAACACGCTAATATGGCGGGCTCGGGACCGGCCTGGCCTTCGGGCTTGAAATCTAGGCCCGAGCCCGGCCTGTGGACAAGGTCGGACTAGGCCGGGTCAGGTCGGGTCGACCGGGCCGAGCTGCCCATGGCCAGGTCTAATAATAGGTAGTGAAGTCATCATCTTCATAATTTGGGCGACCTGATTTTCATGTTTTTCTGCATCATGCATCAGAAGAATCCGCCAAACTACCACCTCCTCCCAATAGTCTTGATCAATGACGTCTGTCATCGAACAAACACGTGAGTTTAAATGATTACTCACAATATTAACCAACCTGTGGTAGGATGGTTAGGTGGAATATCCCCAGCCAACAAGGGTTCAAATCTTGGTGCTCGCATTTATCCTAGATTTATTTCAGGGTTTCCGGTGATGCGTGTCCAGTGGGAGGAGACGTTCTCGTTGACTACGAGGCGTCTATGGTGACTTCGTAAAATCTCGGCTTGCTCTCGGAGGTGCTCATAGGGGTAGGGTGTGTGTGCGCTGTATGAGCGCTTCCGTCAGTACTGTGTTAAAAAAAGATCCAACTAATCCTCATTTTTTAACATTTAATGGCCATGCAGTGTGCACGCGTGCTGTCAGTACCGTGTTAAAAAATAGATCCAACTAATCGTCATTTTTTAACATTTAAAGGCCATGCATAATGCCTCGTCATCCTAACGATGTAGTTCAAACAAAAGTATTATTTTTAAACCTCCCTCAATATATACTTAGTTTTCAGTGATTTTGCACATAATATGTCCATGGCAAGCAGGGTTTTTTATAAAAAAAATTAGGTCTCTAAATCTACTTCCCCTAGCCTTTTCTCTTTCATCACCCCCGCCGAAGAGGAGAATTCAAAAACACTCATCCCATAAGTAAAGGAGGATGCAATACATGTGGTATATTCCACTAGAGTCAGTTATGTGTTTATGATAGAAAACAAACACCACACATGAACAAACGAGTGGTGGCCACAAAGATGACATGCACACATACACAAAAGATAAGCATGACATGCAACAAGAGATGTAAGTCACCACATTAAAAATAGAGTTTACAAGACATAGAAGAATCACAAGAACAAGTCTCGTAACTCTTGATACCTTGGGACGATCCTAGTTTAGTGAATCATTATTATCTCCCATCAGGACCAAGACACCAACAATAGAGAAAAAGACACTATTACGGTGGCTGAGCGTCTTATTTGAGATCTTCGGTGGGAGTGTGTGACCCTGACTGAGGAGGTGGTGAAGCAACAACCTTCTCCCCCTCGGCCTTGTCTGCAGGGGTACCAGTCATGCGAACATCGCTAGCAACTTCCTGGGCAATAGTCTGAGCAGCTTCTACAAGCGTATTCGTAAACGTAGACCTGCCTGCAAACATGTAAACAAAATGTAAGAACGGTGCTAAATTGTGTTATTGAACAAAATGAAAGCATCAGGTTTGAACAACTGAACACAATTTATATGAAGAGACGATTGAAAATTTAGTTGGGCACAACAGTGAAGTACATTGAAACAAAATAAGTTGACTACTCATATAAAATAACATACCTTACAAATTGTAATAAAAACATGATCGTGAGTACACTCCAAATTTGGTAGATTTGAGCCCTTGGCACATATGTAGTAGTTACATTTTAGCTTACTAAACCTTAAATCAATCCTATGACAAGAAAACAAAATACGATGGATTGATACTTCCAGGGATGGAATTAATTACTTCGTAATAACAAATTTGAAAATTTACACATGTTTTAGATTTAATGCAATATATAATTAAGAACATGCTATGAAGACATCAATCAACGAGAATCTACAATTTAAACTTAAAGTACGAGGCCACCGCGCACTGTTTAGGCACATACCATGGTCAGCATGAGCAATAACAGAGCTATTACGGATGTTGTCCTTCTTGTCCATAATTGCGCGGAGCTCCGCCGCTGTCCACTTCACCATCTTGACTATCACGGTGGTAAGATAAGTTCCTACTCAAAGAATAGCAGAGCGTGAGTATCCAAGATCATTAATACGAATAATTATACAGGAAAGGAAACACACACATGCAACAATTCTTTTTGCAAGTAATGTTCGAATGGCAAGACAGTGTAGAGGGCTGCTTTGTAGCAGAGTAGTATTAGCATGCACAAGTGCTGGCAGCATTATCCTGTAACTAGCACGGTAAGAAACAGTGCGATGCACAGGACGTCAGAGTCAAACTCTGAAAGAGATGCAACATGCATCCAACCATACACCGAAAAAAACACACGTAATGATAATAATTTAAACGAAATGATCAGATCAGAAATCCATTCATGCAGAAAGCCTGCAGTGAAATTACATGGAATAGTAACACGCACCAATATGCATCTGTTGATATCTACCTTTTGAAACATAGAATTTGACTACATTAAACATCCGATGAGAAGATAAGGAACAGAGAGCAGAACCGAGCAGCAGGTGAAGGCATGCAAGCGAGCGAGCACTATATATTCCTACGGCATGAACATTCTGGCTGAACAAGTGAATGAACTGTGAACAGTCTACCAGCAATATATACAGAAAAAAGTAAAGAACACCACACTAGAACGACAGATCCAGGCATGTCTAGTACCGGTCGAACATCTGCGACAACTTAGCGACCGATGCACGAGGGTGGACGACGAGCGCCTATATATCTGTACGTAGCAGCAGGACGAACAATGGCAGATCTACTAGGTTCAGAATGATATGCCAACGACGAAGAAGCAGTCAAACTAGGGCTGGCTCACCTTGGGGTTTCGCTCTCCCGATCCGAGAGATGAGAAAATGAGGAGGCGGCGGCGGCGAAGGTCTGAAGGGTGCTTTTTGGCACGCTTGGACTAGGGCCGTGAAGGAGACCGGCCAGATGGAATGACAGCCCGGCCCAAAGGGTGCCTTGTTTTCCTGAAAACAGACTAGTGTAGTGTTTTCATTTTCATCTAAGAAAAACTGTTCCCCTCAAAAAAAAAATCTAAGAAAAACTGTAGTGTTTTCATTTTGGCTTCTTCCACATCGCGATGCGTGCGTGCACGCGACGCATTGCACGCCGTGTACCTTAGCTGGATCGATGTTATCATGAACTTGTGCGCACACGGGCAAACGACCGATGAGAGTGTTGAACTGGTCGCACTTTAAGGTCAAGCACCGGGCGTTGGAACATTGGATTTTTAGGGCCTGTTTGGGTTATGGTTTTTTTAGATACACCTGTAAAAAATACGTGTATCTATCCATCTGTTTTGTTTCAGTTCAAAAAACACTCATGTTTGGTAATTTAATATTCCCTTCATTCCAGAATAAGTGTCCTGACTCTAATACAACTTTCTGCTAAAGTTAATACTCCGTATTAAAACACAACGATGCCAAGCACAATCTTAGGTTTTCTTTCTCAGTAAAGTTTGAAAAAGACCTTGAACTTGTAGAGACGGTCGGAATTGAACCTTAAACTCTCAATCCATGAATATTGACGATCTGTACTTAGCGCTCCCAGTCAATTCCAACCCTAAATTGACCCTAGATTGTTTGCCCCACCGGGAAAAGTGCACCCCGAATGCTTCTCTCACTAACCACGTGGTCCTAC
>NC_041386.1:637135624-637187337 GCF_002162155.2 Triticum dicoccoides
CTTTCTCATTGCCGACGATTCGTTCGTCCACATGAGGCATGCATGACATGATGCAGACCTCCTTGTGGCGCATGTTCACAACCAAGACGAGTCGCCTAGGAAGGGCGAATGTTATCGTTGTTGCTGTTATCATCATCAAGGGCATCGGGAACACGCCGACGAAGAACGTCCGGTGAAAGACATCGCCAGTCGAGTTGCTAGAGCATGAATGATAGCATATCCATGGGAGGTCCTCGATAATTGTCTATGTCACGCCCCCACCTCCACACCCTGGAGAATCTACCCATATGAATACTCGCCTCCATGGACAAGACAAACTCGCAGTTGTGCAAATCATTTTGTGCATTCCACCCCTTGCATGCATTGCAGCCACATACAACGCATCACCAATTACGGTGCGGAGTTGCCGAAGCACAATAGATCTCCATGCAGCTCCATAGAGCATCCTTAAATGATTTTGACTGAAATTGGGGATTGTATGCTGGTGCACACCATGCATTTGACCAATGCTTTAAGTTCCTCGCCGGCACGTATCTTCATTGGTGGCCACACTGCGAGTCGCACGACCACCTCTGGTGGCGACGAGGAAGAGGGGAAAGTGGAGGGAAGGCCGGTGGCATGCTAGGGTTACGCCTCCTGAGTCAGGCCCAGTTCTTTTGGGTGATTCTCCCAGAATCGTCCTCCTCCCCAACTTCTCCCAGAATCACCACTTCATATTTTTTTTTACAATCCTACCTAGTTAAGATCTAATTAGCTAGGATTGTAAAAAAAATATGGAGTGACGATTCTGAAAGAAGCTGGAGAGGGGGCGATTCTGGGAGAATCGTCCAAAAGAACTGGCCCTCACCCCTGCAGGAGCGATGAGGGGGCCGAGTGTGTTGACCCTTACCTTTAGACTGCTCGCTTTCCATGGTGCCCCTGGTTTCATCTCTTATTTGATTGTCACTGATGTCAACTGTCAATGAATGCATGAATAAAATGGGTATTGAATGCCAGAAGCAAAATCTGGAGCCAGAAGTGTAACAACACACGGACATTGATCGTGAATATAACACCATTTCTGACACCCGGGGCCCCGCCTGCCTATGGGACCCACCCGCCGCGCGGCACCACCCACAAGCCGGTACATGCAAGCGATACCTACGAGGAGGAGGCCTCCACGTACCATTCCTCGTCCTGGCGCTCGGAAACACGTCGCTTTTGCCACGCGGCGCCCTCCCATTCGCCAGCCCCTCCCCGCCCCCGTGCGCCATTGGCGGGTCACGCGGCCCATGCGTGCGCCGCGCGCGCGGCCACCACCCGGGCCCGCGCTGTCAGTGAGACGGCGCCCTCGCGCGGCGACGCCACTCCGCTCCTTTATCAAGGCGCGTCTCGCGCTCGCTATCCATCAGGAGGTTTTAGGTTGCGGAGGTTCGGAGTTAGGTACACAGATCGGAAGGGTCTAGAAGCTTCTGTTCCGTTGGTGGTGACGATGGCGGCCCTCGCTAGGTCGGCCGCCGCGGTGGCCGCGCTCGCGCTGCTCGCGTCGGCCGTCGCCGGCGAGGTCTTCTTCCAGGAGAAGTTCGACGGTGAGCCGCCCTTCGTATCCAGATTCCAAACCCACCTCCTCTCTCGTAGCGGGCGTGTTCTAGATCCAGTCGATCAAAACGTCTCAGTTGTTCGTTGATCCAGTCCTACTTGTAAGTCGTTTCGTGCCTGAATTCTCGCCGTGATTTGTGCCTGACGAAATACAGGCGGATGGGAGGACCGGTGGGTCAAGTCGGAGTGGAAGAAGGAGGACAACACGGCCGGCGAGTGGAACCACACCTCCGGCAAGTGGAACGGAGACGCCGACGACAAAGGTAACTTTCGTCGCCGGATTTCGTTTTGTTATGTTCTGTTCTGTTATGATCGGCGGCGAATGGGGGACTGAATTGTTCTGTTTCCGCAGGCATCCAGACGTCGGAGGATTACAGATTCTACGCCATCTCGGCGCAGTACCCGGAGTTCAGCAACAAGGACAAGACCCTGGTGCTGCAGTTCTCGGTCAAGCACGAGCAGGACCTCGACTGCGGCGGCGGCTACGTCAAGCTGCTCCCCGCCGACGTCGACCAGAAGAAGTTCGGCGGCGAGACCCCATACAGGTGCCGATCATCTCCTCTCAATTGTTCAACCCGTCTCCGATCTGTTTTAGTGGCTGGTTGATCATTCATGCCCTGGTTCGATTCGAATCGCAGCATCATGTTCGGGCCGGACATCTGCGGGTACGCCACCAAGAAGGTGCACGCGATCCTCACCAAGAACGGCAAGAACCATCTGATCAAGAAGGAGGTGCCCTGCGAGACGGACCAGCTCACGCACGTCTACACCTTGATCCTCCGGCCCGACGCCACGTACAGCATCCTCATCGACAATGTCGAGAAGCAGTCCGGCAGCGTCTACAATGACTGGGACATCCTTCCTGCCAAGAAGAAGAGGGATCCTACTGCCAAGAAGGTGAGGTTCAGAGATAAAACTGTCTACTAGCCATGGTTAAGGTGTTTTTGTCACAGAGGTGATAAATAATAAAGCCATTAATATAACATTGGGTGCTGATTGTTGCAGCCAGAGGACTGGGAGGACGAGGAGTTCCTTCCTGACCCCGAGGACAAGAAGCCAGAGGTAGCTTTCCCTTTGTTGCTGCACAATTTGGATGATGATATTGTTGTAGCATGAGTATTGATTTGCCAATGCCATAATATTGAGCTAAGCCCAACTATTCATCATATTCTGTGTTGTGTCTCACAAATCTACCGATGCAAAGTGTCCATTATACAATCCTAACTGCACAACATGAGTTTCCACATTTTTGTGTTATAAACTGTTGTTTGTATTTGATGCTTTGCCTCTGGTGGCTTCCTGTCTGACTCAGATTATTTGCAGGGGTATGATGACATTCCCAAGGAAATCACTGAACCTGATGCAACGAAGGTGCACATTTTCCCATTCTTAAAACAATTTTACCTTGTGCTCTGTTGCCTCTTCTATGCAATTTCTCACATTGGTCAATATTACATATATGGCAGCCTGAGGACTGGGATGATGAGGAAGATGGTGAATGGACAGCTCCAACCATCCCAAACCCTGAGTACAAGGGACCATGGATCCAAAAGGTATAACTATGACAGCATGACTAGTTACTTACTTGTTCTAGACAGATAGCAATGTGCTTTACAAGTTCTGACATGAGACTGTATTCAGAAAATCAAGAACCCTAACTTCAAGGGCAAATGGAAGGCACCTTTGATCGACAACCCAGGTAAACTGAGCTTGCCCACTGTTGTACATTCATATTAACTGCTGTACAGTTATCTTTTCTGCTCAACTAATTCAGTGAAACATCAAAGCTCATATGATCTTCTTTTCCTTTGTTCGTACAGAGTTCAAGGATGATCCTTACATCTACGCTTTTGACAGCCTGAAGCACATTGGTATTGAGTTGTGGCAGGTTAGTGCTTCACAAGTTCTGTGAAACATGGTTAGCATAGCACATTGTGAAGCTTTTGTTGGGACCACTGATATTGATTTCTCCTTTGACCGGCACTAGGTTAAATCAGGAACTCTGTTCGACAACATCCTGATCACTGATGACCCCGAGTACGCCAAGAAGTTCGCGGAGGAGACCTGGGGCAAGCACAAGGATGTATGCCGTCTTATCACGAGCAGTTTAAGTTTTGTTTCATTTTCAGTTTTGCTTCGTTTTAGATATTTGATGTAGAGAGCTAAGTCAATGGCTCTCTGCCTTGCAGGCTGAGAAGGCCGCCTTTGATGAGGCCGAGAAGAAGAGGCTTGAGGAGGTATATATGCAAACATCTTCTGTTTGTTATACTGCCTTCTACGCTAAATCCAGTACTAACTACTCTGTTTTCTCCTTGTCAGGAATCCGCAAACGCTAAGACCGAAGACAATGATGGTGCAGCTGATGTAAGCTGCAAATGAATTTAATTTTATCCTCAATGTTTCTAACTGCTTATATGACGTGTCTCATCTTAACACAAAACTACATTCTCTTACCTGTGGCAGGAGGATGAGGGCAAAGCTGCCGGTGCCAGCGATGAGGAGAACAAGGATGCCTCCGGCGATGAGAAGGTGGAGGAAATTAGCAAGGATGCTTCTTCTTCCGACAAGAAGGACGAGCTTTAGAGTGTAGCAGGAAGGCTCTGTATCTAAACTTTTTCCTCTTGAGGCAGTAGAGCTTCCCATTCATCAATTAGAAGAACATTTTCTGTGAAAGATGAGAGAAGTAATGCAATCTCGGCTCTTGTAATTTGTTATGTTTTTGTCGGTAATAGGAAATATAGCATAGTCATGAATCTATCTCGGTGCCTCATCGCGTTTTTTTTTTGGAGCAACCGGTTGGAGGTCAACCTTCTAATTAAGAACAGAAGAAATAATTTACCTGTCAAAAAAAAGTAGGAGAAATAATTCAGCTAAAAAAAATAGAAGAACTTTTTGAGAGAAACAGGACCCCAAAAAAAGCCAAAGTACTTGCAGCACAATAGGTTCATCCAACTCATCAACGGCCCGAGTTTGATGGAAGCAAGAGTCTCAAACAAGCCCTACTCATCAATGTTTTTGCCTCGTTTTAGAAAATTTTGAAATGTTTTGATGATCACTGTCTTAAACCCAGACCCAATTCCAAACTAACCCATGTATGTCGTAGTTTTCTGAGCCAAGACACTGCAGCTCAGCAGTTTTCAGCAAAACTATATTGTTATGATGTACAACTACAGTAGAAATGTTGATTTAGAAGATAAACACTACCTGTCTTGAATAGCCAGCCTCTTCGAATTAGCTATGCATGCTACTTAAACCAAGCAACTGCCGGCAAGAGTAGGAAAAACAGATTCATACAGAAAGGAAAAAAAAAAGAGAGTACTGTTTTCTTGCAACTGATGAAATATGTCGACGATGTTTATCCCATTTCTTAAAGTCTTCACATAATAGAAACATTGCCGTATAGAACAACAAACAGACCCTGAGCCGTTCCAGTGCTAAGGCATCATCATACAACTATCAGGTTTAGCAGTTACAAATAGTTTTCAAGTCCTAGTTGCGACGCTATCTTCAGAACAAGTCTTCAACATCATTCGCTACTTCACTTGTTCGTGCCTTAATTCTTGTCAATGTTTGATCTGGAATCTAAACGACAATACCATGAAAAGAAGTGTTTCCTGACTGCGGAGAAAAAGGGGATCCTACTCACGGCACTGATGATGACTGACCATCAGAGTAGCACTAAGCAGCACACAACAGATTGAGATGTTAGTATGTCAGATATATATGGAAAGCTTAACTCCTCCAAATGGCATGTATATATGCTAGCAGAATGGACTGAGACAAGATGTAATACATTTATACATATGGATTTCACATAAAAAGCAACATTCACACATGCACAAGAAGATGCAAAATTGTTTATACAACCCTCCAAGACTAATGCAATGCCTGTTGCTTCAAAGCAAAGGGCAAAACAATGGCAGGCTTTTCAGAGCATTGATTGGTATACAAGTAGCTACTTTGCTAATTATTTGTCAAACAGCCGATGTGCCTGAACTATTGTTTTCTCCGCCCTCACCGCTTGCCTCCTCACAAGGTTTCAACGCCAGCAGATTCTGGTTCTCGCGTCGGGGCACAGGAGTGTAGAAGCCGACAACTGGAATCAGATTGCAGAAGCCACGATCATCCGGCACCTCCGTCACCAACCCTAATTGCAGATCGATTGTGAAGAGGCTATCAATCGTGTCAACGAAAATGACTTGTGCTTCCTCAGTAAAGCCCAGCACGGCCACTCTGTAATTTATACCCGGGACCAAGAGATCGCTAGTTGGAAGCAAATTTTCCAAGCAGAAGATGCAGTTCAGTACCCATCGTGCATCAGTGGTGTCACTCGCCTTCCTTGTCCACAGTTTGAGGCGCAGACCCGATTCTTCACTAACTCCCAGTCCACCATCCTCCGCAAGCATGAGTTTAAATCTGTTGTCGTCCAAGGACGACGACCCACCGTCGGAGTTGTAGTCGGGCTGGCTGTCAGGTGGGTCCAACACAGCCAGGCCATGCCTCACTAAATCATACTCCAGGATCAACCCAGCATCGGACATGAAGTAGAGCAGAGAGCTCGAGCAGGCTAGAATATTTTTCAAAGAACATCATGAATTCGCTGTGCATCGAGGTCAGCTCGCCCCACGTGCCGGTCTCCGACGAGTATACGCCGGCCGATATGACATTCTCGTCGTAGTCAACGTCTTCGTTGTCGACGACGAACACGAAGACCACACGGAAAGGACCCCCAAGGCAGTCGCGGTGGTCGACCATAGGTTCGGCTGAACCATAGGTTCGGCTGAACCATGGTCCAGAATCACGCCTCTCCTGCGCACAAAAATGTTATACGGAACCATGGTTCAGCCGAACCTACGCTCGACACCATTGATCTCTGGACACTTTTTATAAGGATCCGTGCATGATTGATTAAAAAATGCATGATGGGAGCTGTTTGCATGTTAAATAATGTATGACGCGGATTCATATATAGCAGGATGTTGAATCGTACGGCGTCGACCATAGGTTCGGCTGAACCATGGTCCAGAATCACGCCTCTCCACTGCGCAGAACACCGCCGCGGTCGGCCAGCTGCCGTTGAACGCCGCGGGCACCAGTATGCGCTGCTGGGCGCCCGTGATTGGCTCCCACAGGAGCAGCTCCCAGGTACGAGTATGATTGCGCTTGGAGAGGAAGAGGGCGCGGCCGTGGCGGCAGTCCACGGCCCGCCACGAGCGCCAGTCCGGGGCGGCGAGGGAGAAGGGCGACGCGGTGGTGTGGACGAAGTGCGGGATGTCCTCGTCTTCCGATCCGTGGAGAAAGCCGAGCACGGGAGGTGCGAGGTAGAGCTCGTGGAGGCGGCGGCGGAAGACGGGGTGGGACCGTGGGAGACGATGCCTCCCCAGTCCTTGTAGACGAGGGAGGCGCGGAGCAGGCATGCGGGGTCGGCGGGCGGTAGGCGGAGGAGGATCTCTTCGACGAGCTCGTCCGGGATCGCCGGCGGCGAGGCGCGGCGTCGCTGCGGTGGTGGTAGCTGGGTTTGGGTTGTCTGTGTGGAAGGGCTTCGCTACATCTACTGGATTATAATCAACAGTTTTGCTAGAACTCATCTAGATGCGATATAATTTGGTCTCATTCATTTTTTATAGCCATTGAATGTGATGCTATAAGATGCGTGTGTGCTGACATGGACTGTATCTGTTTTAGTTTTCAAAATGAATGAGACCAAATTATATTTCATCTAGATGAGTTCTAGGTACTCCCTATAATCAATTTATAAATCCTAAGGGGTTCGTTTACGGGCCGGACCAGGACGGGGACGGGAGGTCCATTTTGAGTCGGAGCAGGATAGCTAGTTTTTTTTTTTCTGTTTCTAAGAAAATAATACTTATTTTTCTTTTTAATAAAATCTATAAAATTCAAATTCATATACTCGTCTAACTCAACTTGAGATAGCTGAGAGCTGACCATCCGTGTGGCAATGAGTCCCAAGCTTAAAAAGCAACGGTGTGGTACCACGTTTTCCCCTGTACATTCTATGCCATCTGGAGCACACAAAATAACTAGAAGAACACCCGTGCGTTGCAACGGGGCTACATTAACTTAAAGAGTTCAATATTAATATTCTCATACATATCAAGTTACATTGACGGCCTTTTTTTACCATCAAATCCTCACACACACTCTCTCCCTCCCTCTTCCTCACTCTCTCTCCTCCTCTCCCTCTCTCTCTCTAACACACACACACGCACACACGCACACACATATCCATCTTATTGGGTACGGGATCATAATCCATCTATTTCACACATAATCCATAAAAGTAAATAGACGATCTTGTAATAGATTCAGCAAGTTGTGAGGGTAGTCAAAGCAGGAATGCACATTGTTTCATTATAAATCAAACAATCATACCAGAAATTGAAAGGTAAGCTTGACTTTTCATGCTCAAGTTTCTTTGCTTCCTCCTCTTTTTTCCGGTGATAAGTAGCTCGCCTCTTGGCGTTTATCTGCTCCCTTTTTTCATCAGATAAGATACCTTTTTTAGGTTGTTTGGTGACGTTGTCGAAAGATCCTGTAGTCATGTGCTCGGATGTTGAAACGGTTTGGGATAAAACTTGAGCAGTTGACATAGTGTACAGGTGTATTCCTCCATCAATAGGAGACACATCAAGAACATCTGGAACAAAACAAAAGCAAAATGATATTTTTCTTATGCTGTTCTTGAACATATGCAACACGATCTCTATAAGCATGATATTTTTCTTATGCTGTTCTTTTTGCCGGTTCTCATTTTCAATATGTTTTTTGCTCACGTGAGATCAAATCGGGAGGCCGCTGATCACATGTGATATCACCATCACTGGGTTGGGGAACGACCGGGTCCGCGGTCTGTTCAGGTATGGAGTGGCCTGGAGCATGGTTCATACAAGTTACTGAGATTGAAGTTAAGAACATAAGAGAATAAAATGACGAGTACTCTATCCGCACAGCCTCATACCTGGACTAATAGGGTGATTATCAACAACGTTTGTCCCAGCCGTCTGATATCCTACACCTTCAGTACCCACAAGTTCATTATCCGGAAGAACCGGTTGTCCAGACGGTTCAAGTGTCAGCCCATCTGAGTGTCATTCATACAAGTAAGCGAGATAAATTCGATAAATAATTAGTATTAAATCATGGAAAAAATTTTAGTCAAAGATTTACCTCTAGGGACACCTGACGATGTTGTATGTTCCGCAGATTTGCTTTGTGGATTCCCCATACATATCTACAAGCAAAGATTTCATCATATTAACAATTGGTTGTGAACTGAAGTTATCTACCATCATATTAATCAGGTGGGATTGTCTTCCTGCTTAGCTGTCATAATATCCATTTTTGAATTTTTTATATAGTCAAGTCGGAATTGTGATGACCTAAAAGCATTGTGGATCTGGTGCTTGTTCTGACTATAGATTCCTTAATCCGAATTCAGGAAGATTTTGATGAATTTAGTGATGTTGAGGATCTCTATAGCACATTCCCTATGGAGAAGGTTGAAGCACTCGAAGACATGGTTTCATTTGCTCCTTCCATTCTTATCAACGTGAGCTGTGAGCTGTTAATAGAATCGACTGGCAAACTTTCTTATGTTTTTCCCCACTCATACTGCTACTCTGATATGCTGGTGCAGACCATTTCTCTAACATGTTTTTATGGGTAGTTATATATTTCTCAACATCGCTTCTTGTTTGGTTGCCAGGGTGTTGCTGCTGTTTCCACTACTGCAGTTTTGAGTACGAAGAGTCCGACAGCAACTTCACCTACTCAGGTACATGTTATTAAATCCTAGTATTAGTATATCGAATAGTCAGAACACAATGGTTGTTATGTGCCCAGTGTCAACTTAGTTGGCATCCTGGATGCTGTAATCTTGTCAACCTTCACATGCTAGTATTGATTTATTTGATCATATTATTACAAGCTAATCCTTGAATATAAATACACGTGGTTGTTGCTAGTTTGAGGAATTGGTCATTTCTGATATATTCAGGTATACAACGGTCCTGGCATCCGTATTGGGAGGTTTTCTTTAATGAGAATGTTTCTAAACTTTTTTTTTTCAACATTCATGTACTTTCGTTAGTGAACTTGGAGACAACATTAAGTATGTAAACAGTCTGCTTCTAAATTGTTTGACTATGCTTATTGGACAGGCTGCTTCTTGGCAGTGCAAAGTTAGTAGACCAAGCCACACAACCAACCAATCAAAGTAAGTAAAAGCTGCACACTCATTTATGCAAACATGTACAGCAACTAAACATGATCAGCATCATGCGTAAAGATCTCCTAAACGATTCTTTTTCAAATTTCAGAAATGGTGCCCGGCATACCATGCTCCAGGAAAGGAGGTCATGTGCTTGATGTATATGTAATATAAGATTGCCGACAGTGAGCATTCCAAGTAAGCACTTGCAACCAACTCAAATATGCATTTTCTTTACTGCTGTTTGGCCTACCATGCTCCAGCAAATATAGTCATAACCGAGGGATTATTGAGTAAATTAAGTAATGAGTGATTATTGAGTATAAACTTGCAATACGTACAGCACAAGTTGGATCTTGGGCGCGTCCAGGAGGGGATCACCAGGGGATTTACAGTCTACTGAAGAGATCACACAGCAGATCGCTTCGCGTCTCCTGAAGCGATCCCACGGCAGTTCACCGCCTCCTGAGACGATTTTTTGTATGGCCTTCAGTATGTAATATTAAGTACAAAATAATGTGTATGAACTTGCATTACGTTGAGAACCTGTGGGTGGTCACAGGGTGGCGCCGTCGGATCGGGGTCGTGATCGCCGGCGAACACGACACGCGGGATCGCGTCCCCGTTTCCTCGCCCGATCCAACAGCAGACCGCCGCCTCCTGCAACTGCGACGGCGAAGGTTAGGCCGCGTTAGAGGGATGGATCGGCGCGGCGCAGGGATGGATCTACCGCGGCGCGGCACAGGATGGATCCGCCGCGGAGTGGGCGTAGGGTTGGATCGGGCGTGCGATCGGGCGGCGTCGGAGATCGATCTGCTGTTTCGGGCGGGGGCGGAGATAGGTCAGCTGCGTGAACGAGGGAGCGAAACCAGCGGTTTTTGATGTAGCGGGTTTTTTCGTTCGAGGGTAGTGCACAGGTCGTACGACGACGAAAAAAAATCGGTGGTGGGAGTATGATGAAAATAAACCAGCGAAAAAAACCCGCGCGGACTATTCACCAACTGCTCCATTAGGAGTAGAGATATGTCACGTTCCTCGGTTTCAAATTAGTCCCGTAACATTTTTCCTATAAATTTGTTTAATGTAAATAAAAAAGTCCATCGCAACAAAGTAAGTATATAAAGCTTCCATCGCAACAAGAAGTTATATAACCCACTAAAAAAACAAGGAACTATATAAAGTACGCTTTAGGCCAATATATTTTGGAAACGGGGGGAGATAATTAATTAATATATTTATGCTAACAATACTAATTAATGTGGATGCATGCTTATAAAACTTGACCAATTAAATTAAACTAGAAAACATGTATGTAAGCGAAAACATCTTGTAGAAAACAAGGACGCGGCATTTTGGCTGCACCCGAGGTAAATAGTAAATTCATTTAAAATAGTAAAAACAAATTCAAAAAATTCTGATTTTTTTTGTGATGCTAGATGCTCATGTGCGCGAAGTCCGTGCCAAATTTCGTGAAGTTTGGACATTACAGTAGCTTTTAGCAAAAAAGACAAATTTTTGGGTGGTAAACAAGTTTACTGTTCACATACTATTTTGACCGATTTTGACCTTTTGCCGCAAGTTCCTTAGATGTTCGAACAAGCTGCAATTTGGCACGAACATCACACGTTGGAACATCTTCCATCTAAAAAAAATTCAGTTTTTTTTGTGTATTTTTAGTATTTTTTTGAATTTACTGTTTTCTATGCACAGATGAGCCTGAACACCGAATTGAATATACGAGAGAAAAGGTATTTTTCTACTAAAAAAGTAGTAGTACTATATCTTAACCAAGGTAATGCAAAAGTTCCTTTTCGTTTACACTCTTCCAAATGAGCAGTTTAACCTGCGATTTTGCTAAGCTAAGATAGTACCGTTGTAGGAGTATGTCAAAACGATCACTTTGGCTCCCGGCTACCAAAGAGCCCAGAATTTTAAAATAATAGTAGAAGAACATAGTTATAAATTTAAAAAAAATATCATATGAGTACTTATAAATTTTACATGAGATTCTAGAAGCACTTTTGAGACAAATTATACATGTGGTTTTTGAATTTCTGATTTGAAAATACCTAAATTGATATTTGTAGTCACAATTCAAATGGATAGTCCCAAACAAGCCTCTTACTTTGCGTTAGCATGAGTACATTGCTGGTTAGCTGTTCATCAGGTATACTTTCCAGTAGGCACGAACCGACAATGAAAATGACTAATCAGTAGACTGTTAATAACCACACTAAATATTGATAACAAGGATAATACTGTTTTTCAGTGTATAAGACTGTCTGCGGCATTAGCAGTGTCACATGTTAAAGCTGTGGGGTAAACTAATCCCCGTGGCTTTCTCTAAGAAAACCATTCGATACAAGGAAATTGCCATATAAAACTCAGCAATACTTGTCACCCAACAGTGGTGCAAATGATAAATCATATACAGTATACCTTCTTCAAAATCACCATGATCAATATTGCTACTAGAGGCCTCTGCTCCCAGCATCATCTTTATTGGTTGAAGCTGTAATTTTGAGCTTTGCATAGCAAGGCATGTTCATTTCTATAAAATGTGGTAGCACGCTCCAGAGCAAGTTCTCCATAATTAGGAACCCTACGTGCAAGATGTAAATTTGTCAATGCATCATTGTTAGGGTACATAAAACAGAAGGTCATGAACGTTAATGCACTCTGAATCTCTGGTGCAAAACAACAGAACCATATCATGACACAAAGTGCTGATATATCCTGTTAACTGTCTTTTATAACAACTGACTGGCGTTTGCAGAGATTATCATGTACGATCCTGAAGTGCCATATAGATAAACTGCAAAAGCATGAAATATTTGCAACTAGACAGTACCGGAGAGGATATAACCTTCTCAAATAGGATAAGACCTATCCCTCAAGCAGTTGAACTTTTTTTTATTGGTCTGAGATGCATAACCATGCTTGCCACACAGTCCTCGATCACAACTATGAAATATTTGCAAGCAGACAGTATCGGAGAGGAATATAACCTTCTTAAATAGGATAAAACCTATCCCTCAAGCACTCAGACTTTTTTAAATATTGGTTTCAGATGCCTAACCACACATCCTGCACGATCCTCAAGCAATTGTGCTTTGATTTGATGCTCAGCCTAGTACAGACATCATAACAAAAGACGCAATACCCTGACTCTCAGGTACCGGTATCATGTCACCTTGGATAATGTACTCACAAATCCCTCAAATACCAACACACACACCGTCAGGCGCACTATCAAACACTTTAAACCAAACACATCAGACTTAATAACCACATTGTCAATTGTTATAGGACATCTTAAATCCTACTAAGCTAATGTCAATGGTGCAAAACAATGACGGACACATGAAAATACCACAGAGCTGATTGTAAGTTTTTCCCCCTGAATCCATTCATACTTATGCTACAGCTTATCTGGGCCAATAAGTGGAGTATGGGAGTAGAACCCTAACCTGATCTAGAGAGCGTGGCTGAAGCTGTCACTTGCATTGGCGAAGTTCCATGGCCTTGCATCCGTTATCAAACAGCTCCTGCACCTGCTCCAGTGTTTTCTCCTCCTCCTCTCCCACCTCCTCACTACCCATCTCCTCGGCAATGTTCGGCGGCAACGGTGGGTCATGGTGTTTGCCCCCAATTCAAGCACTTCAAGCCTAGGATGTGGAGTATAGAAGCTGACAATTGGAATCAAACTAGAGGAGTTATCATCATCTTCATCGAGCACCTTCCTCGCCCGTTCTGATTGTAGTTCGATTGTGAAGAGTCCATAAAATGTGCTCATAAAAATGGCATTAGCTCCCTCGGCAAAGCCTAACACATTAACTGAAGTTGTACCATTCGGTAGCAAATTTTCCAAGCAGATGACCCGGCTCAGCACCCAACGTGCGTCAACGCCGTCACTCGCCTCCCTTGACCACAATCTGAGATGCAAACTGAAGTTTTGGATAACTCCCAGCCCACCATCCTCTGCCAGCATCAGGTTAAATCTTACCATGTAATGGTCTGGTAAATCGAACAAAGCCAGGTTGTGCCTGTCCAAGTGATACCCATAGATGCTCCTGCTGTCGGACATGAAGTAGAGCAGAGACCTCCCAACGAGCACGCTGGAATAATCACTAGAGACCATGGACTCCTCGTGGCGCATCGAGGTTAGCTCGCCCCAGGTGCCAGTCTCCGACGAGTATACGCATGCCGACGTGACAGTAAGCCCATCCCCGTCGTCGTCTTAAAAACGCTAGCTAGATAGTTTCAGGGACCTAGTGGTAAGGCCATGATCCCCAGGGGAAGGGATCACTCATTCTTCTATTGGGGACAGGTGCACGAACGACAACTCCAAACGTCATATCCGCCGCCTATACCTACCGTTTAGGTGGCACCAGTGAGATCCAGCTAAGGTAAGGAACTTCGTGTCACGGCTGCTCCACTCCGCTGCGGTCTTTTGAACTGAACCTCGTTGCCTTCCCGCGCGCGAAACAAATGGGCAATGTGTCGTGGGTCAGTTTTGGGACGGGGGTTTATATGACGGGCCATAAAAAAAGGAAGTTTTTTTTATGGCATGCGGGATGATCGCGCCTAGTAGCCACATATCAGCTGCGCTCAATATGCGAAATTTCCGTTGGATCAGATTTTCGCTTTGATGAATTTGGACCTAGCGAAAAGGACTCTAAGCCTTCGCGCAAACAAGGAAAGTAGAGCAAGACGAGGAAGCGGAGCTTCCCCCGACTGTTAGAATAAAGCCGAGGCATATCGTTGATCATCCGAGGACCAAACAATCACACAAGCACGACGTCGAGATTTGTTAACGAGGTTCACCGATATGGCTACATCCCCGGGGCATGACTATGGGCGCTCCTTCCCATGACACCGCTACAATACCGCACCCGGTCGCCCTGGACACCGGCACAAGCCGCCGGCTTCCCCTGCATTCCGGTGCTATTATGTTGGCATATGTTACATCGTGTGTCTAGCCCAGCTATATATGAGACGCCAAGGATACAAGTGTCCTACTAGGACACGACTCCATATCCTATCTAAACACAATACTATTCAGAGTCCAACTGTAACCTACCTTGTACACAATATTCGACACAACTCTAACAAACTCCACCTTGGCGAATATTCTCCACCACCTTGAATTCGTCAATGCGTCAAACTTCCATGTACATTGGACCTGAGCTTATCCCATGAGTACCGCTGCTACTCCAAAGACTCCATATGACTCCACCTGCAACTTGTAGTCCCTTCTTTTTTCTTGACCACAGTCAACACTCGAGTGAAATTAAGTTCCACATTACTCTAGTTTGCGCTCCCAACTTCCAGAGTATTAGTCCAACGCCATCACACACTGATCATTGACCTGCGTGAAAGTGAACAACTCACATATTGGGTGTCACACATAAGAGTTACCTGAACTCAACATCACCGCTCCTTTCTTGACCGTCTGTCTAAAACTTGAAAGAATTTCACCGTTGCTTGTAGTCATCCCGAGTCAAATTCACAGTTGTCTCACCACATGTATGACCACTACAGCCCTGACCCGTCTCCATGTCTCGTGCATACCGCACGCCTCGCCGCTATTACCGCGCCGAGCCTCCGTTGTCCCAGTCGAGTCTCAAGGGCCACGAACCCACACCACTCAACCCCCACTATAGAGTTCCACCGGTCATCACCGACCGATGACGAGTTTTACGCTTTCATCAGACCACCGGGCTCCAGTCCGAACTGCGTGTCACTCGCTTTTTT
The DNA here is from genome assembly GCF_002162155.2 of Triticum dicoccoides. NCBI lineage: Eukaryota > Viridiplantae > Streptophyta > Magnoliopsida > Poales > Poaceae > Triticum > Triticum dicoccoides. The sequence continues at coordinate 637,151,190 of NC_041386.1, forward strand.
CACCCTTGCTGAATAGGCTTCGATTCTCTGGATCCTTACACCGTAGCCCCTCAATCCAGCTTCACCTTCAACATGACTCCATGGTAGATGATCAGTCCACCCTCGCGCCCCGTCGACTTCAAGCTCCGTGTGTACATCACCTTGAATCAACCCAGCGCCATGGTCTTGTCAAAGCCACACAAGCCCTCAGGCTCGCACCACGTGTTTCCATGCCCAAAGTCGGTCATATCAGCATCACGCCCATATGTCGTCGCCGCCGATTCCACCGCCGTCTTCTGTACCGACCGACTCGCATCGATCCCGTCAGACTATCCAGTCCGACCCAGGCTCCCAAATCATTCTGCGAATTCCCATCCATCATATGATAACTCCATCTCAGCTGACATGACTTCCCGCAACACTTTCAAGCATCCCTGTTGTGCTAATAAATATTTCACCATTGTCTGTCATAACCCAAGGTTTTCAGTTCATCAAACTTCTCCACCTCAAACCTGATACCCATTGGTGCCATGGTTCTTTGTACGGCTGACTCTGCGAAAAATTATCTGAGCTATTCCCGCAACGCCAAAGTACACTAGAAAAAACCCACATGGTCTCGCCTCCGTGCACTAGTAGCAATCCGCCAAAAAAATTGGCCTTCACCTGATCTGCTCCTTGCACAACTCCAACGCTGGCTAATTGCTTTACCTATGTCGTGGAATTGTCACGGCGGATGTCCTTTTGCAAGGACTTAGTCGTGGAGCCATCGCAGCTAGGAAGCTTAAAGGGGTTAATCGGGACAAGGAACATGAGAGGTTTATACTAGTTCGTCCCCTTATGGTGAAGGTAAGGCCTACGTCTAGTTGGGTTGGTATTGCTTGAGGTTTCGATGACTAGGGAGCGAGATACGCTATGCCCGGTTCTCGATTGGTTGTTTTCTTGCCCTAAGCCGCCAGCGGGTCGTCCCCTTATATACAGGGGTTGACGCCCTGCGGCTTACAGAGTCCCGTCCGGCTCATAGACAATGTCCGGCTCGGTGACTAGTTAATTCTACCTTACAATACAAGTCATGCCATCATAGCGGTTTATCACTACGGGCCTTAAGGCGCCTGTGGGCTTTAGACCCTTTATTGAACCGCCATCTTCATGCTTGGTCTTGGGCTTCTTCTGATGAATACTCATTGTATAACCCGGCCCCTCCTGGGCGGCTTACACAATTAGTTATATCCCCAACATTAGGCCCCAGATTGATTTGAACCGGTTCATGTCAATCTTAAAATACCTTAATAACCAGTCCTTCTGTCTTCTGTCCGTGAAAAGGTCATAACCCGTTGTGACATCATCTTCTGGACCCGTGTTAACCCACCGTGACATCATCTTTTAATTAAATCCCTATTTTATTCCATCATATCTTCAACGGATCTTTGCCTTTACTGACCATCCCGAAAACCGAGGCGCCGGGGTCGTTGGATAATGATACTCCGTCTCCTCGTTTCTCGCGCCGTCTTGGTTGGCCCCTCCTTATAAATAGGTGCTACCTAGGTCTTTCCCATTTCCTTCAGTCGTCTTCTTCCTCGCACTCCCTTCTCTGCTGCTCGAGCTCTGCCGCCGCCACCGTCGAACCCATCGTCTTCACCGACTCAGGCCGCTGCATCAACCCGACTCTGGCCAGAAATCGATGGCGAACCTCCGCAGCTCATCCACATCCGTGAGTTCCCCTTCTTCCCTTTCTTAGATCTGCATTGGAACTTTGTTGAGTTCGTCGGCGTTCATCGCTGCCCGATGCAAATCCTCGCTAGCTTTCACCTCCAATGCCCTGTTTAGATCGCAAAAACAACGTAAAACTGCTGCGGCGATTGTTTGTGCTTATCTTGCAGAAAAATAGATCTCATTTCCCTTGTTTGGAAGCCCTCTTCGAGTGTATGAACTTCTCTGCACTGTTTTTAGGTCTAGAAGTTTTTCTTTCCAGAGCGACCGTTTGATCCAAAATAATAATTGCAACTTGTGAAACATGTTTGTCCCACACTTAGCCAAAAATTGCATCCGTTGAATCTGTTTTAGCCATAGTAGTCCATGTGACCGGTTTAAGACAACACCGGCTGTCGGCACCGCTTGCGCCCGGTGACTTAAGAAAATTTTAATTACCTTTGGTACCTGTAGCGACTTAAATGCCATTACATAGTTACCCATATGTCATTAGGCCCCTTCTTAACCTGCCACCTTGAATAAATCAACAATGCTCTCTTCCGGGTTACGAATTGAGCCGGAAAAATTCTTTTATCTTGTTGTAGGCTTCGATTTACGCAATGGCACCCAAAGCTCCCAAACCTCCGGTGACCTGCAACTGGGTCCCGCCCATTGTCACAGAAAGCAAATTGTCCGAATTTGTGAAGTCTGGCTATCTGCCCAAGAAGGAGGTTATGTCCTATCGTGCTCCTGAGCCATCTGAAGAAAAGCCTCAACCCAAAGAGGGGGAGGTGATCGTTTTTACTGATCATATGAGCCGGGGATTTGCTCCACCCGGTTCAAAATTCTTTAGGGATGTTCTGAAATTCTTTGATCTAAGGCTTCAAGACATCGGACCCAATTCCGTATCAAACATATGCAACTTCCAAGTCTTCTGCAAGGTGTACCTTGGAGAAGAACCCAACTTACTTTTATTGAGAGCTATTTTATTTAAACCGGCAGAACGAGCGTGCCAACGGGCCCAGTCTAGAGCTTGGTGGTATCTCAATTCAGTGGTGAAGAGATTGCCTTGTTCCTTACGCTGAACTGCCGAGTCACCCCAAAGATTGGAACCATACGTGGTTCTACTGCCAGGACACTTCTCCGGCTGGCAAAAATCCACTGCCCGGCTTTCGTGCCTTGCGCCTTGAATCCAACCACCTGCTGCCGGACAAGTTGATTGCTGTTGAACATCTGCCACTCACCCCCACTATCAAGAAAATCAAAGCTCTTTTGGGGAACGGCTTAGATGGCATCGACCTGGTCCGAGTCTGGGTTGCTTGGAGAGTGATTCCGTTAAGCCGCCGTCCTGGCTTAATGTGTATCTACTCAGGCGAGAAGGATGATCCTCAGCGTCATAGTCCCGACGACTTACCAGATGATGTGGTGGAGGCTACAACCCAGTCCTTGTTGAAAGAGGGCACGATGACCAGTAATGCCTTCGGCTTACTGCCCTTCTGCAAGAAGAACCCGGCCCCTGCAGTAAGTCATTCACCGAAGATTACTTTTTACTATGTTATACCTTATCTTTACTCATAACCCTTTACCATCATTCACAGGCAAATGACAACTTCTAGAAGGTCCAGTATGACCATGAGGCGGCCAAACAAGCTAGGGCTGCCAAAAGGGCCGAGAGAAAAGCCGTCAAGACTGGGACTTCGAAGAAAAGGAAGCCAAGCGCCTCAGAAGTGTTCCAACTTGATGACTCTGATGACAATGAAGAAGAGGTAACTTTTAACTTCCCTTACTCTTTTACCACCACCTTGCTGACCTTATTCCCCTTTCAGGAAGACACGGGAAACAGCCAACCCGTCGAAGAAGAGGTAACTATAATCTCCTCCGACTCCGAGCCTTTGCCGCGGCAGAAAACTCGAAGAGTGACCCGAAAAGTAAGATTTTCACATCCTTTGGCTTACCAAGATCCTCAATTTCTTTTGAAGCGACATCAATTTGAAAGCCGGAGGCAGAACTGGACCAGCAAGGATGCAGAGCTCTCCTCCGGCTTGCCTGACCCAACCAGGAAGCGTTGGACTGAGGTTATCTCCAACTTACATCCTGTTTTACCTTTGGCGGGTTTAATCCGTCAACCTCTCAATTCATCTGACTCCAATTATCAGGATAACTCTCCTTCCTCCGGCGAGTCTATGCAGTCAAACATGCCGGCTTTTAAAACTGCCCCTGGTTAATGTCAATTTGTTTACCTTATGGTTTATCTTACTCATGTTTTTGTACTCACTCTTCTGCCTTGTCCACAGTGTGCAAGTGAAGCCCTGGAAGAAAGCAAAGAAGGATAAACCGGCTCAAGACCCTGTAGTAACTGAGCCGGAACTGGGCCGGCTCATGATATTCCAGCACCAACTTCTGACCCGCCTGCTGAAGATACTCTTGATGGTTCTGATAATCTGGAAGCACCTAGCCCGGCCAAGACGACTGATCCAGAAGTGTAAATTCTCAAGACTCAGTTTGTTGAGCCGGCACGGCCCACCGTACTTGCCAAGTGTTCTGCTAAGGAGGAGTTGTTAGAACGCCGAAAGGCCAAGATGGACATCACTGACTATACTCATTTGAGTATTGGAGAGATCGTCTCGGGCTATATCAATCAAGTGCATAGCAACCGTGACCTGGAAATTGACATGGTGAAGCAAATACAGCAAAAATCTGAGGTATGACTTATGCTACCTTCCCTTAACCATACTTACTGTACCAGCCCCCAAGTCTATTGCTTATAAGTAAATATGCTGTAGACTTACAAAAATTTCTAGCACCATTTGTCCGGCTTAGAAAGAAGACAATTAACCCGGTTGTAGCAAGAAATGTTGAACTTGCGATACACATTAGCCCCCAAGTGCCACGTACCTTTCCTTGCAAAGTGCTTGGGACTTAATCTGCTTAAACCGGCATAGTAATGTAGAGTTCTTCAGCATACATTAGCCCCCAAGTGTCAAGTGTCTTTTTCTTGCAAAGTGCTTGGGACTTAACATTATTTTATCATGACCCTGACTATGACCCGGTATCAATGCAGACCACCATAAGTCAATTTGAGTCAGAGATTGCTGACCTGAAGAGCCGCCTGGCAGCCCAGGAACTTGAAATTCAAAAGGACAACTCCAAGTTTGAATTCAGCGTCTCTGAACAAGAGAAGCTGAAGAAGAACTTTGAATCAGAGAAGAAAATCTGGGCTGATGAGAAGGCCTCACTAGTAACCTGGGTCGAGACAGCAGAAACCTCACTTGCAGAAGCAACAACTGAGCTGTTCGGCTTAAAGCGCCAGATATCTCAAATGGTCCCAACAATCTTCGTTAAATGACTATATATAAACCTCAAATATTGCAATCCTTCCTTTGATGACTATGTTAATTATTACCTCCGGCTCACCTTTTGTTTAATAACACAGGCCCCAGGAGCACCAACCTCAAGCAGAACATGGTGGTCAAGCTGAAGGCAGTCTACACTCTGGTGGAGCAACTGTACGCCGGGTCACAACGTGCTTTGGCCGTTGTGGCTTTATAAAATGATGTCCCCCATCTCCTGCAAGATGTGCTAAAACGGCTTGCTGTGCTTCCTCAGCGGGTCCAAGAGCTAAGACGGGCATCTGCAAGAGCCGGAGCTATAGCCTCCTTGAGCCGGGCCAAGGCGTGGATTCCAGAGCTAGACCCGGCCGATCTCACTCTTGGATACCCGAGTCTGAAGGAGGATGAAACCTTGTTTGATGAGGCAGACTTCACCGCTTGTGTGAAAGACATACGCCCTGTGGCTACTCTCATTGGGAATGACACTGATCTTACCAAGTATCAGCCGGGTTATGACAGTGAGAACCGGAGGATTCCAACACCTCATTACGATGATGTCAGCCTGATCCCTCCAACTCATAAGCATACCTTTGCCCCTGAAGTTGACCCAACCGGTTTAATATATGATGAAGCTGAGTTTGAAGCCTTGAGTGGCATTGACTGGGCCTCATCAACCTTCCAGGACAGGGCAGCCGACGAAGAGGCGGAGAAGGCTGACCCGGAATCGTCAAGCCAACCAAAGGAGTAAAGACGTCGGGCGTCATATGTTTATGTCTTTTGTGAAAACAATGCCTTACTATTCAGACTCGGGGAGTCTTGTAATAGGGTAGAAAAACTCTCGATTTTTGTCATGCCTTCACGCATGTTTATGGCACTCAATACTTCCTTAAGCCGCCATCGCTATATACTTCCAGCTTTTATTGATCTTCTAGTTCCTTTATGTTAAACAAAAGTTACCTGCCTTATCTTGCATAGAGGACAAACAAAGAATCCTCTGGCGACTTACCGCCTCGGGGGTCACATAAGGTATTGATAACCCGGAGTATACACCAAATAATATTAGGAAAACCAACTTATAATTAGACTTAGTAGACATAATCATAATGATATACCTGTGATGCTTGTGGTTATCTCTCCGGCTTATATAACCCAACCCCTAAGGGTAAGTTTAACTCCTGAAAATTGGTATATAAAAGTTCACCTGGCACGTAACAACCCGAGGTAACCAATATTAACCCGGAGGAACGAAATCCACTCCATAGTACTTTCAAGAGGGTCTCCAGATAGTCAAACATTGACACTGATAAAATATGATGAATAATAAATAAAATTAAAAAAGGCCTCTGATTCGAATACGACCAGTGAACCGTTCCAAAGGGGTTAAGCTAAGATTCGGATACGATCATATAGCCCCCAGTGGCTGTGGCGATGCCATCAAGTGGGTATCGACATCTATGTTCTCTTTGGTTCGAATACGACCTATGTTTGAACAGGAAGCCCCCAAGTGACCATAAGAGTTGTTTAATGACGCTGATTCGAATACGATCCACGTCAGACCCAAAGGGGTTAAGCTATGATTCAAATATGATCAAGAAGCCCTCAAGTGGGTTTGGCAGTATGCCGATCAAGTGGGTATCGACAGCTATGTTCTCTTTGGTTCGAATACAACCTATGTTTGAACAGGAAGCCCCCAAGCGATCGTGGCTAGATTCAGATATGATCATAAGCCGGACCAAAGGAAAAGCCGGATTCAGATGTGACCCGCTCCCTGTTGCTTGTTTCCACCACATGACAAAGAAGACACATAAACTTGTTTAGGGTGGAAAAAAGGACAGAGGTCCTGCTTTATTGCTTCGTCTAATATATACATTGTCGAAATATATACATATTAGAGCCGGTGGCTCAAGTATAATAAGGCCGAAGATGAGCGATATTCCACGGCCGGCGGGTCTCCTCCTCTGACTTACGTGAGTCTTTGTGCTCTCGAACATCGATAAGGTAGTATGACCCGTTGTTCAGATTCTTGCTGACCACAAAGGGTCCTTCCCAAGGAGGGGATAGCTTGTGCATATCAGACTGATCCTAGATGAGTCGGAGCACTAAGTCGCCTTCCTGAAAGGTTCTGGATCTAACCCGGCGGCTGTGGTAGCGGTGCAGGTCTTGCTGGTAAATCGCCGAGCGGGCTATTGCCAAGTCTCGCTCTTCGTCCAACAGGTCAAGTGCATCCTGACGAGCTCTTTCGTTGTCAGCCTCAACGTAAGCCGCCACACGGGGTGAGTCATGATGGATGTCACTTGGTAGGACCGCCTCTGCTCCATACACCATGAAGAAAGGTGTGTAACCCGTAGACCTGTTAGGTGTAGTATTGATGCTCCAAAGTATAGAAGGTAACTCCTCCACCCAACAACCTGGCGTCCGCTGTAAGGGGACTAAGAGCCGGGGCTTGATACCTTTCAAGATCTCTTGATTGGCTCTTTCTGCTTGACCATTGGATTGAGGATGAGCCACAGCCGAAACGTCAAGCCGGATATGCTCTCATTGACAGAACTCTTCCATGGCTCCTTTGGAAAGATTAGTACTATTATCAGTGATGATGCTGTGTGGAAAACCAAAACGAATAATCACTTTTTCATAAATTGAACCGCCATGGCTGCATCACACTTACTGACTGGCTCCGCCTCAACCCACTTTGTAAACTTGTCAACTGCCACCAGGAGGTGCGTCTTTTTATCCTTAGACCTTTTGAAAGGCCCAACCATGTCAAGCCCCCAGATTGCAAACGGCCAAGTAATTGGAATCATCCTTAATTCTTGAGCCGGCACATGAGCTCGTCGTGAGAATTTCTGACATCCATCACATTTACTGACCAGATCTTCTGCATCAGCATGAGCCGTCAGCCAATAAAACCCATGACAGAAAGCCTTGGCCACAAGGGATTTTGAACCGGCATGATGACCGCAATCCCCTTCATGGATCTCACGAAGTATCTCCTGACCCTCCGCCGGTGACACGCAACGTTGAAACGCTCCAGTGGCGCTGCAGTGATGTAACTCGCCATTAACAATTGTCATGGACTTGGACCGCCGAACGATTTGTCTTACCAAGGTCTCATCCTCAGGCAACTCTCCCCGGGTCATATAAGCCAAATAAGGCACTGTCCAATCCGGGATGATGTGGAGAGCCGCTACCAGATGCGCCTCCGGGTCTGGTACTGGTAGATCTTCTTCTGTTGGTAACTTAACAGAAGGAGTATGCAAAACATCAAGAAAGGTGTTAGGTGGCACCGGCTTACGCTGAGATCCCAGCCGGCTTAAGGCATCGGCCGCCTCATTCTTCCTCCGATCAATGTGCTCCACTTGATAACCTTTGAAGTACCCAGCCACAGCATCAACTTCACGACGGTAAGCCGCCATAAGAGGATCCTTGGAGTCCCACGTGCCTGACACTTGTTGAGCCACGAGATTAGAATCTCCTAAGCACCTTACCCGGCTCAAATTCATCTCCTTGGCCATCCGGAGACCATGGAGTAAGGCCTCATACTCAGCTGCATTGTTAGTACAAGGAAACATAAGCCGGAGCACATAACAGAACTTGTCACCTTGAGGGGAAGTTAACACGACTCCAGCCCCCGAGCCTTCCAACTGCCTGGACCCATCAAAGTGAATAGTCCAATACGTGTTATCAGGCTTCTCCTCAGGTGCCTGTAGCTCTGTCCAGTCATTGATAAAATCTACCAAGGCTTGAGACTTAATGGCGGTACGTGGCATGTACTTCAGACCATGAGGCCCAAGCTCAATGGCCCACTTGGCGACTCGTCTTGTGGCCTCTCTGTTCTGGATGATGTCTCCCAAAGGGGCATAACTTACCACAGTGATAGGGTGACCTTGGAAATATTGCTTCAGCTTCCGGCTTGCCATGAACACCTCGTAGACAAGCTTCTGCCAATGTGGATATCTTTGCTTAGACTCAATGAGCACCTCACTGACGTAATAAACCGGCCGTTGAACCGGATGCTCCTTGCCAGCCTCCTTGCGCTCCACCACGATCGCAACACTGACAGCTCGTGAGTTAGCGGCCACATATAACGGCAATGGCTCTCTATCAATGGGAGCCGCAAGGACCGGCGGCTCAGACAACTGTCTCTTCAAATCTTCAAAAGCAACATTAGCAGCATCACTCTAGACAAAAGTGTCCGTTTTCTTCATCATTTGATACAGCGGTAAGGCCTTCTCACCTAACCGGCTTATGAACCGGCTTAAAGCGGCAACACGACCCGCTAGTCGCTGAACATCATTGATGCACGCCGGCTTAGCCAGAGAGGTAATTGCCTTGATCTTCTCCGGATTAGCTTCAATGCCCCTGTTTGAGACCAGAAATCCCAAAAGCTTGCCTGCGGGTACGCCGAACACACACTTGTCCGGGTTAAGCATCATCTTGTAAACCTGGAGATTATCAAAGGTCTCCTTTAAATCAGATATTAAGGTTTCCTTCTCTCTGGACTTCACCACTATGTCATCCACATAAGCATGAACATTGCGCCCAATCTAAATGTGGAGACAGTTCTGTACACACCACTGATAAGTCGCCTGGGCACTCTTAAGCCCAAAAGGCATAGATACATAGAAGAAGGCTCCAAATGGAGTGATGAAAGTCGTCTTCTCCCGGTCCTTAACTGCCATCTTGATATGATGATATCCAAAATAAGCATCCAAAAAACTCAAACACTCACAACCCGCCGTAGCATCAATGATTTGATCAATACGGGGGAGAGCAAAAGGATCAGCCGGACAAGCTTTATTTAAGTCCGTGTAATCCACACACATCCGCCAGGTGCCGTTCTTCTTGAGTACGAGCACCGGGTTAGCCAGCCACTCCGGGTAAAAAACTTCGACAATAAACCCAGCCGCCAAGAGCCGGGCAACCTCCTCTCCAATAGCTTTTCGTCTTTCTTCGTTGAACCGCCGAAGAAACTGCCTGACCGGCTTATACTTTGGATCAATATTAAGAGTGTGCTCAGCGAGTCCTCTCGGTACACCCGGCATGTCAGAAGGTTTCCATGCAAAGATGTCCCGGTTCTCACGGATGAACTCGATGAGCGTGCTTTCCTATTTAGGATCCAAGTTGGCACTGATGCTGAACTGTTTAGATGAGTCGCCTGGAGTGAAATCCACAAGTTTAGTTTCAGCTGCCGATTTAAACTTCAACGCCGGGTCATGCTCCGTAGTTGGCTTCTTCAGAGAGGTCATATCTGCCGGGTCAACATTATCTTGATAAAACTTTAGCTCTTCCGCTGCACAAACAGACTCAGCATAAGCCGCATCTCCCTCTTCACACTCCAAGGCTACCTTTCGACTCCCATGCACAGTGATGGTGCCCTTGTGACCCGGCATCTTAAGCTGCAGATAAACGTAACACAGTCGTGCCATGAACTTGGCATAAGCCGGCTGCCCAAACAGAGCATGATATGGACTTTGATTTTGACCACCTCAAACGTCAATTTCTCAGCCCGGGAATCATATTCATCTCCAAAGGCCACCTTCAATTCAATCTTACCGACCGGGTACGCCGACTTACCAGGCACCACTCCATGGAAGACGGTGTTGGATATCTTTAAATTTTTATCAGTCAAAGCCATGCGCCGAAAGGTCTCATAATAGAGGATGTTGATGCTTCTACCTCCATCCATGAGTACCTTGGTGAATTTATATCCACCGACCTGAGGTGCCACCACCAAGGCTAACTGACCCAGATTATCAACCCGGGGAGGGTGATCTTCCCTGCTCCATACGATGGGCTGCTCTGACCACCTCAAGTAACGAGGAACTGCCGGCTCAACAGAGTTCACGGCCCTCTTATGAATCTTCTGGTCACGTTTGCATAAGCTAGTGGTGAACACATGATACTGCCCACTATTCAGCTGCTTCGGATGGCTTTGATAACCCGACTGCTGCTGCTGCTGTCCTCCTTGACCAGACTGCTGTTGATTATAGCCGCCTTGATTTCCCTGAAAGCCGAAACTTGAACCGCCGCCCGGGCCATGAAAGCCGCCGGCACCTGAGCCGCCGCCCGACCCGTGATTGCCATCAAACATGTTGGAATTCTTGAAAGCCTTCATGATGTCACAATCTTTCCATAAGTGGGTGGCGGGTCATTCCCAGGTGCCGTGTCTCGGGCAGGGCTCATTGAGTAGCTGCTCAAGAGATGGACCTGACCCGCCAGACCGAGGGGGCGGTTTTCCCTTACGTCTCTGATTGTTACCCTGTGCATTGGCGTTGGCCACAAACTCCGGGTTACCCTCCGCCTTACGCTTATTGCCTCCTTGATTCGTCGGGTTATGCTGCTGACCCTTTTCATTGCCGTTCTTCTTTCCCTTCCCTGTCTTTTCCTCATCAGAGGCGGGATCCTTGGTACTATCAGAGTCGGCGTATTTGACTAAAGCTGCCATCAGCGTACCCATATCATTGCAATCATGCTTAAGGCGCCCCAGTTTCTTTCTCAGCGGCTCAAAGCGGCAATTCTTCTCTAACATGAGGACTGCAGAGCCGGCATCCATCTTGTCAGATGAATGTATAATATCCTTGACCCGGCGCACCTAATGAGTTGTGGATTCATCCTCCTCTTGCTTACAATTTGTTAAGTCCACAATTGACATAGATTGCTTGCAAGTATTCTTGAAGTTCTGGATGAACCGGGCCTTTAACTCTGCCCATGAACCAATGGAATTGGGTGGTAAGCCCTTTAACCAAGACCGGGCCGTTCCATCCAACATCATGGTGAAGTATTTAGCCATTTCTGCGTCGCTGACCTCCAACAGCTCCATGGCCATCTCATAGATTTTTCAATCCATGTCCCAGGCTGTAAGTCGGCCGTATAGTTTGGCACCTTTCGAGGCCCCTTGAAGTCCTCAGGGAGGCGCACATTATGTAAAGCCGGCACCAGACACGGTACGCCGCCGGTTCTAGTGGCTACTCCCGCCTCAACAGAGGTCGTTGGATAATCTGGAATGGCCGGGTGAGCCATCTGCTGAGTCGCCAGCTGAGCCGCTAGCTGAGCCACCCGCTTATCCTCCTGACGTATCCAGTCCTGCACCAGGTTATATCCGCCGGGCTGGTTACGGCGTTGAGCATTGCTTGACAAAGCCTCTGACTCCATGTGCCTGCTATAACTCGGGCTCTGGTTTGGACGAGATGGAGCCAACCAAGGCGGAGGAGTTGAATGAATTCTGTCCCGGCTATAAGAATAAGTTTCTTGCTGAGCCAGAGCTGTCTCGACAAGCTCTCTGATCCTCCGGGTCTCCACCGCTGTCAGATCATCACCGTCTACTGGGAGAGCCGCCAAACGCACTGATGCTGCGATTAAGTTCTCCATGGGGTTGCAGAAGTGGCCCGATGGTATTGGTACATAACAGGGCGGTGCCATGTTCCCGTGAGGAGGTGCCGTCACCTGAGGCTGAGCCGGACCCCTGGCTGTCATGAACTGATTGACCTCTGGCGGGTTACTTGGACCGGCTCTGGGCGTCGCGAAGAGGTTCCACGGGTCGTAAACCAGAGGTAAATGAGATTGAGTTTTCTGATGCCTTCTCCTCATCACCTCATTAGACGCGTTCAGGCTCATTGTAAGCTGGAAAGCCTCGGATTGGAGCAGCTGTGCCCGAGCATCCAAAGCTGCCCGTTCTGTGGCCAACCTGACGTCCTCAGCTGCCAAAGCCTCCTTAGCCCGAGCTATCTCCTCACGAACCTGTGCCACCTCTGCATTATGCTCATCTTGATTTGCCGAGATAACTGTGGCAGTTAACAGGGCCATAAGCTTATCCATGAGATCCAGCAGCACCTGAGCCAGCGGGCGGACGGGGCTCCTGCCACAGCTTCTCCTGACCCGGATGTTATGGCTGCTGCGGCTGTGGAATTTTGGCCGGGTTGAGTACCAGCCATGAAGACTCCTGCCCAGCTTGGCGGCTCATCGGGGTCCGGAATAGTGGAGCCATGGAACAGCCCCCAAGCCCGCCATCTTGCACTAGATACAAAGAATCTGTCGAACCGGCGGACGAATCACCATTAGAGAGGACGACCGTCTCACCACCACCTTCAGATCCTTCAGAAAGTTCCCCTCCGTGGACGCAGCCCATGAAGGCACGCTTCACGACGGGTTGAGCCCGGGCGGGTCTCGCGCGCTGAGCCGTCTCGATGAGGTCGGTGCAGTTGTCCGGCTCAGGGCCCGGCTCACCAATCCGGCTGATGAAGATGTGGATTCTACCGAAGGGGACCCGTTACCCGTACTCAATTGAGCCGGCATCGGGGCCCCAGCCTTTGTCGTTGATGTAGATCTTGCTGCGACGACTCTTGGTCATCCGCCCGACCGCGTATCCCTTGAGCCCTTCGAAGCTGCCCTTCAAGAACTCAAATCCACCGTGCGCTGGCCCCACGGTGGGCGCCAACTGTCGTGGAATTGTCACGGCAGATGTCCTTTTGCAAGGACTTAGTCGTGGAGCCATCGCAGCTAGGAAGCTTAAAGGGGTTAATCGGGACAAGGAACACGAGAGGTTTATACTAGTTCGGCCCCTTACGGTGAAGGTAAGGCCTACGTCTAGTTGGGTTGGTATTGCTTGAGGTTTCGATGTCCAGGGAGCGAGATACGCTATGCCCGGTTCTCGACTGGTTGTTTTCTTGCCCTAAGCCGCCAGCGGGTCGTCCCCTTATATACACGAGTTGACGCCCTGCGGCTTACAGAGTCCCGACCGGCTCATAGACAATGTCTGGCTTGGTGACTAGTTAATTCTACCTTACAATACAAGTCATGCCATCATAGCGGTTTATCACTACGGGCCTTAAGGCGCCTGTGGGCTTTAGACCCTTTATTGAACCGCCATCTTCATGCTTGGTCTTGGGCTTCTTCTGATGAATACTCATTGTATAACCCGACCCCTCCTGGGAGGCTTACACAATTAGTTATATCCCCAACAACCTAGCCTGTGCTTTCCGATGTACTACTATGCATCAATAGATTTTGCTTCCGGCTGATACGATCTGCTGTCTCGCCTTGTATACGAGAGGCCAATGCCTCCAGGGGCTCGGTCCCCCTTTTTTTTCAAAACAAAATCTCGTACGCAACCTTGTTGTCATGGTCGAACGCCCGCGCTGGCCTCCTCACGGGCTTCCAATGTCTGGACACATCACGTGTCTGGCCACTCTACGACCTGACCTAGCTACACGATCCCAATTGATCGCTGCCGCCTTCTCGAGCATGCTTTCGCCGCCACCGCCGCTTGTGTGTTTCTAACCGCTGTATGCTCGCCCGATTGATCCTCCCTGATGCATCACCGCACGTCAAGCTTGCTGCCTGTACACGTGCCTTCTGACCGCCTTTTCTGATTTTGCTAAGAACCACGCTATAGTCGGCTGCATCTCAACTCAATCTTTCCTCTAAATTGATTCACAGCCTCCGAACAACCTAGCTCTGATACCACTTGTTAGAATAAATCCGAGGCATATCGTTGATCATCCGAGGACCAAACAATCACACAAGCACGACGCTGAGATTTGTTAACGAGGTTCATCGATATGGCTACATCCCCGGGGCATGACTATGGGCGCTCGTCCTCATGACACCGCTACAATACCGCACCCGGTCGCCCTGGACACCGGCACAAGCCGCCGGCTTCCCCTGTGTTCCAGTGCTATTATGTTGGCATAGGTTACATCGTGTGTCTAGCCCCACTATATATGAGATGCCTAGGATACAAGTGTCCTACTAGGACACGACTCCATATCCTATCTAAACACAATACTACTCAGAGTCCAACTGTAAGCTATCTTGTACACAATATTCGACACAACTCTAACACCGACAATATACAATACAACAGTAGCGACCATGAATAAAAAAGCCCCTTGTTTAACGAGTTCGCTGCTTTTCCCAGGCCGGAGAAGGGCAACTACTTATTGATTGATCGCCTTTCTTTGATATGTGTTCAATTTAGTACAATACAAACTACAACTAGATCAAAGCGGAAGGGCCACTCACTATAGAAGCTATAACTAGTAAAGCCCTAGCCAATAGTTTAGTAGTCGGCCAAACCCCCATGCTCACGACATGCTCTTGATATTGATTGAGTTGGAGGGAGTCAAAGACTACCACGGAATCCTTCCATAGTCACCCACTTCATCACCAAAGCGTCACGACAGTTTCCAAGACCCCTCATATAATCTCGAGTGGGGATCAGCCGGAGCACGTAGGAATGCCGACCACTACATAAGCCACTGGCAGAGAAAGCTCGAAGAGCTTCCCTTCATTCGCTTCATGGGAGTCGCACACAACACATAGCTGGAAGTCAGAGGGCCCGTACTACCTGCCTAACCCTTCGCTCCGAGGGACCGTAGAATAAAAAGTGCCTTCTAAACAACTCGGCAGAAGGGAAGGGGCCTATGTATTTGCATGACCCCTGCGGATTTGACCCTACCTACACCTGGAGCCAATCCTCTAGCGGTCCTGCCACCACGCCCCAGAATAGGAGCTCGTGTGGAACCTTGGATTTCTGGCGTAACAGCGGTGGAAGGTATCAAAATATTACGGTCACATAACATAGTATATACGCTAAGGTCGGCCAAAATATGGACACCCGAAGGGCCCGACACGCACAATCCTATCCTATCCGAGCCCGTCATTGCATGCACTTCGGACAATCGTCCGTAGCATCATAAGGAACACCTCCCTTTCGAGGTACCCAAATGGAACGGGCTTTATTTGTGTTGTTGGTTGGTCTATCTAGCTATAGACCACGTTGAAAGAAAAATACAAAATCCATTCTTCATGGTCGGGCGCATTTCTCCAAATCCTCTAGGATCACAAGTGGAATGCTAAGCAAGGGCGGGGAGGTTGCGAGCTCCGCATCGAATAGAAAGAAGCAAGCAGGGGGTGTTGCCGTGTCGTGCCGGAGAGCACACATAGTCAACCAAACTAAATAGGGCTACAAAAGTAGCTAGCTAGCGTTTTTAAGCTGGCTGCCTTTTCTAGCGCGTGTACTCTTCTGTGGAGTCGCACGGAACGAGCCTTGTCTTCCCTAAAACGACTAGCTCCCTTTTCTTGTTCCGGTCACCCTTCTCTTGCCATGGAAATACTTTTGCCTGTGGTGTGGTCCAACCCATGGGCGGAGTCACCCTCATCCCGCCATTGCTCAGTGCTCCCTGCAGCTTCGCTGGGCTTTACCTGCATGGGCGCGGGGTTCTATAAGAGAACGAAAAGCTCTCTTTTTACAATAAAACGCGAACCGCGTGGAGCCCACCCTTTTTCGTTTTCTGCCGCCACTTGGTCGCCGCAGGGGAAACACAGCCCGGCTGCCTCTCGGGAAAGGGGGGGGTGGGCCTACCTATCCCGAGGGAGTATCTGAGAGGTTCCATATGCTCAGCCGAAGGGCAGAACTTCAGTGCGTGATCGTAGTATGTCACCTTGTCTTGTCCTTGCAGCATCGAAGAATACCTATGCACTATGTTCCGGTTCACTGATAAGGAAGATAGAGTTGGGGTGGGGGTCTATGATGTGATACTGTAGTATGCCCCGGGGAGAAAGATGCGCAACTCAAAACGGAAGCAGGAAGCGTGTTGTCAAATATGTCGGAGGTTACCAGATCTTTGAGACTACCATCGATTCGACAGTGCAGAACAACCAGAAAAAGAAGTGGAGTTAGAAAGCCGTATGATAGGTGGTAACTATCTTGTACAGTTCGTGGGTTAAGCGGCGTACTCTGGGGGAATATTAGGCTCTATCGAACATACAGGGAATTGGAGGTAGCATTTTACTTATGTTAAGTCATGGAATGGTTTCTTCAGCCCTTTTTCTACGTGTTGGTGTTCTATATGACCGACATAAGACTCAACTTGTTAGATATTATGGACGTTTAGTGAGCACCATGCCTAATTTCTCTACCAGTTTCTTCTTTTTCACTTTAGCCAATATGAGTTTACCCGGCACTAGCAGCTTTATCGGGGAATTTCTAATCTTAGTAGGAGCTTTGCAAAGAAATAGCTTAGTAGCCACATTAGCTCCGCTTGGGATGATTTTAGGCGCGGCGTATTCCCTTTGGCTATATAATCGTGTGGTTTCTGGAAATTTAAAACCTGATTTCCTCTATAAATCCTCTAATCTCAATGGCAGAGAAGTTTCCATATTTCTACCTTTTCTTGTTGGAGGGACGACCGTCCGTTGAACTATCAAAAAAGGGTAAACCAATGTGATCATGACATTGTAGATGCTTGCGATGGGACGGATGCGACTTCCCTCATAAGTAATGGGTGCCATAGCCCGTAGCAGAAGTCCCCTTTTTTATCCATTTCTTTATTACCCCAGAGGGGCCCACCCTGGTGGGACCAAGAGAAAGAAAGGACGGGGGGCAACCATGCATGGCACTTCTCGACCGTGTCTCCGAGGGACAGTTGAATGAGCGACTCATGAATGCTGCCGGGTCGGACGAGCAAATAACTCGAACATGTTCGGTCAGTTTTTTGAGCAAGAATCACAACGTTACCTTACCTTCACCATGATACAGACTCCAAGGTCTTATGGCAGAGCACAAGGAGTTTCCTTCAATATGATGATGAGAATGGAAACCAGAAGCACGACTGGGTCTTCGTAGTCCGAGATCATACTTATATATCAGTCACAGTAACGTAAGCATGAGACTTTTTGGTAGTACCGGTGAACCAGATGGCCGCGGCGAGGGAATCTGGGACGGATGACTCGTCATATCTCTATAGATCTGGCAAAAGCGAAAGACCCCTAACGTTAGGGGCTGACCACTGAGCTCACTCAGGCCCCGCTGGGCGGGCCAGAGTGGGTGCGAGCTGGAATTGCCATAGCTTATGGTTAGAGTAATAGGAAAGGGCCCAGCAGAGAGAACAGTCAGGATAACGAGCGCGGAGCCCACTTGGTAGGCAGCAGGAGCAGCGGGCAAGTGCTTTCTTGGTAGGCCAACAACCCTGTGAACCGGGCGGGGCACTTGACGAAAGGGGGCACGCTGAGAAAGTATGCAAAATTGGCCCTGCGGAGCTTTCAAAAAGAAAAGCAAGGACCACTACGGGAGGTCGAACCACGGACCGGAGGTAGTAGAACGTGGTCCGCACCGGTCAATATTGGATCAAACAATAGGGGACCGTAGCACTGACCTTTTTTTTCAAGACAATAGGTACTCTTCCCTACCGAGACAAGGGACACTCTCAATGGATCCTCCACGCGCTGGGCATACCATAGTTCTTCCGTGCGTCTTGTCAGGACCCCAATTCCAAGTCACATCAATCTAGTCGGTAACACCTCATATCACTTTGCGGCCTCATGCACGGTATTCCCACGGGTGTCGCCTTACCATGGCCCGGGACCGTTTGCGCCTTTTGGCTCACGTATATGATAGTGTCGCTAGCATCCATATGACAGAGAATCCAGGCCGACATGGCTAGTAGTGAACCCAAAGCGGCACTAACCCATGGGGACAGGTATACATGAATAAACTTCGAGCATGTCGGTCAGCAGCATGCGAATCCGGGCTGTAGCACCGGGCTAACAGGACTCCGGTAACCGCGTGACATTTCCCCGAAGGGACAGACACATGAATGAAGTGAAACATATGCCGGCCAGTCAAGTGTCCTGAGCAGTAGTGCTGGGCTAGCAGGACTCCGGTGAACCGGGTTGTAGCGGACTACTATGGCTCATGGAAGCACTAGACTACATTTCCCCATAAGAGAGGCTGCCAAGGATAAACAACTAGATTGTCGGATCCCACACATACCAAGCATTTCAATCATACACACAATATGCTCGATATGTGTAAATACAACATGGCATCACAACATAACTCTACGACTCAAGAATTTATTCATTAGGCTTCGAGGAGTGAGATATTTCAAACATGGGTCTCATGACCCAACATTCAGAGCATACAAGTCAAAGCACATGCGGAAGCTTAACATGTCTGAGTACAGATATCTACAAATGAAAAAGGCTGAGAAGCCTAACTATCTACCAGATCCTGCCGAGGGCACAAGATCGTAGCTGAGGTATCAAGCTAAACGTCGAAGTCCACACAGAACTACTAGAGAGACTGACGTCTCTCTGCAAAACATAAAATAAGCAAACGTGAGTACAAATGTACCCAGCAAGACTTACATCAGAACTATCTACATATGCATTAGTATCAACAAAGGGGGTGGTGGAGTTTAACTGCAGCAAGCCAGCTTTGACTCAGTGGCTATCCTAAACTATGACTGCAAGTAACTCTTTTGAGGTGGCGCACACGAGTCCACATATTCACCATATCAATACACCACTATGGATCCGCTCCCGTCTCCCTACGAGAACGCCATCCATAGCACTCACGCTTATCTTGCGCATTTTAGAGTATCCACTTTCACTTGTCTATGAACTGTACAGGCAACCCAGAAGTCCTTTTCCGCGGACACGGCTATTCGAATAGATGATGTTAACCTTGCAGGGGTGTACTTCTTCACACACGCTCTCGCCACTTACCACCATGTACACGTCGTGTATCTCGGCAACCTTCAAGCGGAAGCCTGGTGAGGGAGTCGGCCACGACCTGACTAACCACACAAGTCTCTCGTCCAGGTTTATCGCCTATTCGGGTTCCATCCGCAAGGAGATCCGGCCGGGGTGTTGCTCACGGCCCCAAACGATGTGTACAGGGCTCCAAGCCCACCAAACGGGCGGCGCTTGGCATACTCGGCCACGGTGCCTAGTCTGTCCCAAGCCCACATGTACCGGGTGCCACTTGGTAGACTACTAACACTACGTACAAACACCAGAAACTAGTTGCAACTCCTGGACAGAGATCAAGTTGATTAATAAGTCGAGAGGGGCACTTAAGCACTCCAATGCGTGGTAGTAACTGTTCATGGATCATAAACACAGAACTCAGTTCCTGAGGACGGTTTCAATGAGACAACCCACCATGTACTCCTACATGGCCTCTCACCGCTACCTTTACCAAATCGTGTTCACACACTTAGCTCTCAACAGTAGGACATGTTCACCACATTCCAATTCATCCCCGATGAATCGGACCTCACTCAACTCTAAGTAGTAGCAGGCATGACAAACAAGCATGAATGAGTAGGCACATCAGGGCTCAAACAACTCCTACTCATGCTAGTGGGTTTCATCTATTTACTGTGGCAATGACAAGTCATGCAGAGGAAAGGGGTTCAACTACCGCATCATGTAACAGTTGAAACGGTTTTGTCCTAATGCAGTAAAAGAGAGCAGGAGCGAGAGAGTGGGGTTGTATCAGAATGAACAAGGGGGTTTTGCTTGCCTGGCACTTCTGAAGATATTATAGCTCTTCATCGGTGTCATCAAACTCATCATCGGGATATGCCTACCGAGAGGGGACAAGCACCGGCAATAGAGAAGAACACAATCAATGCAAATGCGACAATATGATGCATGATCATGACATGGCAATATGCTATGATTTGTACTAATGCATCTAGCAACAATTTAAATGAACTCCATATGAACGAAGGGTTCATATGCAAACTCCATAAGGGGTATTTAAAATGCCATTATCATGTTTTCACCTATACAGGGGGTATAAGTTGGTTGAACATGCATGAAAGTAGCATAAATGGACAGATTGGATTTTTTTGATAATTTTTCATATATAAAACTTTTCATTTGGAGTTATAGATTATTTTCTATGATTTTTACAAGTTTTAAACATTTTCTAGAATTTCAAATTATTTAGAATTAAACTAATTCCAGAAAATGAATTACTACGTCATCACTACATCATGCTGACCTCAGCAGGTCAACAGAGCTGACCGGGGTCAAACCTGGCTTGCGGGGTCCACACATCACTAACACAGGGGTTAACTGGGTCTAATCCCGCGTTGACTGGGGTTTGACTCGCTGCGGGGCCCGCTGTCAGTGGCTGTGGGGCGTCTAGCTGGCAGGGATTAGCACTAATGATAGTGCCACGTCAGCTCGCCGGAGTTTGGCCGGCGGCGACCAATTCGCGCGGCGGAGGCGTCGGGTTTGAGCTACGGTCGACGGTTTCGAGCGCGGTTTGCGGCTATGGGTTGCTGGCACACGCGCGCATCTAAAGGAGGTAGTGGGAGTTGCCGGGGTGCAGTGTAGCGGCGGCGGCGACGGGCAGAGCGGCGGCCGGAGTTCGGCGTTCATGAGTTTTGTTGCTGCTGCTCGCGGTCGAGCGAACTAGTGCGCTAGGGATGTACTACGCAAGGTTGCGAACGCGTTGCACACCGACGGATGACCAAATGGTCACCGAAGTGATGCCGGCGTTGAGCTCGTGCGGCGGGGCGTTTCGGTCAGTGCGGAATCAATGGCTACAGGTCGCGAACGGCGTCGGGGTAAGAGGGAAACGACGTAGGAGCTCACATAGAGGCTGTAGGGATGCTTAGCATGCTCGGGGACGACCGGCAGGCGACAGATCGATGGCGGCTTCCTCCGGTGGCCGACGTTGAAGACGAAGACGATGGCGACGAAGCAGCGTGTCCCGAGGTCGCTTGCTTCGGTGGATAGGCCCGCGGCGTCTTGGCGAAGCGGTTGGACGGCTAGGGAGGCCAGGGGTGGGCGGTGGCCGCGAGGGCAGCGAGGGGCAGCGATGGTGGTGCTCGGCCGGTGAGAAGAGGGCCAGGGAAGGGGATGGGGACGAGAGAGAGCGAGAGAGAGTCGAGGGGGGCAGCGTGGCGTCTCCAGGCAAGCAGCTGGACTTGCAGGGACGCTGCCAGCGCGAAGCAGGAGGTGGAGGCCTCCCAGCGCGCGCGTGCGTCTTCGCCTCTGCCTACTGGCAGAGGAAGATGACGAGCGACGAGGTAGGTAGGCTGGGCTGGCCAACCGGGCCAGCCAGGTGGCTTTGGTGGGCGCCAGGTAAGTTCCAGGTGAGCCTCTGTTCTTTTCCTAATTTTATTTCTCTTTTCTATTTTCTGTAATTGTGTTTGGCTTTATTAAAAATACTTAGGCACACTCAAAAATCATCAAACTGCTCATGGACACTGTTTGGAAAATATCCAACATGGAACATTTCAGTTTAGGATTATTTGGACATTTTAAATATTTTATAGAATTTAAATGCCCAAATTCAAATAGAGTATGATTTAATTCAGAGCCCAAATATGTCATGGAAAAATGTGCATCACCTCTGGCTACTGTTTACAGTATTTTCCATTAATGATGACATTTTTGAAAGCCGTTTGGACTTACTGAAAATATTTTAGGTGAACCTAGTGAATTCCTTTAATGATAGGGTTTAGGCAATCCCCATTTCAAATTTAATTGAAAAATTAACATGATGCACACAAGAAGGGCTAGCCTAGTGCATACTAGAACTAGGGATGTGACAACTCACCCCTACTAAACAAGAATCTCGTCCCGAGATTCAAGTCGTGAGGTAAGAAGAAAGGAGGTCACAAACTATCATGATCTTCTCGATCCAACTTGCACTTCATAAGAACGTTGATTCGATCATCATCTTTGTCTCGATGTCTTGCTCTGAGAACTCCAACCAACATGACAACAAGAGGAAAGGAAAAACTCTAGAAGGATCGATCTTCTTGAAGATCGAACAACTCAGGATCAACTCATGGAGTGAGACATTGAAAACATCTCTCGAGCTGAGACACGGAGTATACATCCAGAGGGATGTAGTGAAACAGATGACGAAGATTCACTAGGTAGGCAACAATTCCACACTAAAGAAGGTGGTGAACAGTTGTCAACGTAGGGAGGAGTTGAGTTATCATGATACCATAACAAGACATCTTAGAGGAGGTGACTCGTATAATTATTCCCTTAAGTGGCAAAAAGAATTACTTTTGATATCTAGATCATTGAAACTCTTTATACCTGCTAAGGCAATTCACACTTGATTGTTTGGAGGAATTCAAAAGACTGTCATACTTGGGCTAGGATGGACGATGTGGATGATTTTGCTTATCATCAGAAATGGATGGGATCTGTGGTAGGACCACTTTGAAGATGATCCTAATCAGTAATTACTGAGAAAGGTAGTCCATAGGGAATGGCACAATGGCGGTGCAAGCTGGGAACAAAAAGCAAATGTTGGGAATGATTCTAGTAACTGGGGATACACTCAATAGTAGATAGTGTTTCCAACGTTTCAATGGTTATGGAATCATCAAAGAAACTGAGAGCACCAGGATCCCTAAGGAACAACTTCTATAATAAGTCACATGAAATCCTCATGTAAAGATGGTCAAAGATACTACAATGACAGATCTTCTGGCTAGGTGTGTCGGCCAGAACATCAACCCTATCGGGACCTACATCATAGATCTTGGAAAAGTTCCAACCATCATATCTGCCTGAGATTCAGATCTGGTTGGTGTTAGGATATTCCAGTCTCATCAAGTCTAGAAAGAAAAATGAAAGTTTGCAACACAATTCGACGAGATGACGTTGCGAGATTCCCGGGGGAATAAACTACGATAGCAAGCTCTAAAACATGAGCCGGTTCTGCTACATACCTGTGAACACACTGTCCTAGACAAGCATGACCACATAGTAGTCTTATAATAAAACACTACCGAGTTCAGGAGGGGAACCATCAATGAGGATATCGGAGTCTTGTGCATGATCTAGAATTAACACAATAGACTCCTTTTCCTTGAGCAAATCAATCAGTGGCTTGGGGTGTTAGGAATTACACATGGAGTGGAGGTAGCGAGCCTATCAAACCATGGAATACTTCGCACGTGCATGACTGACTTGGGATGATTCCAGAGGAAGAAAAACAAACTTTTCTCAAATTCATGGCGGCAACTTGCATCAACTGCACATGAATTAGAGGAAGTCACTTCTTTCATCCAACATATGCTTCATGAACGGAACAAGAAGATAATGCTTATAGAAGTTTCCAACACTAACATAGATGTCCAACATGAATCATGGATAAGATGAAAATATTGCTGATGGGCTCAACAACAGGTCATCCAGATTTCCATGAAGATGGAATTCCACAACCAAGTGAACAAGGTGATAGAATTGGTCAGACCCAAAAGATATAATGGGGTATGCTTGAGGAAACAACCACGAGTAAGACAACATTACGAATATCGTTGGTTCTGATTTGATCTGACGATAGCCCACACTCAAATCAAAGTTTGGATAAGATGATAGGTCCATTAACTAATCACGAGGATCAATCGATGAAAATACCATCTTTCTTCAACACAGATACAAGATATCCCTTAGGGATGAGCTAGGTCAGACAAGCCTTTATCTTCCAACTCTCCAAGTTGTTGTTTGGCTTAACCAACTAGCTCAGGGGTATCCAACGCAGATTCTTGGAGAAGGGGTGGTTTATAGGAAACCAACTTGATCACAAACTCAACATAGCGGTCAGGTAAAAACTTGGTAATACTTCCGAGAAGATATTCGGAACATCACGAACCACCGATATGTTACTAAGCTTGGGAACAATCTTGCTTTTCATAGCAATATGATATGATCTGTCAGGACCCCGATTCCAAGTCACATCGATCTAGCTGGTAACACCTCATATCACTT
Organism: Triticum dicoccoides; assembly: GCF_002162155.2. Taxonomy (NCBI): domain Eukaryota; kingdom Viridiplantae; phylum Streptophyta; class Magnoliopsida; order Poales; family Poaceae; genus Triticum; species Triticum dicoccoides. The sequence continues at coordinate 637,175,729 of NC_041386.1, forward strand.
TGCGGCCTCACGCACGGTATTCACACGGGTGTCGCCTTACCATGCCCCGGGACCGTTTGCGCCTTTTGGCTCATGTATATGATAGTGTCGCTAGCATCCATATGACAGAGAACCCGGGCCGACATGGCTAGTCGTGAACCCAAAGCGGCACTAACCCATGGGGACAGGCATACATGAATCAACTTCGAGCATGTCGGCCAGGAGCGTGTGAATCCCGGCTGTAGCACTGGGCTAACAGGACTCCGGTAACCCGGGCTGTATCAGGCTAGGAAGGACTCCGGATGTCACTGCGTGACATTTCCCCGAAGCGACAAACACAGGAACAAAGTGAAACACATGCCGGCCAGTCAAGTGTCCAGAGCAGTAGTGCTGGGCTAGCAGGATCCGGTGAACCGGGCTGTAGCGGACTACTATCGCTCAGGAAGCACTAGACTACATTTCCCCATATGAGAGGCTGTCAAGGATAAACAACTAGATTGTCGGGTCCCACTCATACCAAGCATTTCAATCATACACACAATATGCCCGATATGAGTACATACAACATGGCATCACAACATAACTCTACGACTCTATCTATTCATTAGGCTCCGAAGAGCCAGATATTACAAACATGGGTCTCATGACCCAAAATTCTGAGCATACAAGTCAAAGCACATGCGGAAGCTTAACATGTCTGGGTACAGACATCTACAAATGAAAAAGGCTGAGAAGCCTGACTATCTACCAGATCCTGCCGAGGGCACAAGATCATAGTTGAGGTATCAAGCTAAACGTCAGAGTCCACACGGAACTACTAGCGAGACTGTTGTCTCTCTGCAAAACATAGAATAAGCAAACGTGAGTACAAATGTACCCAGCAAGACTTACATCAGAAGTATCTACATATGCATCGGTATCAACAAAGGGGTGGTGGAGTTTAACTGCAGCAAGCCAGCTTTGAGTCAGTGGCTAACCTAAACTATGATTGCAAGTAACTCTTTTGAGCTAGCGCACACGAGTCCACATATTCACCATATCAATACAGCACTATGGATCCACTTCCGTCTCCCTACGAGAAGGCCATCCATAGCACTCACGCTTATCTTGCACATTTTAGAGTATCCACTTTCACTTGTCTATGAACTGTTATAGGCAACCCAGAAGTCCATTACCGCGGACACGGCTATTCGAATAGATGATGTTAACCCTGCAGGGGTGTACTTCTTCACACACGCTCTCACCACCTATCGCCGTTTACATGACATGTACTCGGCAACCTTCAAGCGGAAGCCCAGCAAGGGTGTCGGCCACGGCCTACCTAAACACTCCAGTCTCTAGTCCAGGTTTATCGCCTGTTCAGGTTCCATCCGCAGGGAGTCCGGCCGAGGTTTCCACATACGGCCCCGAATGATGTGTGCAGGGTTCCCGAGACACCAAACGGGCACCCGGGACACCGTGCCACGTGCCTAACGCAATACAGCCCACCCCTCGGTCAGCGCTGCACACGGCCCCCAGCATACTACAAACACCAGAAACTACTTGCAACTCCTGGACAGAGGACAAGGGTGATTAAGAAGCCGAGAGAGTCAATTAAGGATCCCAATGTGTGGTAGTAACTGTTTCATGGATCACAAACACAGAACTCAGTTCCTGAGGACGGCTTCAATGAGACAACCCAGCATGTACTCCTACATGGCGTTTCACCGCTTCCTTTACCAAATCGTGTTCACACACTTAGCTCTCAACAGTAAGACATGTTCACACATCTCTGATTCATCCCCGATGAATCAGACCTGACACAACTCTAAGCAATAGCAGGCACGACAAACAAGCATGAATGAGTAGGCACATCAGGGCTCAAACAACTCCTACTCATGCTAGTGGGTTTCATCTATTTACTGTGGCAATGACAGGTCATGCAGAGGATAAGGGGTTCAACTACCGCAACAAGTAACAGATGAATCATTGTTGTCCTAATGCAGTAAAAGAGAGCAAGAGCGAGAGAGTGGGATTGTATTGGGATGAACAAGGGGGTTTTGCTTGCCTAGCACTTCTGAAGATAATATAGTCCTTCATCGGTGTCATCGATCTCATCGTCGGGACACATCTATCGAGAGGGAACAACCACTGGCAAACAAGAGGGAACACAATCAATGCAATGCGACAATATGATGCATGATCATGACATGGAAAAATGAATGTGCTTGAGCTAATGCAACTAGCAACAGTTTAAATGAAGTTGGTTTGAACACTAGGTTCAAATTCAAACTCCATATGTGCTCTCTTAAATGCCATTTAATTGAATTGTCCTAAACAGAGGACATAAGTTGCTCTAACATGCATGCAAATGGCATAAACAGATTCTTTGGTTTTTTCTGATAATTTTTCATATATAATTTATTTCATTTGGAGTTATAGATTATTTTCTATGATTTTTAGAAGTTTTAGCTATTTTCTGAAATAAATAAATCATTTATGATTTATTGAAAATCCCAGAAAAGCTTTACTGCGTCAGCATTGCGCAAGGGTGATGTCAGCGGGTCAACTGGTCGGCCAGGTCAAACCTGACCTGCGGGACCCATTGGTCAGTGACCCTGGGCTAGTTAGGTCACCGACAGGTGGGCCCGGTCAACGTTGACTAAGTCAAAGTCAAGCTGACACGTGGGGTCCGCAGGATTAGCACTAATTTAAGCAGGATATTTAGACTAACCTAATTAGGCTCGGGGACCCACATGTCAGTGTCTGTTAGGATGGGTAATTAACGGAGATTAGCACTAATTACGCCGCCACGTCGGCATGCCGGAGTTTGGCCGGCGGCGACCTCAAGCCGTGGCGGAGTCTGCTCAGGACTGAGCTATAGGTGATGGTTTTGAGCGTGGTTTGCAGCTACGAGACGCTGGCACTCGCACGCATCCAATGGTGCCATCAGTTAGTCGCGGGGTGGCCGGATATGTTGACGGCGTCGAGTTCCGCGGCGGCCGGAGTTCGGACCTTGACGGAAACGATGCTACGGGGCGTCTTCGGGCGAGCTGGTGGTGTCTGCGGGTTCCTAGGGGCGCAGTGAGAATGAAAACGTGCTCAGACGCGACGTGTGTGGGCTCTAGCCACGGCGGTGACATGGCCGGCGGGTGGGAGCTCACGGCTCCGGTAGTTAGCGCGGCAAAGGAAGAAAACCAGCGGTGGGGCTAAGGGAAATAACCAGGGGCTCACAGCGGTCACGGAGAGCTTCTCGGTGTGCCCGGGGATGATCTGTAGGCGGCGAATCGACCGGTGGCATCCGGTGGCCGTGGCGAGGGAAACGGTGACGATGGCGACGGTGTGCTGCTGCCGAGCTTGTGTGCATCATTGAGGGGAAGCTCCACGCCATGGTGATGCTCCGGAAACAGGCGTTGGGGTGGTTTGAGGGCTCTGACCACGGTGATTCTCGGCGGCGCGCTCCAGCGTTCTTGGGTCCGAGGGGGAAGCGAGGCAGAGAGCGGGGTGGGGGCAAGTGAGAGGTCGGGTGGATCTGTACGGCAACGGGGTGGTCATCTGCGGCGTCGATGGGTGTCGGGGCAAGCAGGAGGTGGAGGCTGGCGTGCATGCTGGCGCCACGCACCTGCCTGTCTGTCACGCCTAAGATGCGACCCTATCCTAAAGGAACTCGAAGGTCCCACCAAGGATAGAAGCGCATCTTGAAGACGCTTTTGCAAGGTGGATATCATTACATCAACATTACATAATAGTGGGGATATAACCAAGACATACAATGTCACATGAATACAACAATACATCATATACAAGATCAACATCCGACTACGGATGAAACATAAATAGAAACTCAAACGACATCCACCTTGCTAGCCCAGGCTGCCGACCAGGAGCCTATCCCTCAATCGAAGAAGAAGCAGAAGAACTCCAACACAAATAAACATCGCTCTCACGTCAAGATCATCGCATAACCTGTACCTGCAACTGGTGTTGTAGTAATCTGTGAGCCACGAGGACTCATCAATCCCATTACCATGGGTATCAAGACTAGCAAAGCTAAATGGGTAAGGAAGGGGTAAAGTGGTGAGGTTGCAGCAGCGACTAAGCATGTATGGTGGCTAGTTTACGCAAATAAGAGCGAGAAGAGAAGCAAAGCAAGCGGTCGTCAACTAGTAATGATCAAGAAGTGATCCTGAACTCCTACTTACGTCAAACATAACCCAGAAAGCGTGTTCTCCTCTCGAACAACCCCGAAAAGAGACACTCACAGTTACGCACACGGTTGGTGTATTTTAGAAGAGTTTACTTCAAGTTTAATACAACCGGACGTTAACAAATTCCCATCTGCCACATAACCGCGGGCACGGCTTTCGAAAGTTCAAATCCTGCAAGGGTGTCCCAACTTAGCCCATGATAAGCTCTCGCGATCAACGAAGGATATTCCTTCTCCCGGGAAGACCCGATCCGTCTCGGAATCCCGTTTACAAGACATTTCGACAATGGTAAAACAAGTCCAGCAAGACCGCCCGATGCGCCGACAATCCCGATAGGAGCTGCACATATCTCGTTCTCAGGGCAACACCGGATGAACACTACGTACGGCAACCGAAGATACCCCAAGTTGCCTAGGGGCGGCACCGCAAGTGGCTCTAGTTTGGACCAACACTTAGACAAGCATTGGCCCGGGGGGGCTAAAATAAAAATGACCCTCGGGATGCACGACTCCCAAGGGAAAAAAGTAATAGGCTGAGGCAAATGTAAAACCAATGTTGGGCCTTGCTGGAAGAGCTTTATTCAAAGCGAACTGTCAAGGGGGTCCCATAAATCACCCAACCATGTTAGGGACGCAAAATCCGGGAACATAACACCGATATGACGGAAACTAGGGCGGCAAGAGTGGAACACAACACCAGGCATAAGGCCGAGCCTTCCACCCTTTACCAAGTATATAGATGCATTAATAATTTAAGAGATATTGTGATATCCCAACATAAACATAATCCAACAAGGAGCAATCTTCATCTTCACCTGCAACTAGCAACGCTATAAGAGGGGCTGAGCAAAGCGGTAACATAGCCAAACAACGGTTTGCTAGGAAGGGTGACAAGGTTAGAGGTTCATGGCAATTTGGGAGGCTTGATAAGCAAGTGGTAGGCGACGCGGCATATCGATAGAACGAAGCAACTAGCATGGCAATGATAGTAATGAGATCCAAGGTGATGGTCATCTTGCCTGAAATCCCGCAAGGAAGAAGAACGAGTCCATGAAGAAGATGAAGCCATGAAGACAAACCAAGCGTAGACGAACGAATCCTCACGATCGCAACGAAACGGGAACTATCGAGAAGAAGCACACAACATGGTAAACACACCACACATGAACAAGGCATGATGCTCAACGAAGTATGATGCATGGCAAGGCTACATGAGGCTACTCATGGCAAGGGATGATGCAAACAAGAGCAACACATCAAAGCAAGTTTAAATGAGGCCGGAAACAACATAGAACAATTCCGGTAAGTCCTCATATGCAAATTTCGAAATTGGTCCAGATCTTAATAAACCTTATGTTCAAGTTGTTAAACAGCAAGTTAAGATGCACCACGATGATCTACACGAAATTCTAATCAAGTTACATATAAAGTTCATTGAATTCGGAGCTACGGCCTAGAAGATATGAGCAAAAAAAGATAAGCATGACATTGATGCAAAATGCATTCAAACATCAAGCAAACACCTCAAAACATGGATGCAACAAGGTAACATGAAACGACATGTAAAACTAAGCAAGTTTCATATAGAGCACACTCAAAACGGAGCAACGGTTCAACACGTACACACCATATGAGTTTAAAGGGCATGCTATCCAAAACAGCAACTAGGCATATTGCAAGCATCAAAACAACATGCTACAGGATCTCAACATGAAAAGAAAAGGCATGGACATGATGTACAGGTAAAGCATAACAAATCATGAAAACTGAGCTATCTCCAAAAATCACTAGATCATACTCAAACAAGCATGGCAAGATTGCAAATAATAACAGGTTCACAGACTTAGCAGAATTTCAGGACATGGCAGAAATAACATCAGGTTACAATGTTTAGAGCTATCAAGCAACAAGCTACAGGAACTTATCATGGCAACTACAGGCATGGCATGAATCTACTAATTACAAAGAACAAAAGTCCCTTACTGACCATGAGCCAAAAGGGCACAGAAAATATGATGGCACCCATGTAAATATAGTGTCAGGACCCCGATTCCAAGTCACATCGATCTAGCTGGTAACACCTCATATCACTTTGTGGCCTCACGCACGGTGTTCCCACGGGTGTCGCCTTACCATGCCCGGGACCGTTTGCGCCTTTTGGCTCACGTATATGATAGTGTCGCTAGCATCCATATGACAGAGAACCCGGGCCGACATGGCTAGTCGTGAACCCAAGCGGCACTAACCCATGGGGACAGGCATACATGAATCAACTTCGAGCATGTCGGTCAGGAGCGTGTGAATCCCGGCTGTAGCACTGGGCTAACAGGACTCCGGTAACCCGGGCTGTAGCAGGCTAGGCAGGACTCCGGATGTCACCGCGTGACATTTCCCCGAAGGGACAGACACAGGAACAAAGTGAATCACATGCCGGCCAGTCAAGTGTTTCGGAGCAGTAGTGCTGGGCTAGCAGGACTCCGGTGAACCGGGCTGTAGCGGACTACTATGGCTCATGGAAGCACAAGACTACATTTCCCCACAAGAGAGGCTACCAAGGATAAACCACTAGGTTGTCGGATCCCACACATACCAAGCATTTCAATCATACACACAATATGCTCGATACGTGCAAATACAACATGGCATCACAACATAACTCTACGACTCAAAGTATTTATTCATTAGGCTCCGAGGAGCGAGATATTACAAACATGGGTCTCATGACCCAACATACAGAGCATACAAGCAACAAGCACATGCGGAAGCTTAACTTGTCTGAGTACAGACAACTATAAATGAAGAAAGCTTAGAAGCTTGAGTATCTACAAGACCCTCCCAAGGTACAAGATCGTAGCTGAGGTAACAAGCTAAACGTCGAAGTCCACGCGGAACTACTAGCGAGACTGACGTCTCTCTGCAAAAACATAAAATAGGCAAACGTGACTACAAATGTACCCAGCAAGACTTACATCAGAACTATCTACAAATGCATCGGTATCAATAAAGGGGTGGTGGAGTTTGACTACAGCAAGCCATCTTTGACTCAGTGGCTAACCTGAACTACAACTGCAAGTAACTCTTTTGAGGTGGCGCACACGAGTCCTCATATTCACCATATCAATACTCCACTATGGTTCCGCTCCCGTCTCCCTACGAGAACACCATCCATAGCACTCACGCTTATCTTGCGCATTTTAGAGTATCCACTTTCACTTGTCTATGAACTATGCAAGGGGTCCAAGTTTCCATATCCGAGGAATCCGGCTATTCGAATAGATAATGATAACCCTGCAGGGGTGTACTTCTTCACACACGCTCTCGCCACTTATCGCCCTGTACACGTCATGTACCTCGGCAACCTTCAAGCGGAAACCGGGCGAGGGAGTCGGCCACGACCTGACTAACCCACAAGTCTCTAGTCCAAGTTTATCGCCTATTCGGGTTCCATCCGCAAGGAGATCCGGCCGGGGTGTCGCTCACGGCCCCAAACGATGTGTGCTGGGTTCCCAAGCCCACCATCCGGGTGCCACTTGGTACACCGTGCCACTGTGCCTAGTCTGTCCCAAGCCCACCTGTACCGGGTGCCACTTGGTAGACTACTAACACTACCTACAAACACCAGAAACTAGTTGCAACTCCTGGACAGAGATCGAGTTTATTAATAAGCCGAGAGGGGCCGAGTTACCGGAACCCAATGTGTGGTAGTAACTGTTCATGGAGCACATACACAGGACTCAGTTCCTGAGGACGGCTGCAATGAGACAACCCACCATGTACTCCTACATGGCCTCTCACCGCTACCTTTACTAAATCGTGTTCACACACTTAGCTCTCAACGGTAGGACATGTTCACCATGTTCCAATTCATTCCCGATGAATCAGACCTGACTCAACTCTAAGCAGTAGCAGGCATGACAACAAGCATGAATGAGTAGGCACATCAGGGCTCAAACAATTCCTACTCATGCTAGTGGGTTTCATCTATTTACTGTGGCAATTACAGGTCATGCAGAGGAAAGGGGTTCAGCTACCACAGCATGTAACAGTTGAAACGGTGTTGTCCTAATGCAGTAAAAGAGAGCAGGAGCGAGAGAGTGGGATTGTATCGGAATGAACAAGGGGTTTTTGCTTGCCTGGCACTTCTGAAGATATTATAGCTCTTCATCGGTGTCATCGATCACGTCGTCGGAACCACGTCTATCGAGAGGGGACAAACACCGGCAACTGAGAAAGAACACAATCAACGTGATGCCACAATATGATGCATGATCATGACATGGCAATATGCTGTGATTTGAGCTAATGCATCTAGCTACGATTTAAATGAAGTTGGTTTGAATACATGATTCAAATTCCAACCCCATATATGATTATTTAAATGCCCTTTATTTGTTTTGTCCAAAACAGAGGACAAACATTGTTCAAACATGCATGAAAATGGTACAGATGGATTCCTTGAATTTTTCTGATAATTTTTCATATATAATTTATTTCATTTGGAGTTACGGTTGATTTTCTATGATTTTTAGAAGTTTGAAGTATTTTCTGAAATTCATAAATCCTTTTATGATTTATTCTAATTTCCAGAAAATAGTAACAATGTCAGCATGATGTCAGGATGACATCAGCGGTCAACTGACCCGGTCCAGGTCAAACCTGACCGTGGGACCCGCAGGTCAGTGTCACAGTGACTAATTACGATTAGTTTAAAGTCTAACAAAATACTTAGCCGGGCTAGGCCCACTGTCAGTGTGACTGGATTAGTTAACAGGGTGATTACCTCCTAATTAAGTGCCATGTCATCCAGAACGGCGGTTAGCCGTCGACGACCAAATCCCGCGGCGGTGGCTCGCCGGCATTGCTCGGGACGGTGCTACAGAGCACCATTTCATGCGCGGTTTGCAGCTACGACGAGCTGGAAGTGCGGCGTGTTCGGTGGTGGCCGTGTGGTGTGCTGGGGGTGTGTGTAACAGCGGTGGCGACGAGTCGGGCGGCTGCCGGAGTTCAGACATCCATGCTTGAGGCGTTACGGGGCATGGCGAGCACGGCCAATGGGCTCTACGGGTTGATGGGATCACCAGGAACACGCGGAGGCAACGAGCGCAGGTGGAGGAGCTCGCGAGCACGAAGCTCATCGTCCATGGCGGTGACCGGAGCTCGGGTAGATGCGGGCGCGGGGCTGCAGTGTGCTAGGGGAGGATCTAATGAGCTAGGTGGCATCCACGGGCCACCAGAAGCACGCTGGTGCCACGGGTTCGAGCGGAGGGGCTCGGGTCAAGAAAGCTAGGCGGCCATGGCGGACGGCGGTGCTCGGGCATGTGGGCGAGGGCACTACGGCACGGGAACGAGCAAAATGAAGGAGGGGAAACGGAGTGGAGCTCACAGTGGGGTCGTTGGAGGTCTCATTGGACTCGGGGAGGCCTTTGCGGCGGCGAATTCGACGACGGCGTCCGGTGGCCGAGGCGGCGAGGAAGATGACTGGCGACGCTGGAGGGCCTCCGGCCTTTCTTGGTGCGATGAGGAGGTGCAGCGAGGTACGGACAATCTCGGGAGCACGGTGGCGCGTCATTTTGTCGTTGGTGGCCACGCGGGCGAGGCGCGGCGGACGGCGGAAGCTCTCGGTGACGCTCAGAGGAGGGGCTAGAGGCGAGAGAGAAAGCAGAGGATGAGGGGAAAGTGAGAGGAGGGCCTCGCGCGTCTCCAGACGTGGATTAGGATGAAGGAGCAGCCTCCAGCGCGAAGCAGGAGGTGGAGGGCTCCTCGGGTGCGCGCGCGTGTTCGCTCCTGCCTACTGGCAGGAGGAAGACGACGAGCGAGGAGGTAAGTGGGCTGGGCCGGCTTCTCTCCTGGGCCAGGTGGGTGGGCTGCTCAGGTGAGCTCCTGTTTCCTTTTTGTTTCTGTTGTTTTTTATTATTATTTAATCTTTTGCCACTATTTTGAATTCAACAGATTTCAAACAATGCCAAAAACATCCTCTGGGTATTTTTATGTTGCTTCATGGACTTTTCCGGAGGCACATAATTTATCGCAGAGCATTTGAAGATATATCCCATATATATTTGAATATATTTTCAAATTCAAATAGAATATTGTCTTAAATTCAGAGACCAAATGATTCCTTAAAAATGTTCCAAAATTTTGGTTTGGTATATAACCCTTGCCAAAATTTCCAAAACTATTTTAGGGCATTTTTGGAAACACTGAATGCAATTTAAAGGGTTCTTGCCCTTCTTTTAAAATAATTTATGAGGCTTTGAAAATTCCTCATTTCAATTTCTTGAATTAAACATGATGCATGCTCACTGATGCAACTATTACACTCAGATATTCTAGGGCTGTGACATATAGCAAGTTTCGTTACAGATTCAGACTTGGTGAAAAACTGGAGCATGGCAAAACAGATAACGAGTAGGCATGTTTACGAGCTCGATGCACTCCCTACAAGGCATTGAATGACAAACTAAGCATACACCCAGCAAATAGACATGGCATAGAAGCTAGACATGGCAAGAACAACAACATAGCATGCACAGATCAACTACAACAACCATGGCAAACTTGATTAATATGTAAACAATCTGCCAGGAACATTTTATAGCAAAAGTAGAGCAATATTAAGACATGATAGAGCACTCTATAATTGCAACCAGAGGCATAAATTGATAGAGCATAACCATATGAACAAAACACTCTTACTGAACATACTCAAAAGAGGCATGGATCTCACTGTAGCAACATGAATACATGGCATCACAATAACAGCAGAACAAGGGATGAAATCAGCAACATCACGAAGCCTAGTTTGCATGCTTGTTCTAGTCACCACATAGATCACAAAAATACATGGCATACACCCCTGTAAAGATGGCATGGCATACTTCAAAACACATGTAGGGCTCAAGTTCATAGGAGACACACATTAAACATGGCAAAAATGACAAATGTCCAAATCCTGATAAGAATCTGAAACTAACATTACATAGCACTCTTGCAACGATGATTAGGGCATCAAGATGAACTCAAATGAACATGGCACAATGGAACATAATGAAGAGAATCTCTCAATGAACATTTCGGTATATCATACACGCAAAATGGAGCAGCACACATGAAGTTATGATGCGATGAACAGGGCAACATAAAGTGCAGATCTGGGGACTTAGAGAAAAATATACCCCGCGGAAAAGTCAACCCGGGACGGAGGCGTGCGGGTCGAGGAGATCCGGTCACGGCGGAGGCGTTTGGTTCGCGGGGTTGATGGATCTGGTCCCGATCCAGATCGGGCGAGGTGGCGGCGCTACTCTGGCGAGCTAGAGGCGGGCGGCGCAACAACGCCGGCGAGGTCCGGTGGCACCGGTGGCGAGGTTCGCCGGCGGGAGGAGCGGGGCGCTCTCGGGCGGCGCGAGATCCGGCAGGGCGGGGCCGGCGACGAGGTCAGAGGACC
>NC_041386.1:637187729-637264553 GCF_002162155.2 Triticum dicoccoides
GGTGGAGGACAGGTGGCGCGACTGGATTGGAGGAGAGCGGCGGCGGGATTTCGTCCGGCGGGCGCGGACATGTCCGGCGGCGTGAGGGGCGGGGGGTGGGATTTTTAGGGTTTTCACCGCGTATTTCGGAGGGGGAGGTGTTTATATAGGTAGAGGGAGCTAGGAGAGTCCAAATGGAGTGCGGTTTTCGGCCACACGATCATGATCGAACGACCGAGAGCATGAAGGAGGTTTGGATGGGTTATTGGGCTGTTTTGGAGGGGTGTTGGGCTGCAACCCAAAGAGGCCTTTACGGTTACCCGGTTAACCGTTGGAGCATCAAATGACCTCCAAATGGAACGAAACTTGACAGGCGGTCTACCGGTGGTGTACCAAGGCCGCTTGGGAAATCTCAGTCAATTCTGAGAAAGTTTAACACCCGCACACAAAAAGAGGTAAAAGGGGGCGCCGGAGGGCATAGGAGTGTCGGATTGCAAAACGGACAACGGGGAAAATGCTCGGATGCATGAGACGAACACGTATGCAAAATGAGATGCACATGATGACATGGCAAAATGCAACATGCAAGAAAATGACATGGGAACAACGGCCATAACTGGCGGACACCTGGCGCATCGGATCTGGGGCGTTACACTGTCCTCCTGGCAGGAGGTGGAAGACGGGTGTGCCCCTGGTGGGCTGGGCCAGCCACTTGGGCCGCCAGGTGGCTGCACAGATGAGGTAAGCCCAGGTAAGTTCCTTCCCTTTTTATTATTTCCTGTTTTCTATTATTTTTGTAACTTCGGGGCTTTATTAAAAATGCCAGGGCATTTCCAAAAATCATGAAACTAATCATGGCTACTGTTTAGAATATATCCAACAGTAAACATTTTAGTTTATGATTATTTGAGCATTTAAAATATTTTATAGCATTTAAATGCCCAAATGCAAATACAATATGAATTAATTAAAAAATCCAGAATGGCCTAAAAATATGTGCATCATTTTTGTCAGAGGTGCTGGACCAATTCAAAAATGATGAGCATTTCTAAAGGGCAGTTTGGGATCATTGAAAAGATTTAAGTTTGAACCTGGTTGAAATTCATTTGCTGCTAGGGTTTATTATCCCCCATTTCAAATTAAAGAAGTAATTTAGACAAGATACATGGATGCTTGTGCCACTAATTGCAATCAATTCTAGGGCTGTGACAACTCACCCCCACTAAACAAGAATCTCGTCCCGGGATTCAAGATGTGAGGTAAGAAGACAGAGGGAGCACAAGCTAACACGGTCTTCACGATCCAGGTTACACTGCATAGGAATGTTGACACGATCACCATATTTGTCTCAATGTCTTGCTCTGAGAACTCCAACTAACATGACAATGAGAGGAAAGGGAAACTCCAGAAGGATCGATCTTCTCGAAGATCGAACAACTCAGGATCACTCATCGAGTGAGACATTGAAACATCTCTCGAGTTGAGACACGAAACACATCGGGAGGGATGGAAGAACAAGCGACGGGGTTTGATTTGGTGGGCAACAGTTCCACGCTTGGAAAGATGGTGGATGGTGTCAAGGTGGCGAGGAAATAATTGCCATGATCCCATAACGGGGCACCTTGGAAAAAGTGACTCGTTGAACTGTTCCCTTAAGTGGCAAAAAAATTACTTTTGATCCATAGATCATTGGAACTCTTCATACCAGCTTAAGGCAATCGCAAATGATCGTTCAAGGAGGTTCAAAAGAATGGCATACCCATACTAGAATGGACGATGTGGACTACCTTGTTGAAGACAACACAATGGATGATTTTGCTTTATCATCGGAAATGGATGGGACCCATGGTAGGACCACTTTTGAAGATGATCCTGACCAGAGGTTACCGAGAAGGGTAGTCCATGGTAGTATGGCACAATGGTGGTGCAAGCTAGGAACAAAATGCTAATGCTGGGAATGATTCTAGTAACGGGGGAGAAAACTCAACAAACGAGAGTGATTCCACTGTTTGAATGGTTATGGTATAATCGAGGAAACTGAGAGCACAAGGATCCCTAAGGAGCAACTTCTAGAATAAGTCACACAAAATCCTCATGGAGAAGATGGTCAAATAGATCAATCAAGATACTACAATGATAGATCTTCCGGCTAGGTGTGTCGGCCAGACATCAACCTTGTCGGGACCTACATCATAGATCTTGGAAAAGTTCCAATCATCATATCTGCCTGAGATTCAGATCTGGTTGGTAACAGAATATTTCAGAGGGCCTGTCTGGAAAAAGAAAGTTTGCAACACAAATCGATGAGTTGGCATTGCGAGATTCTCGGGAAATGAACTACGATAGCAAGCTCCAAAACATGAGCTGATTCTGCTACATACATGTGAATATGATGTCCAAGACAAGCATGATCACGTAGAAGTCTTACAACAAAAACACTACCGAGTTCAGGTGGGGAACCATCATCGAGGATATCGAAGTCCTTGTATAAGTCTTGCTCTTAAGAAGGAGCTTCTTTTCCTTGAACAAATCAATCAGTGGCTTGGTGTGCTAGGGATCACATATGGAAAGGAGATGATCAGTCTATCAGACCATAGAATGCTTCGCACGTGCATGACTGACTTGGGATGATTCCAAAGGAGGCAAAAATAAACCTTCTCGAATTCACGGCGGCAACTTGCATCGATTGCATGTGAACCAGAGGAAGTCACTTCTTTCATCCAGACAGATACTTCATGAACGGGGCATGAAGAAAATGCTTACACAAGTTCCCAACACTAGCTGGATGTTCAACACGAATCATGGAGGAGACAAAATGCTGTTGATGGGCTCAACAACAACTCATCAGAATTTCCATATCACTGGACTTCCACCATCATGTGAACACGGTGATAGCATTGGTCAGACCAAAAGATGTAATGGTGTATGCTCGAGGGATCAACCACGAGTAAGACAACATTACGAACATCGTTGGTTCTGATTTGACTTGACGATAGCCCATACTCAAGTCAAAGTTTTGACAAGGCAATAGATCCAACAGCTGATCACGAGGACCAATCGATGGAAATATCATCTTTCTTCAACACACACACACAAAAAGATATCCCTTAACATGAACTAAGTCTGACAAGCTTTTATCTTCCAACTCTCCAAGTTGTTGTTTGGCTTAACCAACTAGCTCAGGGGTATCCCACACAGATTCTTGGAGAATGGGTGGTTTGGAGGAAACCCAACATGATCACGAACTCAACATAGCGGTCAGGTGACAACCTGGTAATACTTCTGAGAAGATATTTGGAACATCACAAACCACCGATATGTTAGTAAGCTCGAGAACAATCTTGCTTTTCAGAGCAAGACGATATGATCAACTAAGTAAGGGATTGAATAATTCTAACTCATTGATCGAAGAGTGCACCAGAAATAAGGACTAGGTAGCACGATCAATCTTAGGATGATGATTTAATAACCAACACACTAAGAATGAGAATATTGTCCATTTACTACAAAGCAACGAGTTGCTCGGAGTATTGATTTCACACATCACAATTCACTTGCCGGCATTCCGGTTATAACAACACAAGACCGAGGAATGAATAATGATAGCAAGAAGTATCACTATATCAAGAGTTCATAAGAGAAGGTGCAATTCTCATGACGTTCCTGGCATAAAGTGGGTAATACTTCAGGGTAGAACAAAATCAAAAGCTTGATTGCATTTGATCTGTGGAATACAACTGCTTTGACCCAATCCTAGATATGGATGAGGTGCTAGAGTTTGTTTCTCCTAGTCATTCCGGAGTAGAATGGCTTGGCGGACCACAAGAGTAAAAGGCGACAATGAAAATGAATGCACATCTACTCCTTACTATCAATTAATAGACGAGGGTCGGATGACAACTAAAAAGGGACAACTCAAAGGAACATGTAACTTTTTGAGTTGTGGATGCATGGATTAGTATGCCAAACGAAGCTCAACATTTCTTTCGGATAACCCATGCGGAAAGGGTAGAACTGGCAGATTTACAATTACGAATGGAGAACTCCTCAAGAGTACTTTGATTGTGATCTTTTGGTTCAAAGAACTTCTGCCTTAATGGTTCATGGTATTTGGAAGAACGAAATAACATGGACCTCAAGGACTGTCGCAAGGTTACTAATATCCTGAAGGAACTAGCAAACACTATCAACATGAAGTAGGGTGAATCTCAGGTTCAAAAACCCAGGAGTAGAATACCTACTACTAAGTAGCATCACGGGATGCTTTCGGAAAAGATGGCCAAAATCATCACGCTGGGAACACAAAATATGGCTAGATTACTAGGTGACTCCCTAAAACACCTAGGGTCATAACAAAAGCTCCAACATATATGTCGAGGCAACAGAGTACCTCAACTCACCGATTAGTGTGATTGAATTGGCCCAAAGGGACATCGGGAACGGAAAGAAAGGATTGGCAAATGCATCAGACTATTTAGAGATCTGGGATGACTCGGACAGCATAACGGATGTAAATGCTCAGAAAAAGATTTGAGACATTCACAAAGATTTGCATAGTCACTTAACAACATCATATCAAGGTTCTGGTTCAACTGACAACATACTAAAGTAGTAGAAACTGAATTGAGGCCTGGAACCAACAATCCTATAAGTCTCTATCATAGCAATTCGTCATCCTAATAGATAGATGAGAAGGCCTAGTTCTTAATCCCCGTAGAAAAGAAGAGGCTGACTCAGATCAGAAGGCCATGAGGTATAAGGAGTAAAAAGAGCCTTACGTTCCCTTCCACAATCAATTCCCTTATATAACTAAAGCATTTGTAGACACAACTTCGACCAGTTTGGCTTGGTAATCCTACAGGCAGTCAGGCTCTGATACCAACGCTGTCAGGACCCCGATTCCAAGTCACATCGATCTAGCCGGTAACACCTCATATCACTTTGCGGCCTCACGCACGGTATTCCCACGGGTGTCGCCTTACCATGGCCCGGCACCATTTGTGCCTTTTGGCTCACGTATATGATAGTGTCGCTAGCATCCATATGACAGAGAACCCGGGCTGACATGGCTAGTCGTTAACCCAAAGCGGCACTAACCCATGGGGACAGGCATACATGAATCAACTTCAAGCATGTCGGTCAGCAGCGTGCGAATCCAGGCTGTAGCACTGGGCTAACAGGACTCCGGTAACCCGGGCTGTAGCAGGCTAGGCAGGACTCCGGATGTAACCGCGTGACATTTCCCCGAAGGGACAGACACAAGAGCGAAGTGAAACACATGCTGGCCAGTCAAGTGTCCAGAGCAGTAGTGCTGGGCTAGCAGGACTCCGGTGAACCGGGCTGTAGCGGACTACTATCGCTCAGGAAGCACTAGACTACATTTCCCCATATGAGAGGCTGTCAAGGATAAACAACTAGATTGTCGGGTCCCACTCATACCAAGCATTTCAATCATACACACAATATGCCCGATATGAGTACATACAACATGGCATCACAACATAACTCTACGACTCAAAGTATCTATTCATTAGGCTCCGAAGAGCCAGATATTACAAACATGGGTCCCATGACCCAAAATTCAGAGCATACAAGTCAAAGCACATGCGGAAGCTTAACATGTCTGGGTACAGACATCTACAAATGAAAAAGGCTGAGAAGCCTGACTATCTACCAGATCCTGCCGAGGGCACAAGATCATAGCTGAGGTATCAAGCTAAACGTCGGAGTCCACACGGAACTACTAGCGAGACTGTCGTCTCTCTGCAAAACATAGAATAAGCAAACGTGAGTACAAATGTACCCAGCAAGACTTACATCAGAGGTATCTACATATGCA
This sequence comes from Triticum dicoccoides, assembly GCF_002162155.2. Taxonomy (NCBI): domain Eukaryota; kingdom Viridiplantae; phylum Streptophyta; class Magnoliopsida; order Poales; family Poaceae; genus Triticum; species Triticum dicoccoides. Next base: position 637,193,548 of record NC_041386.1, read on the forward strand.
TCGGTATCAACAAAGGGGTGGTGGAGTTTAACTGCAGCAAGCCAGCTTTGACTCAGTGGCTAACCTAAACTATGATTGCAAGTAACTCTTTTGAGGTGGCGCACACAAGTCCACATATTCACCATATCAATACACCACTATGGATCCACTTCCGTCTCCCTACGAGAAGGCCATCCATAGCACTCACGCTTATCTTGGGCATTTTAGAGTATCCACTTTCACTTGTCTATGAACTGTTATAGGCAACCCAGAAGTCCATTACCGCGGACACGGCTATTCGAATCGATGACGTTAACCCTGCAGGGGTGTACTTCTTCACACACGCTCTCGCCACTTATCGCCGTTTACACGACATGTACTCGGCAACCTTCAAGCGGAAGCCCAGCGAGGGTGTCGGCCACGGCCTACCTAAACACTCAAGTCTCTAGTCCGGGTTTATTGCCTGTTCAGGTTCCATCCGCAGGGAGTCCGGCCGAGGTTTCCACATACGGCCCCGAATGATGTGTGCAGGGTTCCCGAGACACCAAACGGGCGCCCGGTACACCGTGCCACGTGCCTACCGCAACACAGCCCACCCCTCGGTCAGCGCTGCGCACGGCCCCCAGCATACTACAAACACCAGAAACTACTTGCAACTCCTGGGCAGAGGACAAGGGTGATTAAGAAGCCGAGAGAGTCAATTAAGGATCCGAATGTGTGGTAGTAACTGTTTCATGGATCACAAACACAGAACTCAGTTCCTGAGGACGACTTCAATGAGACAACCCACCATGTACTCCTACATGGCCTCTCACCGCTTCCTTTACCAAATCGTGTTCACACACTTAGTTCTCAACAGTAAGACATGTTCACACATCTCTGATTCATCCCCGATGAATCAGACCTGACACAACTCTAAGAAATAGAAGGCACGACAAACAAGCATGAATGAGTAGGCACATCAGGGCTCAAACAACTCCTACTCATGCTAGTGGGTTTCACCTATTTACTGTGGCAATGACAGGTCATGCAGAGGATAAGGGGTTCAACTACCGCAGCAAGTAACAGATGAATCATTGTTGTCCTAATGCAGTAAAAGAGAGCAAGAGCGAGAGAGTGGGATTGTATCGGGATGAACAAGGGGGTTTTGCTTGCCTGACACTTCTGAAGATAATATAGTTCTTCATCGGTGTCATCGATCTCATCGTCGGAACACATCTATCGAGAGGCAACAACCACCGGAAAACAAGAGGGAACACAATCAATGCAATGCGACAATATGATGCATGATCATGACATGGCAAAATGATTGTGTTTGAGCTAATGCAACTAGCAGCAGTTTAAATGAATTTGGTTTGAACACTAGGTTCAAATTCAAACTCCATATGTGCTCTCTTAAATGCCATTTAATTGAATTGTCCTAAACAGAGGACATAAGTTGCTCCAACATGCATGCAAATGGCATAAACAGATTCTTTGGATTTTTCTGATAATTTTTCATATATAATTTATTTCATTTGGAGTTATAGATTATTTTCTATGATTTTTAGAAGTTTTAGCTATTTTCTGAAATAAATAAATCATTTCTGATTTATTGAAAATCCCAGAAAAGCTTTACTGCGTCAGCATTGCGCAAGGGTGATGTCAGTGGGTCAACTGGTCGGCCAGGTCAAACCTGACCTGCGGGACCCATTGGTCAGTGACCCTGGGCTAGTTAGGTCACCGACAGGTGGGCCCGGTCAATGTTGACTAAGTCAAAGTCAAGCTGACACGTGGGGTCCGCAGGATTAGCACTAATTTAAGCAGGATATTTAGACTAACCTAATTAGGCTCGGGGACCCACATGTCAGTGTCTGTTAGGATGGGTAATTAATGGAGATTAGCACTAATTACGCCGCCACGTCGGCATGCCGGAGTTTGGCCGGCGGCGACCTCAAGCTGTGGCGGAGTCTGCTCGGGATTGAGCTACAGGTGATGGTTTTGAGCGTGGTTTGCAGCTACGGGACGCTGGCACTTGCGCGCATCCAATGGTGCCATTAGTTAGTCGCGGGGTGGCTGGATACATTGACGGTGTCGAGTTCTGCGGCGGCCGGAGTTCGGACCTTGACGGAAATGACGCTACGGGGCGTCTCCGGGCGAGCTGGTGGTGTCTACGGGTTCCTAGGGGCGCAGTGAGAATGAAAACATGCTCAGACGCGACGTGTGTGGGCTCTAGCCACGGCGGTGACATGGCCGACGCGTGGGAGCTCACGGCTCCGGTAGTTAGCGCGGCAGAGGAAGAAAACCGGCGACGGGGCTAAGGGAAATAACCAGGGGCTCACAGCGGTCATGGTGAGCTTCTCAGTGTGTCCGGGGATTATCTATAGGCGGCGAATCGACCGGTGGCGTCCGGTGGCCGTGGCGAGTGAAACGGCGACGATGGCGATGGTGTGCTGCTCCCGAGCTTGCGTGCGTCGTTAAGGGGAAGCTCCACGCCATGGTGATGCTCCGGAACCAGGCGGTGGGGTGGTTTGAGGGCTCTGACCACGGTGATTCTCGGGGGCGCGCTCCGGCGTTCTCGGGTCCGAGGGGGAAGCGAGGCAGAGAGCGGGGTGGGGGAAAGTGAGAGGTCGAGCGGATCCGTACGACAATGGGGTGGTCATTCGCGGCGTCGACGGGTGTCGGGGCAAGCAGGAGGTGGAGGCTGGCGCACGTGCTGGCGCCACACACCTACCTATCCTCCTGGCAGGAGGTGGAAGACGGGTGTGCCCCTGGTGGGCTGGGCCAGCCACTTGGGCCGCTAGGTGGCTGCACAGATGAGGTAAGCCCAGGTAAGTTCCTTCCCTTTTTATTATTTCCTGTTTTCTATTATTTCTGTAACTTCGGGGCTTTATTAAAAATGCCAGGGCATTTCCAAAAATCATGAAACTAATCATGGCTACTGTTTAGAATATATCCAATAGTAAACATTTTAGTTTATGATTATTTGAGCATTTAAAATATTTTATAGCATTTAAATGCCCAAATGCAAATACAATATGAATTAATTCAAAAATCCAGAATGGCCTAAAAATATGTGCATCATTTTTGTCAGAGGTGCTGGACCAATTCAAAAATGGTGAACATTTCTAAAGGGTAGTTTGGGATCATTGAAAAGATTTAAGTTTGAACCTGGTTGAAATTCATTTGCTGCTAGGGTTTATTATCCCCCATTTCAAATTAAAGAAGTAATTTATACAAGATACATGGATGCTTGTGCCATTAATTGCAATCAATTCTAGGGCTGTGACATGATCAAATAAGCAAGGGATTGAATAATCCTAACCCATTGATCGAAGAGTGCACTAGAATTAAGGACTAGGTAGCACAATCTATCTTAGAATGATGATTCAATAACCAACACGCTAAGAACGAAATTATTGTCCATTAACTACTAAGCAACAAAGTTGCTAGGAGTATTGATTTCACACATCATGGTTCACTTGTCGGCATTCTGGTTACAATAACACGGGAACCGAGGAATGAACAATGATGGCAAGAAGTATTACTGCGTCAAGAATTCATAAGAGGTGGTGCAATTTTCATGACACTCTTGACATAAAGATGGTAACACTCCAAGGTAGAACAGAGAAAAAGCTGGATTGGCATTTTGATCTGCGAAATACAACTACTTTGACCAGTCCAAGAAGTGGATGAGGTACTAGAGTTTGTTTCTCCTAGTCATTCCGAAATAGAATGGCTTGATGGACTACAAGAATATTAGACTTTGATGAACGAATGCAATGATATACCCTCGACTATCAATTGATAGACAAAGGTCAGAAACAACTAAGGAGGGACAACTCAAAGGAACATATAACTTTCTGAGTTGTGGATTCATGGGTTAGTATGTCAAACAAGTTCAACATATTTCTTCTAGATAACCCATGCAGAATGATTGAACTGGCAGAGTCACAATATGAATGGAGTACTCCTCAAGAGCACCCTCATTGTGATCTTTTGGTTCAAAAGAACTTCTGCCATGATGGTTCATGGTATTGGAAGAATGAGATACCATGGACCTTGAGGACTATCACAAAGGTTACTAATATCCTAAAGGTACGAGCAACACTATCAACACGAGGTAAGTAGAGTGAATCTTGGGTTCAAAACCCAGAAATGGAATACCTACTAACTAATAACATCATGGGATGCTTCAAGAACAATGGCCAGAATCATCACACTGGAACACAAAACATGGCTAGATTACTAGGTGATCCTCTAAGAGACCTATGGTCATAGTAATAGCTCCAACATATATGTCAAGGCAATGGAGTACCTCAACAGACCGATTAGTGTGGTTGAACTGGCCCAAAGGAACATCGGTAATGGAAAGAAGGGATTTGCAAATGCATCAGACTATTTAGAAACCTGGGATGACTCGGACAGCGTAACTGCTGTAAATGCTCAAAAAGATTTGAGACATCCTGCAAAATAGTGGCATAACCACTTAACATCACAATACCAAAGTTCTGGGATCAACTGTCAACACACAGAAGTAGTAGAAACTGAACTGGGCTTAAATCCATCAATCCTATAAGTCTCTATCATAGTAATTCGTCACCTGATAGATAGATTAGAAGGCCTAGTTCTTAATCCCCGTAGAAAGGAAGAGGATGGCTCAGATCAGAAGGGCATAAGGTAAAGGAGTAAAAAGAGCCTTACGTTCCCATCCACAATCAATTCCCTTACATAACTAAAGAATTTCTAGACTCAACTTCGACCAGTTTGGCTTGGTAATCCTACAGGCAGTCAGGCTCTGATACCAAAACTGCCAGGACCCCGATTCCAAGTCACATCAATCTAGCCGGTAACACCTCATATCACTTTGCGGCCTCACGCACGGTATTCCCACGGGTGTCGCCTTACCATGGCCCGACACCGTTTGCGCCTTTTGGCTCATGTATATGATAGTGTCGCTAGCATCCATATGACAGAGAACCCGGGCCGACATGGCTAGTCGTGAACCCAAAGCGGCACTAACCCATGGAGACAGGCATACATGAATCAACTTCGAGCATGTTGGTCAGCAGCATGCGAATCCGGGCTGTAGCACTGGGCTAACAGGACTCCAGTAACCCGGGCTGTAGCAAGCTAGGCAGGACTCTAGATGTCACCGCGTGACATTTCCCCGAAGGGACAGACATAGGAACGAAGTGAAACACATGCCGGCCAGTCAAGTGTCCTGAGCAGTAGTGCTGGGCTAGCAGGACTCCGGTGAACCGGGCTGTAGCGGACTACTACGGCTCATGGAAGCACTAGACTACATTTCCCCATAAGAGAGGCTGCCAAGGATAAACAACTAGATCGTCGGATCCCACACATACCAAGCATTTCAATCATACACACAATATGCTTGATATGTGTAAATACAACATGGCATCACACCATAACTCTACGACTCAAGAATTTATTCATTAGGCTTCGAGGAGCGAGATATTTTAAACACGGGTCTCATGACCCAACATTCAGAGCATACAAGTCAAAGTACATGCGGAAGCATAACATGTCTGAGTACAGACATCTACAATTGAAAAAGGCTGAGAAGCCTGACTATCTACCAGATCCTGCCGAGGGCACAAGATCGTAGCTAAGGTATCAAGCTAAACGTCGAAGTCCACACGGAACTACTAGCGAGACTAACGTCTCTCTGCAATACATAAAATAAGCAAACGTGAGTACAAATGTACCCAGCAAGACTTACATCAGAACTATCTACATATGCATTAGTATCAACAAAGGGGGTGGTGGAGTTTAACTGCAGCAAGCCAGCTTTGACTCAGTGGCTATCCTAAACTATGACTGCAAGTAACTCTTTTGAGGTGGCGCACACGAGTCCACATATTCACCATATCAATACACCACTATGGATCCGCTCCCGTCTCCCTACGAGAACGCCATCCATAGCACTCACGCTTATCTTGCGCATTTTAGAGTATCCACTTTCACTTGTCTATGAACTGTACAGGCAACCCAGAAGTCCTTTTCCGCGGACACGGCTATTCGAATAGATGATGTTAACCTTGCAGGGGTGTACTTCTTCACACACGCTCTCGCCACTTACCACCATGTACACGTCGTGTATCTCGGCAACCTTCAAGCGGAAGCCTGGTGAGGGAGTCGGCCACGACCTGACTAACCACACAAGTCTCTCGTCCAGGTTTATCGCCTATTCGGGTTCCATCCGCAAGGAGATCCGGCCGGGGTGTTGCTCACGGCCCCAAACGATGTGTACAGGGCTCCAAGCCCACCAAACGGGCGGCGCTTGGCATACTCGGCCACGGTGCCTAGTCTGTCCCAAGCCCACATGTACCGGGTGCCACTTGGTAGACTACTAACACTACGTACAAACACCAGAAACTAGTTGCAACTCCTGGACAGAGATCAAGTTGATTAATAAGTCGAGAGGGGCACTTAAGCATTCCAATGCGTGGTAGTAACTGTTCATGGATCACAAACACAAAACTCAGTTCCTGAGGACGGTTTCAATGAGACAACCCACACTACTAGGGAAAACCTTATACACAGAACTTTAGCAGTAGCGAGGGTCAAAAAAGCACGCTGGTGCTAAGTAGCAGTAGCGCGCCTGCGCAAACCGCACTGCAGATAAAGTTCTAGCAGTAGCGCGTCTTCTTCTAAACACGTGACTACTAAAATTCCCATGGCTTAGCCGATAGGCTACACATAGTAGTAGCGACCTATAACGAACCGCGCTACCGCTACTTTCTTTGTAGCAGCGTGTTTTAGTCTAAACTCGCTACTGATAGAGGATATAAAATTAAATGGAAAGCAAATAGAAAGGTAATTGAAAATGAAAGAAATAGAATAAGGTGAAAGGAAAAAAATAAAATGTGAAGAAAACTAAATGAAAAAGGGAAAAAAAGAGAATGGTGTACCAGTAGCGTGTATTCTAGAACGCGTTGTAGCTAACGTAGCAGTAGCGCCCTTTCCGGAACGCGCTACTGGTACTTCTGACTTAACCACGGGGTTCGTCCTTCCCCACGACCACTTCATCCCCCAAATCCAACTCCACTCTCGGCGCCGCCATCGCCCCTCGGCCGCCGCGCGCTCTCCGCACACCCTCTACGCTGCCCCGACCCCAGATTCAATGCTGCCCCCGCCCCCGACCTCAACGCCGCCCCGGACGCCGCCCCCAACCCCGACCTCAACGCCACCCCGGACGCCGCCCCCGCCCTCCGACCTCAATGCCGCCCCGGAGCCCTGACCACGACCTCGACGCCGCCTGCCCCTTCCTCGTCGCAGGCACCCGAGGTGAGCACGCCTGCTCCTCCCTCTCCCCTACCTCTGCCTAGGGTTTCTACCTCCATCAAATTAGTTGGGGTTCATGTAATGGTGGAAACAAATCGAATGCAGATGCGGCTCAAATGAGTTAGGGTTCATGTAAGGGTGGAAACAAATCAAATTTCTAAGATGAATCATAAAACGAGTAAAATTTGACCACTTATTTCACTTTATAGTTGGATAATTGGAATATCCGCTACCACTTTCCACCCCTATAGGTTCATCAAATTAGATGGTAATTAGGGCAGTAGTTCCTAGGTACTAATTAGTTAGTAAGAACTAGGTACTAATTAGGTACTAGAATATTTTTATTTATAGTAAGTTTGTTTTTAGTAAGAACTAGTTGAATTAATAGAACTAGTTAGTAAGAACTTGTTGCTATTTTTTTAGTTAAAGCAATTTTCCCTCATCGACGTGGACGATGCCTATCCCGCATCCTCGTCGTCGAGTCGGCGGAGGACGGCACCTGCTTGACCAGATGGGCCATGTCCGGGACTGGGCTCCGCCGAGGTGGTACTGGGAGGCGCTACCTACCGGGGGGTGCAGGTTGGTGAGGAGCCAGCCTGTCATTGACCCGAACCTTCTTTGGTGGCGGTCGCGTGGGCCAGCGACGGTCCAGAGGCTCGAGGACTCTGCCGAGGTGGTGCGTCACCGTGTCAGTGAGGAGGACGCGCATGTCCGTCGCTACTTGTTTGCATTGGAGCACAGGTTCTCCAATACCTGGCAGGTTCTCCAGGGATCTCACTGGAGCTATGATCCCGTGATGGTTCCTTCTCTGTGGGTGTCCACCGCCAGCGCCAATACCCGTTGTGTGCTAGGGTTTTAGTTGTACTAGTGATGTTATATGTATGACACTATTCAGGATGTATTAGTGATAATATTCGACGATGTACGGACGCATGAGATGATTTACCTTTGCTTATTGAATGCATGCTAATTTGAGTCTTATAAGATATTTTGAAATGTATATCTTGTGTTTCTCAATATCCAAGTGGCCGGTCATGTTTGCAGGTTACACCTCCGAGTGGCCTATGTTTTGCCGGAGTGTTGATTCATTTCCGTTCCGGCAAATTTCAGGCGCTTGATATGTCCTATTTTAGGAAAGGTCATGCCGGATTTTTCCGTGAATTTTGGCATGACTTTTGCCAGAATATGTAGGAAATATCGAGTGCCCCGGATTTGTGTGTTGAGTATCCTGGTAGTTGTCTTCTATCGATTTTCAATTAATGTTTTAACTATGAACATAGGAAATGTCTGACGACAAAAAGGATTTCGGTATTTGCAAATACTGCGAAGACGAGCGCGGCCTGTGTGACGGAATCTTCCTAGATGATGATAGGCGCTTCAGCATCAAGCTGGACGAGAACTTTGAAGTGGATACAGTAAGTCACAACGACAAGTCTTTTTTCGTAATTAAGCATGACATCTGCTTCATTTGCTTCAACTTATATTTTTTTTACTATTCTACTAGCGTATCCCCTGCCATGCAAGAGTTTTTGTATTGGATAAGATAGGTTTCAGTCATACTATGGAGGTAAAGAAAGTTTACTTGAAGACCGAGCATGGTTATATTATCCACGCAAAATTATACAATTCAGACGACTACACCTATTTTGGATGCAAAACATGGCGAGCACTATGCAAGACTTATGCATTTGAGCCTGATATGGTTATCGCCTTTGATATTCGTCCGGAAGATGATATTGAAGGTAATACCGACATCTGGGTCGATGTGCAGATGCCTCCAGTTCAGCATTATGTAAGTTTCTCAACCATATTTATGTCTTTGATATTGTTTATTCAAAAATAGTTGACATCTATTCAAAAATTTGTATTGTCAGCTTATTTCGGTGCAAGCAAACATGTCCAGTGCTTGGTAGACATGACCTACTACTGTCCCGGGGCTGAACTAAACTGCGAGGAGCTAAGTCATTATGTTTCATGGCTTGAGGATCTTGATACTGTCAAGACAAATTTTCTTCCTGGACTTAGAAATGTTAGTACTGAACACGTTCGACCAATAGTGTTCGTAATGAATTACGGTCACATCTATTTAGGAAGGATGATAAGATTTTTACTATTTGTCCTCAGTGCATCTTTTCCATACATTATTTGTGAAGCTAAACTTCATTGCTAAGTATGTGACCATACGATGTTCTTCAACAGGGACTCCCGATGAATGTTGTGCCTTATGGGATCGAGACTAAAGGTACCATGAGTATTATTAGCTTACAGCCAAGATACCCGTGGTAATGATTATGATGATGATTAAATAGCTTGTGCTGGCGGATTAGATTCAAGTGGAGGCAACATGTGGTGCACATCGAAAGTACTACTAGTCCAAACTAGATCAAGTTTGGATTAGTAGTATACTTTTGACATGCACCACATATTGCTTCCACTTGAACCTAATCCACCTTCATTTGACACACTGTTATGGACATAATGATGTAAACCTCATAACTGGTATTGTACCAATATTTGTACGATGGCACATAAATACACTAAAAATAAAAAAAATAAAAAAACAATACTAGTAGCGATGGAAAGAAAACACGCTGCCAGTAGTTACATTAGCAGTAGCGTGGGAGTGAACAAGCGCTGCAACTATTTGTCCTAGCAGTAGCGCGTGCGGCACGCGTTACTGCTAAGCAATAGCTGTAGCGCCTTATTAGTAGCGCGCCTACCCGCGCTACCAGTGAGCACAAAACCAGCGCTACTGCTAGGGTTTTCCCTAGTAGTGCCACCATGTACTCCTACATGGCCTCTCACTGCTACCTTTACCAAATCGTGTTCACACACTTAGCTCTCAACAGTAGGACATGTTCACCACATTCCAATTCATCCCCGATGAATCGGACCTGACTCAACTCTAAGCAGTAGCAGGCATGACAAACAAGCATGAATGAGTAGGCACATCAGGGCTCAAACAACTCCTACTCATGCTAGTGGGTTTCATCTATTTACTGTGGCAATGACAGGTCATGCAGAGGAAAGGGGTTCAACTACCGCATCATGTAACAGTTGAAATGTTGTTGTCCTAATGCAGTAAAAGAGAGCAGGAGCGAGAGAGTGGGATTGTATCGGAATGAACAAGGGGTTGAAGACGAAGACGATGGCGATGAAGTAGCGTGTCCCGAGCTCGCTTGCTTCGGTGGATAGGCCCGCAGCGTCTTGGCGAAGCGGTTGGACGGCGAGGGAGGCCAGGGGTGGGCGGTGGCCGCGAGGGCAGCGAGGGGCAGCGACGGTGGCGCTCGGCCGGTGAGAAGAGAGCCAGGGAAGGGGATGGGGACGAGAGAGAGCGAGAGAGAGTCGAGGGGGGCAGTGTGGCGTCTCCAAGAAAGCAGCTGGACTCGCAGGGACACTGCCAGCGCGAAGTAGGAGGTGGAGGCCTCCCAGCGCGCGCGTGCGTCTTCGCCTCTGCCTACTGGCAGAGGAAGATGACGAGCGACGAGGTAGGTTGGCTGGGCTAGCCAACCGGGCCGGCCAGGTGGCTTTGGTGGGCGCCAGGTAAGTTCCAGGTGAGCCTCTGTTCTTTTCCTAATTTTATTTCTCTTTTCTATTTTCTGTAATTGTGTTTGGCTTTATTAAAAATACTTAGGCACACTCAAAAATCACCAAACTGCTCATGGACACTGTTTGGAAAATATCCAACATGCAACATTTCAGTTTAGGATTATTTGGACATTTTAAATATTTTATAGAATTTAATTGCCCAAATTCAAATAGAGTATGATTTAATTCAGAGCCCAAATATGTCATGGAAAAATGTGCATCACCTCTGACTACTGTTTACAGTATTTTCCATAAATGATGAATATTTTTGAAAGCCGTTTGGACTTACTGAAAATATTTTAGGTGAACCTAGTGAATTTCTTTAATGCTAGGGTTTAGGCAATCCCCATGTCAACTTTAATTGAAAAAAATAACATGATGCACACAAGAAGGGCTAGCCTAGTGCATACTAGAACTAGGGATGTGACACGTCTTTATCGTGGCGGAAATAGAACAAGAGGGAAAGACTCGGCCGACTCGCCCAGGGCTCGAGGGCGAGCCATACGAGAGTGAGTCGAATTCTGTTTGCGCTCTCGGTTTGCGTTCAGGCCCCTCTCGACCTTTTGCGTATAAGGGAAGGGGGAAGGAGTCTAAATCTATGGACATTAATGAACCACCATTTATGGACGTTGCACATGACACGAGAAATTCGACTCGACGGTCCGGTGCTAATAGAAGTCGCTTACTCTCCGTCTAGCGAAGGTGCCAGATCCTTAAAGTAAAGTATCTATCAGCCTAGTGTACCAAGCACGTGGTACGACGGGCACTCAAAGACCTGGCGAATGAGGGGCCACCCCACCCAAGAGCGCTTGTGTCATATGGGAACTCTCGGCTGGAAACAATCCTTATGGTTTCTATATCCGGTTAGAATAATAAGAAAGAATCAAAGTCCAGGTTGGTTGGTGAGCCAAGTGATAGGAGACTATCTAGCTTGGTTCGGAGAGCACTTGTTGGGTTTCAGATTCATTTTTTGCTAAATGTTACGGCCTAAATGCTGAACTATTGACCCTGCTTGTTCGGATGGGTGTTCACCCCAAAGTGTTCCCGGACTGCATGCATACATCCATAAGTAACTTAGTGCAACATGGCAAATTTCATTGAGAGGAATCAGCAAAGAAAAGAAATTTCTCTGGGTGATCAAGTTCCTTTTTCGGTCTGGGCCACGTCTTTGCTTTCTTTAGAGGCCCATTTTCCTGGGCATCAGAGAGTGGAATACTTAACAGTGATTACATTCTTATGTAGATTCCATTGCTCGAATGGGACTTGTTTGTTGGCACCGACCTCGATAAGAAGCAAGGGAGTGGTGCCGAAGCTAATGGAGCTGCAGAGCTGTTTGTTTACGAATCCGCCAACTTAAGCTAGGAAAAGTGTAAGAGACCATGCATCTTCAAGTAAATAAAGGTAAATAATCTCAGAAACTGTCAAGAAACCGGGAGTTTTTTATTCCATTTCTTAGCCAGGGCAAGCCCTACCAACCTACGACCAGAGAAGATGTTGTGTTGTTCGTATCACTTGCTAGATATGGAGAAGCTAGAACAGGAACTGTCCGGGAGGGTTCAAAGAATGAGGTCTTCACCTTTGAGCTGGATCTCATGTCATTCTAGCACATACTACGAGCGATTGACTTAAAGAGTACAACAAATGGTTGTGGGGTTATCTTTGTACCCTGTTAATGACCCACAAGTATAGGGGATGTATCGTAGTCCTTTTGATAAGTAAGAGTGTCGAACCCAACGAGGAGCAGAAGGAAATGACAAGCGGTTTTCAGTAAGGTAGTCTCTGCAAGCACTGAAATTGTAGGTGATAGATAGTTTTGTGATACGATAATTTGTAACGGGTAACAAGCAATGAAAGTAAATAAAGTGCAGCAAGGTGGCCCAATCCTTTTTGTAGCAAAGGACAAGCCTGGACAATTTCTTATAATGAGAAAAGCGCTCCCGAGGACACATGGGAATTATCGTCAAGCTAGTTTTCATCACGCTCATATGATTCGCGTTCGGTACTTTGATAATTTGATATGTGGGTGGACCGCTGCTTGGGTAATGCCCTTACTTGGACAAGCATCCCACTTATGATTAACCCCTATTACAAGCATCCGCAACTACAAAAGAAGTATTAAGGTAAACCTAACCATAACATGAAACTAGTGGATCCAAATCAGCCCCTTACGAAGCAACACATAAACTAGGGTTTAAGCTTCTGTCACTCTAGCAACCCATCATCTACTTATTACTTCCCAATGCCTTCCTCTAGGACCAAATAATGGTGAAGTGTCATGTAGTCGACGTTCACATAACACCACTAGAGGAGAGACAACATACATCTCATCAAAATATCAAATGAATACCAAATTCACATGACTACTAATAGCAAGACTTCACCCATGTCCTCAGGAACAAATGTAACTACTCACAAAGCATACTCATGTTCATGATCAGAGGAGTATTAATATGCATTAAGGATCTGAACATATGATCTTCCACCAGATAAACCAATTAGCATCAACTACAAGGAGTAATCAACACTATTAGCAACCCACAGGTACCAATTTGTGGTTTTGATATAAGATTGGATACAAGAGATGAACTAGGGTTTTGAGAGGAGATGGTGCTGGTGAAGATGTTGATGGAGATTGACCCCCTCCCGATGAGAGGATCATTGGTGATGACGATGGTGATGATTTCCCCCTCCCGGAGGGAAGTTTCCCCGGCAGAACAACTCTGCCGGAGCTCTAGATTGGTTCCGCCAAGGTTCCGCCTCGTGGCGGTGGAGTTTCGTCCCGTAAGCCTGCTTATGATTTTTTCCAGGGTAAAAGCCTTCGTATAATAGAAGATGGGCACCGGAGGTCCACCAGGGGGCCCAAGAGACAGGGGGCGCACCTAGAAGGGGCGGGGCGTGCCCCCCACCCTCCTGGCCAGGGTGTGGGCCCCCTCTGGTACTTTCTTCGCTCAATAATTCTTAATAATTCCAAAAATTACTTTCGTGGAGTTTCAGGACTTTTGGAGCTGTGCAGAATAGGTTTCCAATATTTGCTCCTTTTCCAGCCCAGAATCCCAGCTGCCGGCATTCTCCCTCTTCATGATAAACCTTGTAAAATAAGAGAGAATACCCATAAGTATTGTAACATAACGTGTAATAACAGCCCATAATGCAATAAATATCGATATAAAAGCATGATGCAAAATGGACGTATCAACTCCCCCAAGCTTAGACCTCGCTTGTCCTCAAGCAGAAGCCGATATCGAAAAATATGTCCACATGTTTAGAGATAGAGGTGTCGAAAAAAATAAAATACGGACATGAGGGCATCATGATCATTCTTATAACAGCAACATATATAGATTTATTCATATGATTTCTTATGCTCAAGTAACAAACTATTCACAATGTCAAGTATGGTTCAGAAACTTCATTGAGAAGTAACAAACTATAATCTCAGTCATTGAAGCAATTGCAATTTATCATAACATCGGAAAGAGTCAAGAATAGAGCTTTTCAGCAAGTCCACATACTCAACTATCATATAGTCTTCTACAATTGCTGACACTCACACAATACTTATGGTTATGGAGTTTTAATCAGACACTGAGAAAGATAGGGGCTTATAGTGTTGCCTCCCAACGTATTCACCTTTAGGTGATGTCAACAATAATAGCTCATGCTAACTTACATCCAATTGGATATATATATATATATATATATATATATATATATATATATATATATATATATATATATATATATATATATATATATATATCATGATCTTTCCAACACGAGGCGCTTGCCAAAGGATAAAATGAAAAAGTGAAAGGTGAGGATCACCTTGACTCTTGCATAATATAAAAGACATAAAGTAAAAGATAGGCCCTTCGCAGAGGGAAGCAGAGGTTGTCATGTGCTTTTAGGGTTGGATGCACAAAATCTTAATGCAAAAGAACGTCACTTTATATTGCCACTTGTGATATGAACCTTTATTATGCAGTCCGTCGCTTTTATTACTTCCATATCACATGATCGTAAAAAGCTTATTTTCTCCGCACTAATAAGTCACACATATTTAGGGAGCAATTTTTATTGCTTGCAACATGACAACTTACTTGAAAGATCTTACTCAATCCATAGGTAGGTATGGTGGACTCTCATGGCAAAACTGGGTTTAAGGATATTTGGAAGCACAAGTAGTATCTCTACTTGGTGCAAGGAATTGGGCTATCATGAGGGGGAAATGCAAGCTCAACATGTTAGGAACATCCACGACAATATACTTTAACTGAGATGTGAGAAAACATAAACCATTACGTTGTCTTCCTTGTCCAACATCAACTCTTTAGCATGTCATACTTAATGAGTGCTCACAATCATAAAAGATGTCCAAGATAGTATATTTATATGTGAAGCCTCTCTTTCTTTATTACTTCCTATTAATTGCAACGATGACCGAAACTATGTTTGTCAACTCTCAACAACTTTTATGCCTCATACTCTTTATATGTGAAGTCATTACTATCCATAAGATCAATATGAACTCTTTTATTCTTTTTATTCTTTTCTATTTTCTCAAGATCATAGCAAGATAGCAAAGCCCTTGACTCAACACTAATCTTTATTATAGATAGCTCACGGACTCGATTACATAAAGAGATCACAAAGCAAAACTCGAAACTAATTCATACCAAAACTTTATTCTACTAGATCAAGACATTACTAAAAGGATCGAACTAAGTAAAACAGTAAAAATAGGAGTGTGATGGTGATACAATACCGGGGCACCTCCCCCAAGCTTGGCAGTTGCCAAGGGGAGTGCCCATACCCATGTGATTATGTCCTCGGAGGTGATGAGGGCGGTGATGATGATGGTGTATAATCGCACATCGAGCGTAAAAGCTCCTCCAACTTGCGGATAATGCCCTTGAGTGTGATGATATGATCCTTCAACAAAATATTTTCCTGTGTGAGATACTTGTTTTGTATGCGAGCTAACTCAATCATCTTGAAAGCTTCAATCTCAGTTGGGGTAAAGAGGTTAGGTAGAGGTTGAGGGATGTTTTCTTCTGCTGCCGTCGGAGCTTGATCCTCCATGGCCTTCTTGATCCCTTCACCCTTGTCGATCTCCTCCGGTTCTTCTCTTTTCATCTCTATCTTCAATAGCCAAGCATCCTTGTCTTCATTGTTGAAGGAGGGTGACGTCATGATGCTCTAGATCTGTCAGGAAAAACAGCTCGAAACGAAAACAAAAGCTTTTTGTGTGATACGGTGGTCAAAACCTTCAGGAGATTATATAATGAATTTTTTACCGACCAAAAGAAGTAACATGAAAGAAAACAGAGTCCGGGAGGCACACGAGGTGCCCACGAGACAGGGGGGCGTGCCCAGTAAGGGTGGGCGCACCCTCCACCCTCGTGGAGGCCTCGTGTCCTTCCCGGATTACTTCTTGCTTTCCAAAATTCTTAAATATTCCAAAACGGATAGAAAGTGCCATTAGAATTGTTTTGGAGTCGGTTTACTTACCGTACCACATACCTATTCCTTTTCGGAGTCTGAAATGTTCTGGAAAGTGTCCCTTATGTATTCCTCCGGGGTTACGGTCTCAATAATATTGGTTTCAACATTGATAGGATTACCTGAGATATAATGTTTGATTCTTTGACCGTTCACCACCCTCGAACTTGTGCCTTCGAAGTTGTTGATTTTTATGGCACCAGAACGATGGACCTCCTCGGCAACGTAAGGGCCTTCCCACTTAGAGAGAAGTTTTCCTGCAAAAAATCTTAAATGAGAGTTGAATAGCAACACATAGTCACCTAAGTTAAATTCTCGCTTTTGTATTCTTTTTTCATGCCATCTTTTAACTTTTTCTTTAAATATCTTGGAATTCTCATATGCTTGGGTTCTCCATTCATGAAGTGAGCTAATATCAAATAACCTCTTCTCACCGGCAAGTTTGAAGTCATAGTTGAGCTCTTTAATAGCCCAATATGCTTTATGTTCAAGTTCAAGAGGTAAGTGACATGCTTTTCCATAAACCATCTTATAAGGAGACATACCCATAGGATTTTTATATGCAGTTCTATAGGCCCATAATGCATCATCAAGTTTCTTGGACCAGTTCTTCCTAGATCTATTAACAGTCTTTTGCAAAATTAATTTGAGCTCTCTATTGCTCAACTCTACTTAACCACTAGACTGAGGGTGATAAGGAGATGCAATTCTATGATTAACATCATACTTAGCAAGCATTTTATGAAAAGAACCATGAATAAAATATGAACCACCATCATTCATTAAATATCTAGGGAGTCCAAACCTCAGAAAAAATAACTTCCTTAAGCATCTTAATAGAGGTGTGATGATCAGCACTACTAGTTGGAATAGCTTCTACCCACTTAGTAACGTAATCAACAGCAACTAAAATATGTGTATATCCATTAGAGGCAGGAAAAGGTCCCATATAATCAAAGCCCCAAACATCAAATGGTTCAATAACAAGAGAATAATTCATAGGCATTTCTTGACGTCTACTAATATTACCAATTCTTCACTACAAAAAAAAATACACTTCCATGATGATACATGTTTGTCACAGTAGGTCGCGTTTTTTGTCATGCATGTACATCCATGAAAAATTTATGACAAAATCAAGATAGTCATACCTGTGCTGTCGTAGAAGTGTTCCATGACATTAACAAAATTATCATCACGGAAGTGTCCACTTCCATGATGATAAATTGCGCGTCACAGAAGTGCTTTTGTTAAGGGTGACCGACACGTGGCATCCACCGTAACGGAACACCGTTAAGCTATCGGGTTAGGTTTTGGATCCGATAACCCGTTAACAGCCTCGACCAATGGGAAATTTCCACGTGTAAAATTCTTATTGGCCGGACGAAACACGTGTCAGCTCGTCAGTGGGTCAGATAGGCGCCTATGATACGTCGACACGTGGCACGGCCCAATAGAGGCCCATTCCTGTGAAAAGGCCGGCCCGTTTGACTTGGTCAAAAGGTGGCGGGCCGGCCCATGGAAAGCCTGTTAACGGCCTGTTCGCATATAGCCCATTTACAGCCCGCTAACCCAAGGCCCGTTACGCCCTATCTGAATTAAGCCCAGTAGCGTCATCTGGGCCATTCAATATGATTCCAGCCCGTTTTTACTTCTGGCCCGTGTATGGCCCATGACGTCTTTCGGCCCATATGAGGCCCTATGTAACTCTTGGCCTATTAACGGCCCGTGGTGAAACTAGCCCGTAATGAACAGTGTATCACTTTACACCAATTAACGGCCCGTGGTGAAACTGGCCTGTAATGAACAGTGTATCACTTTATACCCATCAACGGCCCGTTATTCCGTTGGGCCGTTTCCAGCCCATGTTATCTTTTGGCCTTCTCAGAGCCCATTTATTCTTGGGCTCATTTCCAGCATTCATTTACTTACGGCCCGTTACTGTCATTTTCTGCTTGTGGGCCAAATTCAGCCCGTGGTTACAGTCGGCCCGTTTGTGGTCCGTTAATTCGTTGGGCCGTTTTCATAGCGTCATCAAATACGGCCTAATAACAATGGCCCGTTATGGTCGGCCCATGAACGGACGATTCCAACTCTAGCCCGTTTACGACCATAATGAGGCCTGCTATTGGCCCATGTTTGGCCAATCGATCATACGACCCGTATAAGGCCCATTGATGATACGGCCCGTAGAAGGCCCATTGTTTCTATGGCCCGTAGAAGGCCCATTGTTTCTACGGCCTGTAGAAGGCCTACTGTTTCTACAGCCCGTAGAAGGCCCACTGTTTCTACGGCCTGTAGGAGGCCCAGTGTCACTACAGTAAATATTAGCCCATGGTTATTGTGGCCTAGTTTTAAAAAATAGGTTATTGGAGCCACTAGCAAACCGCGGAAAAAGAACTGCACTAACTACAAGCAAACAAATAAACAAGACAACAAGGAAATAAATAAGCAAGCAACTTATGCTAGGCTATCATGGCTATTACACATATTACATCCACTGGGCATCAAAGTTTGCCACCAGTGCAAATATAGGGAACACATCAGCATATAAACGCCGCAGCAAAACAAGTCCAGAACTGAAACCACTTCAGAAGAGCTCAAGAAACAATATCCTGGGTACCCATAATGCTGGCAAGATGCTTAGCAAGCTTATTAACTTTCTCTTGTTTGGCGCTTAAATCCTCCAGCGCTTGCTGTTGCACAAGAAAGTACGCATCTGAATTCTGCAGGGACTTTCTCAGTCCTTCGGCTTCTTACCGCAGCACAGCTGACTGATGCCTTTCAACTTGTAGCTGAGACTGAAGAAGCCGAAGTGATTCAGGCAGCGAGTTTGAAGAGCTTGTGCCAGCAGTACTGGCCAGTAACTCGAACACTACATCAACACAGGACTGTGGGGTTTTCTCACTGTCTACAAGATCGTTTTTATCACCTTTCTTGGAGACTAACAGGGTTGTCTCACTATCTTGAACCTTATCTGCATTACTTTCTCTACCATTGCATAGTGGGGTGCTCTTCTCCAATATTCTGTTTGCATACTACAAGAGAAACAAGCAGACACATCACAAGTTTAGCTTGTAGTATACGAAACTCATTTTGGTAAACCGGTTCAGTAGTAAGGTGGACAGGATAACAACATGAAACAAACATATATCTATGTACTATGGTCACTGCATCGTCCATATCATTCTAGTTTATGTTCCCTAATCAAGATAGAGACACAGTTCAACTCATATATTTTTAAGACACAACAACATAGACAGAATATAAGTGTGAGAAACTACACAACATTGGCAGCACTTGTAATGTGCATCACATGAGAACATAACTGTTTATGCAACTTAAACTGAAATCAACATAGATCAAGAAGTTAGATCATCAATCCAGTTAAAGAAATAGGTTTAAAACATACCTGTTGCGCCATTGGAGTTTCAATTGGATCCTTCAAATTTGAAAGTATTTGGTATGAGTAAATACAGTGATGCAACAGCAAAGGAGTATGGACCATAGCTACGGAATCTGACCTGAGAACAGTTTCTCTTCTGCTTTAAATGTGGAGTTTGGGTTAGCTGTGGTGGTCTTCGTGCTTTGGGCACTAGAGTAGCTTTACAAACTGCTCGTGTGGGGGTACTCTGTGGTGGACATGGTGCTTTGTCAACTATAAGTGGGTTACTATCCGCTGGGGTTGTAGTTAGATGGGTTGTAGCTGGTTCTCTGCCCAACGGTGTAAGTGTGCAATCTGGAAGAGTCTCGTGTCAGTGTACAAAAAGAGGGGTACACTTTTTGTACCCCTATAACTGTGCACGGGCAGTCAGAGCCGCGCCCACGACCACACCAAGCAAGGCAGGGGAGGTGAGCCAAGGTAAGACCGAAGCTCGAGGGAACTAGAGCAACGCCAAGGCCAAGACCACGAAGAGCAAAAGGGACGAAGCGGACTCCCCCGACAAGATCCTTGCCGGGAGATAGTTTTAGCAACCCCGGCAAGACCCCTGCCACGGCAACTCGCCCCACGCCTACGGAGCAAATCACCCTTGAGTCCACTGCCCCCATGGGGCAAGGATTCGGGAGACCCCTCCGCAGTGGCATGCAGATCTTTGTGAAGAAACATTCACAATCAGATATAGAAGGTGAAAACCCTTGGCGGGATCCTAGCCGAGGAAGACCACAAGACCCCCGGCAAGCGCCTTGCCGGGGATGACAGCAGGCGCCTCGGCAAGACCCTTGCCGGGGCCCCGACAAGGCCCTTGCCGAGGACATCCGCAGGGCCACCATCAGGCCCATGCCGACTAAACTTCCACCGCCGTACGCATGCAGCTACTGTAAGTGCATCTAGTGCCACCCTAGTTGGTTTTGGAGAACTGACGACAAACCTAGTTGAGGGACTAATGTGTTTGTGAGAATTGCAGGATAACACAGGTAGAAGTCCCTCATTGATTCGGTTTTCCTACCAGAGATGACCTCTAAAAATGTATGAAGACATTGATGTCAAAGGTGGTATATGAAGATATTCACATTGAAGACTATGACAAGAGAAGACATCGCATGAAGCCTATGGAGCTCGAAGACTTAGATCTTTCATAGTTCTTTTTCTTCTTTGTTGAGTCATAGGAACCACCGTACTGTTAAGTGGGGTCCAAGAGAACCAGTCATAATGACTGAAGTGATGCTTAACCAAAACCTATGTCTTCGAGTGAAGACTATGAGAGCGAATCTTGTCCAAAGTCGGACAAGTCAGCTTTGCTTGTAGCCCAAGTAAAGTTGCCATGTGAGTTTGAAATCTGACCGTTGGAACACGTGTCAGTTCCTTAGTGACCCAGGGTCATTTTGGACAAATCAGGTCGGGTTGCCTAGTGGCTATAAATAGCCCACCCCCTACAACCATAAACGGTTGGCTTCTCAGAGTTAGAGTACGGCTTTTGTCATTTGAGAGCAACCCACCTCGAAGCCTTTGAGAGAGAATTCCTTGCGGGGATAAAGCCCTAACCACCCAGAGCCAAAGAGAATTAAGCATCACTTAAGTCTTCTTGTCTGTGTGATCTGAAGACTTATTACACTTGAGGACTGTGAATCCTCCATCCGGTTAGGCGTCGCGTTCTGAGCGTCCAAGAGACATTGTGGATCGCCGGTGAACGAAGTTTGTGAAGGTTTGGGAGTCTACCTTGAAGAATTACTAGAGTGATTGGGCAAGGTCTGTGTGACCTTAGCTCTAGGGGATACGGTGAGGACTGGGTGTCCTGAGCTGCGTGTTCAGGACTGGGTGTCCGGGACTGTGTGTCCTCAGATTTAAATACCTAACCGCCCTAACCAGACGTACAGTTGTCACAGCAACTGGAACTGGTCCAACAAATCATTGTCTTCAATGAGTCACTGGTTTCATCCTTCCCTCCCCTTTACTTACTGTTGGTCCTTGTGAAGTCATTGTATGATTGCACTATCCTTTGTCTTCACTGAGTGACTGCGTGTTCTGTTTGGCTTCTTAATATCTTCCTACCTGATCCTTACTACCTAGCTGTTGTTAGTCATTGTGCTTTCACTTCATTGAATACATGACTGTGGTCAGTGGCGGGGCCAGAATTTTTGTGAAGCCTGGGCAAAGTTGAGCCAAGTGTCTAACTTAAAAATCAAAGGGTACCAAGGGTACTCGGCCAAGGCCGATATCCGCTCGGCAACTAGTTTACCGATTGTGACACTCGGTAAACTCTAATCGGTGTACCCTCTTCAGTTTCACCGAGTTCCTTCCTTCAAATACTCAGCAAAGACTTTACCCAGTGTCAACATGAGCTACAAGGCAGAATCTACCTTCCGTACCATACTCGGCAAAGATGGATCCACTAAAGGGTGGCGTGTGTCCTTGATGTTTACCAAGTGTCGTCTTCGACAAAGCGTTCACAGGTTTGCCGAGTACCTACTGCACGATACTCGGCGAAGATGAGTCATTAGAGGGCGCCATGTGTCAAAAGGCTCGGAAGCCATAAGTCATAAAGCAAGGCCATGCATAGAACTAAACCTGCTATGTTGACATTAAAAGTATAGCTAAGTGGTGAGGTATCTAAAAACAATGAAAAAAATTTAGCATCCAAACATCTTATAGGACACTACAAGGTAAAAAGAAGGGCAATGCTACGCGTCCGCCGGATGATAAACTAATAAGATCAGCCACCTCGGCAACCGTCGGATGCCACCCGAAACACCGTCGACCTACCGTCCCAGCCAACTGGGCGCCTTCGCAATAGCTAGCTTGTTGCGCCCATGGCTTTGCATCAAGGACCTTGTTGCAAAGGTCCACTGAGACATCATCACTACCCCGCCATGGAACGTCGCCGGCCGCCGGAATCAACGCGCCTCCTCTGAACCAGCACTCCGAGTAGTTGCCTCTACTCCAGCACGACAACAATGAAGTCTCACATCGGGCACTCCTCTGTCGATTTCTGCAACCTGAGCTATGTTTCTGAAACATGCGTCTTGTTGCAATGCTTGCCCTTGTATAGAGCGGGGCGCTCATTCTGCGCTTTCTGCAATCGAGACTATGTTTCTGAAACAATACAAGTGAAAAATATTGATCGCCGAACCATTTTTCTTCTTTCTGAAACAAGCCCTCTATTGCAAAAAAATTCTGAAACTAGACCCTGTTGTCGAAAGAAAAACTTCACCACCAAACACTTTTTTTTCTTTCTGTAACTAGATATTTGTTGCAGAAAGCTAGTGAAACAAGAAGCTTGTTGTGAAAAAAAAACTAGCTACAAGGGACTTGTCGTCAGTGCAAGCGCTTGATCAAGATCAATCTGACGGCTACACAGGCGACGGATGTTGTACGGGCATCAGCCGGCTGAAAGTTAGCGTTTTCCTAAAAAGAATGAGTTTCTAATTCACATAGATTAGGTGTTGTGATTTGAAGATATGCAACATAGAGAGGTTGTAAGAAAAGAGAAACATACAGAATATACCACTATCGTGCTAAAAAACGAGGCAAATGCCCGATCGCCTAAACTAAATATTTAAGCCCTAAATCTATTAATCTTGAAATTAGTGTGCAATCTTACCTAAACATAAGAAAAAGCAAGAAGCAACAAGTAGTTGAGGATGTATAGGCATTCCTAGAGATGGATTTGTTCCACCCGCCGTCGGTCGGACGTGCGCCTGTGCCAGCCTCCATTTCACTCACCGCTGGTTAGTCCCTACGGTACGTCAGAAACTAACAACCGAAATGACTACTTGTTTCCTCTCAAGTAATTGCTGAACATTATGCTTGGTGTAGGCGTTTGGCAGGCCTAATTAATTAGCCTATCACTTAAATATTAGGTTGACGCTTGGTAGAAGCCCATCCCACTTCTTTTCTGGTAGGAGCCCATTGTTTAGCACCAGGTACACTGCTGCCCGGGTAAACCACCATGCATGACAGAATTTGCATCATTGTTTATCACGTCTGTACACTGTCTCGTGACCAGTGAGCCCGGGCAAGTGCCCTGGGTGGCCGGGCAGTGGCTCCGCCACTGACTGTGGTTTACCTAGTGTAGTCTACCTTCCGCTGCATGGTAATAGGTTTATTTCTATCGTTTGTCTTTGAAACTTCCACGTTTTGAAGACTTTCATAAAAATCTCCTATTCACCCCCCTCTAGTCGATATAACGCACTTTCAATTGGTATCAGAGAAAGGTACTCCCTTGTTCTGTGTGATTCGGTTTAACCACCTGGAGTTTTAGCTATGTCGACTGCAGGGATAATTAAAGTCTCCACTGCATGCCCTGTCTTCGATGGAACTGAATATCCCTACTGGAAGAATAAGATGTGCATGCATCTTGAAGCCATTGACGTCGACCTATGGTATGTCGTCAAGAACGGCGTTCCCAAGGCTGGAGAAGGTGTCACTGCTGCTGATGTCAAGAAGTTCATTCAACTGGACTCTACTGCCAAGAATATCATCTGTGGTCATCTGAACAAAGGACTGTATGGCCATGTGAGTGCTTTGGAAACATCTAAGCTAGTCTGGGACTGGCTCTCCAAGGTCAACGAAGGCGTCTCAACCCAGAGAGATCAGAGAATCAGTGTCCTTCGCAACCTCTTCAACCGCTTCAAGCGAAATGACAATGAGAATGTCCAGCTCACGTTTGATCGACTCACTGACATCAGAAATGAGCTTCAAGCCCTCGGCGCTACTGAGATCACCAAGCATGAAGTCGTCAAGACACTACTGAGATCACTTGACAGCTCGTTTGACACCCTAGCCCTGAGGATTCAAGAACGTCCTGATTTCAAGACACTCGATCCGTCTGACATACTTGAGAGGCTCAACACACATGAGTTTCGGCTTTCTGAGAAAAGAGATATCTACGGTCCAAACTGTGGGCGAACTCGTGCCTTGAAGGCGAAAGCTGTCTCCTCATCTGAAGAAGAATCTGACAGCAGTTCTGATGACCCTGAAGACATTGTAAAGGAACTTGCTATGCTTGTGAAGAAGTTCCAAAAATTCACCAAGAAGAAAGGCTTCAGGAAATCTTCACGATCAAGCTCAAGGAATGATGAAGCTTCTGCTCATGACTACAAGAAGAAAACATGCCACAAGTGCAAGAAAACTGGCCACTTCATCTCTGAGTGTCTGCAGTGGGACAATGAGAACAAAAAGAAGAAGAAGAGCAAGGAATATGACTCTGACGACAAGAAGAAGAAGAAATACTCAAAGTCTTCTTCCAAGTCTTCCTCAAAGTCTTCGTCACACAAGAAGAGCTCATCTGGCAATGCACGTGTGTTTGTTGGCAAGGAAATGGATTCAGAGGAGGAGTCCGCTTCTGGGGAGGCGGAGGTGGAGTCTGAGGAGGAGTCCGATTCTGGCGTTGCAAGTCTGGCTACAACATACGTTGCCAAGTCCATCTTCAACACTGAAGACAATGACTTCATCACTGACACCGATGCAAATGACAAGAACTACTCCGCTCCTACATACTGCTTCATGGCATGCGGTGCCAAGGTATACACACGCACTACTCAGTATCAAACATCTAGTGAAGATGACTCTGATTGTGGTTCAAGACCCAGCTACAAAACACTTGCCAAAATTGCAACTGAACAACAGAAAGCTATGGAACATATTCAAAAACTGTTAGACAAAAGCGATGATCTGTTAGGCGCTGAAATGACTCGATCTGAGTCCTTAATTGAAGACATAAAAAATCTTCACATTAAGTATGAGGAACTTGAAAGTCGTCATGAAACGCTCTCAACAACTCATGAAAAGCTTTCCTATGATTATCTTCAAAGGAAGCAAGATCTTGAGAAATTGAGAGCGCCTCATGAAGATCTTCAAAAGGAACGAGTCACTTCGCGCCGAACAGACCAGCTCCGCTCAGGAAGGATTTGAACCACCATGTCTTAAATGCATTGAGCGTGATAATGCTACTTCTATTGCTGAATGTTCTATTGCTGCTACTGTTGCAATATCTTCAACTGTTGATGTGGAAACTAACCCCTCTGCTGAGGATACCACTGCTATTGCTGATGAGAATGCTAGGTTGAAGACATTGCTTGAAACAGGGATGCACAAAAGTCTTAAAGGGCATCAGACACTATGTGATGTCCTCAAAAGGCAGATTCTGAACCGAAACCCGAGGAAAGAGGGTGTTGGGTTCATAAGGAAAATGAATGTTGATGGCTCTTACTGGAAACCTGAGCAGTACCCCAAAACCAAATGGGTTGCTGCAAAGGAACCTTCAGCAGATCCATCCAATCTATCTGGCTTCACTTGTGCTAACCCCATTGTCATTGATGAATCCTTTGATGCAAACTATAAACTGTTTAAGAATCAGAATGGTGAAGTGTTTGCCAGGTATATTGGTACTAACTGTAGGAATGGGCCGCCTATGAAGAAGATCTGGGTGCCGAAAAGGTGTTTGGAAAATCTTCCTGTGAATGTCATCATGACACCACAGGTGAAGAAGACAAACCCCAGACCACAGGCTTCATATGGTCCAAAGGCTTCATACAGACAGAGGACTCACCTGAGTCGCACTAACGCAAATGTTTTGCAGGGAAACCATACTCAGGCCTATGAATATGTGCGTGGTTCATCGAACCGCCATGTTCATAAGACCAAGAACTATTCTGCTTATTCTTATGAGTACTATTGTCCGCCTGCAAGACTTTTTGCTAGGGCTCCAAAGCCAAAGTTCTCAGACGCTGCACTTAGACTTATCGCTTCTAAGCCACCCTTGAAGATGTGGGTGGCTAAGAAAGCTTAACTCTCTTTTGCAGGGAAAGGTCTCCAGCAGAAAACCAAAATCTTCTGATGCTATTGCTGGGGACCTTAAACATCTTGTAGGGCGCAAGATCAAATTCCCGAATGGTCTTACTATGTACTTTGTTCCTGAATCGCTTGCTACTCTCCCTATCCGTCCTAATCTAGATCTAAGCTTTCATAACCCACTGGTTCGTCAAATGTTTTTGCTTCACAATTCTCTTCGTAAATGGATTATTGATAGTGGGTGTACCAACCACATGACTGGCAAAAGAAGCCTTCTTATGGACTCAACCTTACGTCCATCCGACAAGAGTCACATCACATTTGCTGACACTGGTAAAAGTAAGGTATTGGGCCTAGGTAGAGTTGCAATCTCAAAGGATCAACACATGGATAAAGTCATGCTTGTTGAATCCCTTGGCTTTAACTTAATGTCTGTCTCAATGTTTTGCGATTTGAACATGATCGTAATATTTGGAAAATATCGTTGCCTTGTTCTAATGGAATCTAACAAGTCTCTAGTGTTTGAAGGGTATCGGAAAGATGATTTGTACGTGTTAGATTTCTCAACAGGAACACACCTTGCCGTATGTCTTCTAGCAAAAGCTTCAGAATGCTGGCTCTGACATCGGAGGCTAGGGCATGCTGGCATGAGGAACCTCCACACCCTTGCAAATAAGAAGCATGTCATAGGCATCAAGGGCGTCAAGTTCAAGAAAGATCACTTATGCGGTGCCTGTGAAGCAGGAAAGATGACGAGGGCCAAACATCCCTCGAAGACAATCATGACTACTACTCGACCCTTCGAACTGCTCCACATGGATCTTTTCAGTCCCACTCATTACTCAACTCTTACTACTACTGCTTGTCTCTATGGCTTTGTGATTGTTGATGATTATTCTAGATATACTTGGGTGCACATAATCCTCTACAAGACTGAAGTGCAGGATGTCTTCAGACGCTTCGCCAATCGAGCAATGAACAACTATGGCGCCAAGATAAAGCACATCAGAAGTGACAATGGCACTGAATTCAAGAACACTGGCCTTGATACATATCTTGATACCTTGGGCATCACACATGAATTCTCAGCCCGTACACGCCACAGCAGAATGGCGTCGTCGAATGCAAGAACAGAACACTCATTGAGATGGCCCGAACGATGCTTGATGAATACAAGACTCCAAGAAAATTCTGGCCTGAAGCCATTGATACTGCATGCCATACAATCAATCGTGTTTATCTTCACAAGCTTCTAAACAAGAAATCTTATGAGCTCCTTACTAGCAAGAAGCCAAATGTCAGTTACTTCAGAGTATTTGGCGCCAGGTGCTGGATCAAGGATCCACATCACACTTCAAAATTTGCACCAAAAGCACATGAGGGTTTTATGCTTGGATATGGAAAGGATTCGCACTCCTACAGAGTCTTCAATCTCTTTCATTATAAAGTGGTTGAAACAGTGGATGTGCGATTTGATGAGACTAACGGTTCACAAAGAGAACACCTGCCAAATGTGCTAGATGAAGTTCCATCCAGCGAATCAATCAAGCTAATGGGAACTGGAGAAATCATACCTTCTGAAGCTCAACCTGAAGGGGAACTTATCATCTCCGCACCTGATCAACCTGAAGACAATGCTCAGCCTGAAGACAATCCCTCTAATAACGACAATGATCAGCAAGAGCAAAATCTTCGCCCTGTAGATCCTCGTGTTGCCAATGAAGTGCAGATTGAGAGAATAATTGATAGCATCAATGCACCCGGTCCGCTCACTCATTCAAGGGCAACTCAGCTAGAAATTTCTGTGGGCACTTCGCATTCGTCTCAATAATAGAACCCAAGAAAGTTGAAGAAGCCTTCATGGAACCTGAGTGGATTCAAGCTATGCAAGAAGAGCTTCAACAGTTTGAGCTGAATAATGTATGGGAACTGTTTAAGCATCCTGATCCTCGGAAGCACAACATAATAGGCACCAAATGGATATACCGCAACAAGCAAGATGAGCATGGTCAAGTTGTCAGAAACAAAGCTTGTCTCGTTGCTCAAGGATATACTCAAGTGGAAGGCATTGACTTCGATGAAACATTTGCTCCTGTGGCTAGACTTGCAGCCATACGCACACTGCTGGCCTATGCAAATCATCATAACATACTTCTATACCAAATGGATGTGAAGAGGGCCTTTCTCAATGGCAAGATTGAAGAAGAATTGTATGTTGCACAACCGCCTGGCTTTGAAGATCCAAAACATCCTGACATGGTATACAAGCTCAACAAGGCACTGTATGGCCTCAAACAAGCCCCTCGGGCCTGGTATGACACACTCAAATACTTCCTGAAGAGCAAAGGCTTCATACCTGGTTCCCTCGACCCCACTCTCTTCACGAAGACATATGATGGTGAACTGTTTGTGTGCCAAATATATGTGGATGACATTATCTTCGGCTGCACCAATCAGAAGTACAATGAAGAGTTTGGATATATGATGCAAGAGCAATATCAGATGTCCATGATGGGAGAGCTGAAGTTCTTCCTCAGTCTTCAAATACGACAGCAACGCAACGACATCTTCATATCTCAAGAGAAGTATCTCAAAGATTGCCTGAAGAAGTTCGGTATGCGAGACTGCAAAGGCTTCACGACGCCAATGCCAGCCAAGCATCATCTGGGTCCTGACAACAATGGTAAAGAGTTCGATCAAAAGGTATACCGCTCCATGATTGGTTCTTTGCTTTATCTATGTGCATCTAGGCTAGATATTATGCTTAGTGTTTGCATGTGTGCTTGATTTCAAGCGGCACCAAAGGAGTCGCATCACTTAGCTGTGAAGCGAATTCTTCGATATTTGGCTCACACCCCAACTCTAGGATTATGGTATCCAAAGGGCTCAGAGTTTGATCTGGTTGGATTCTCGGATGCTGATTATGCTGGTGACAAAGTGGATCGCAAGTCTACATCAGGCACATGTCATTTTCTGGGACGATCACTTGTATGTTGGTCTTCAAAGAAGCAAAACTGTGTATCTCTCTCCACTGCTGAATCTGAATACATTGCTGCTGGATCTTGCTGCGCTCAGCTTCTGTGGATGAAGCAAACACTCAAGGACTATGGCATTCATCTGAAGCAAGTGCCACTCTACTGCGACAACGAAAGCGCCATCAAGATTGCCAACAACCTAGTTCAGCACTCGAAGACAAAGCACATTGAAATTCGTTATCACTTTCTCAGAGATCATGTTATGAAGGAAGATATTGATATCATACACGTCAACACTGAAGAGCAATTGGCAGATATCTTCACCAAGCCCTTGGATGAGAAGAGATTTTGCAAGTTACGGTGTGAGCTAAATATCTTGGAATCCTCAAATGTCCTGTGATCAGGCACACATCCTAACACTTATGCATATTGATGACTTAGATGTGCAACACACGAAGCAAAGTATATCTTCAATCAATGAAGACATACATTCTAAGTGTGAATACATTAATATGGAATTTGACTTCGGAGCGCCATGATAATTATGCGCCGTGTCTGGGTCTAATACTTCCTATACGGTGGGTAACGCCACCACCAAATGTTCTGTTTGAAGTGTTTCACTCATGGCGTTACATTTGCTATGTCTTCACATTTGGTTTGGCTTCAATCTCAACATGTCTTCATGATTATCTTCACTATGTTGATTATATATATATACTAGTGTTCTGTCCTCTACAACATTCACTTATAGCTATGTCTTCTTGTTGAATCTTTTGAACTAAGTGAATGTGATCGGACCCTAACCTCTCTATGCTTTCTATCTCAAACTCTATCTCTCCAAATCATATGCATTCTATTGAAACTTTCGAATGTCTTCTCTGCGTCCTTGTCAGTAGAAGATACAGAGACAAACATTAAGTCCGTTTTCAATGCTCATTCCTTCACCTGAAACCCGGAGAAGTGGGAACGACCACCCGACAATCCAGGCGTGCGTGGGACATGGAACAACCCCCGATATGCTGCACGACGGCCACGTGTCCCTCAGATGTGAATCGCCAGGGGCACCTGTGTAATAACACAGTGCCGCCCCTGTACCTATAAATACACGCCTCACCATAGTCATTATCTCTTCTTCCACTCTCGCACGAACCCTAGCGCCACCGCTAGCCCTCAACGACGCCAGCGACGAAGCGCTTCGCTGCCGCAACCTCTCCAACGCCGTCTTCACGCCGACCGCGGACATCGTCCTCTCCACCGTCGCCGTAGGTGTCCTCTGTCGCCAAGTTAGGGCACGGAAGATCGAACTACTCGGCCTCCTCTTCCACTCCGTCTAGCAGTTCTTCGTGTGGTAAATAAAACTTCCTTTTTACGGCCCCTTTGATCCTATAGCTTTATCACTTTCTACCACAAGCAATTTCTATTCACACAAGTTGGATCTCTTTCATACTGCATCTCATAACATGCCTAGTATATTCACTTATGCTTCACAAAGTAGTTAGATTCCTCACTTGTACTGATCCGTGGATTCGTACAAATCTGGAACCAACTCCTTATCTATGAGTGAATGTCTTCGCACGATGAGGTCAATGTCTTCTAAACTGATTTATCTTCAAAATCTTCTGAGAATGCATATGACCTCTTCCCCTTCCCTCGCACCTTAATGCTGTCACAGGTACATGTCCGTGGGAGAATCCGTTGGTTCTCATAGTCTGCATTCATTTGCAGAATTCTTATAGTATCACATAAATTCTCCCGAAGCCAGTTCCTGTCTGTCCAGCCAGCGAAAGCCTTTGAAGCCTTTGAACGTATCGAAGCCTTTCAGTTTAAAGTTCATGGCTTCAGAGAAATCAGCCAGGAAGGGTGGCAGAAAGCGTCATGGAGAAACATCAAGAGATCTGCCCGATGACCTCTCAGAGCTGTACAAGACAGATCCTGAAGAGGATTACAATCAGCGCAAGACACGAATCCAATGGATTCGACGCTATTGGGCAGAACAGTGGTTCAAGTACATATTTGTGACAAAGGAATATGTTGAAAAGAATGCCATCAAGCGACCATGGGGAGACATCCTCTACAAAAATCTTCAACCCAGGACCAGAGATGAAGCCATTGAACAAGGCTTCTATCCCTGCATGGTCCGTGGGCCACAGCCTGCAGATGCACACTCATTGTCACTACTATGGTGTCGTGACGACATTCTGTTCAAGCGCAACTTTCAGGTTGCCCAGAACTCAGCAAAGCAGAACAAGAAGTCATTGGGACTAGACTTCAACCCTGGTCCTTCTGCTCTAAGGGCTGACGGCACACGAGATGCAGAACCCAATGTCGTCGGTCCTTTCTACAACCTTGAAGGTCTCATCACTCATATGTTGGTTCAAGGGACAGCCGTGAACGAGCCTGCAGATGACGCTGAATCATATGAAGCGCCTGCAGCGCCGAAGCCAAAGAAACTGAAGCAGCCAAAAGCTTCAAAGCCTGCCTCAGCGCCAAAAATCTCCCGAGCGAAGCCATTGGCCACTGCACCTCCTGAAGACAATGTGCAGTCTGAAGATTTATCACGCATCTCCAGGCCCCAAAAAGTCAAGATGCCTCTGCCACACACCGGCCAAGGACTGACAGCTGCTGCTGTTCTGCGTAATGATGCCATTGATCTGTCCAGTGATGAAGATCTTGCAGATGACACTCTTGAGCAAATGATCAAGAGCAAAGAAGAAGCAGAAATCTTCAATAATCTTCCTCTCTTTGACGTGGAAATCATCCACAACTTCATTGATGAATGGTTTGACACGCCCAACATCAGCTTTGAAGATCTGCAACTTCCCATTGGCCTCATTGTTGCCTTCCATGGCGCCATTGCTTCAGAGTTAGCTATCGCCCAACGCATTGTTGAACTGAAGCAGAAGATTGACTTTGAGAAATCTCAGTTCAAGAAGCATATGGCCAAGCTCAGCGTGCAAGAGGTGAAGAACTTCAAGATTATGCTGCACGAGCTCAAAGAAGCCTTTCTCAAGAAACATGTAGAAGCTCAGGGTTCTCGTGAGCGCATGAAGGTCCTGGCTGACAGGTGTGTGCAAGCCTACAATGAGGCTGAGAAGCGCAAGGCCCTTGGGCGTCCTAGCATCGACCCCAGGATGGCTGCAAAGAAGAAGAAGAAGCCCACTGTGGCCGAACCCAACGCACCAAGGCAGGAAGCAGATCCCATTGTCTTCCCAACTAGCATGAATGGCTCGAAGCCAAAAGCCAGGTCTACTGCTTCAGAACTGAAGAAGACGAGGACTGCTGAGGCTAAAGCAAGGAAGAGGAAACATCCTGAAGCCTCTGCTACTGCCCCCTCCAAGAAGAAGCGGAAGACCAAGAAGGAACGTGCTGCTCCCACAGAGCCCTTGATTGTTGAACCCATCTCCATGGTTCACCCTGACGCTGAACCTGAAGAGCGCCAACTGACTGTCCATGAGCCTGCTTTCACAGGGGCTCATGAAGCTGAAGACATTCTAGCAGCTGATCCCATCGCTACTGAAGACATTGGTCACCATGACCATGTTGAAGATGATGCAGTTCTTCCTCAGCTT
The DNA here is from genome assembly GCF_002162155.2 of Triticum dicoccoides. Classification (NCBI taxonomy): domain Eukaryota; kingdom Viridiplantae; phylum Streptophyta; class Magnoliopsida; order Poales; family Poaceae; genus Triticum; species Triticum dicoccoides. Next base: position 637,226,679 of record NC_041386.1, read on the forward strand.
GACCACCAACAGGTATCATCGCCTGTGCTAACGCACAGCGAACTCATTAGCATTGGTCGCCCTCTGACGCCAATTGCTTAGGATGCATCATGGGTAGATCGCCCACAAGCACAGGAGGAAGAAGACTTTGAGGCCCAGCCAACTCCAACTCCACAGGAGTTGCCAGCGTTACGCAGGCTTCACAAAGGACCAAGGCCTCCAGTCTCTGAGTCTGAAGCTAAAGCTGCTGAAGACATTCCGGCTACATCAGCCGATGAAGAAGAAACCCCAAGTGCTGCTACACCCCCGCCTCACCAAGAAGCTGTTCTCGAGGAGAACGTGACTGTGATCGACCCTCCATCTCGTCAAGTGGAGGTTGAGAATCTCGAGGCTGCCACCACTAACACCAATGAAGCCAATGACGATGTCATGGCCGAAGCTAATATGGAGCCTTCACCAACTCAAGCACCAGAAGTCAGCGAAGCCACTGATCCCACTACTTCTGTTCCTGTGCCTGCTGCTGGTCCTCGGTTCAACTATCATGTTGAGCACAGGCCTCAAGTACAGAAGCCAATCCCAAGATTGCCCAGGTTTCCAGGTCCTGCATCAGCACCTGGATCCTTCAATATCAATGGCTTCAAAGCAGACAACACTTTCTTCAATAGCTCCAGGAACCCCTACTCACGGGAAAGAATATCGTCTGATCGGTTCTGGAGCTATCCGCAGCAAAGCTATTACTCCTGCATTCTGTACAATCAAGGCCGCATCTTCCCACATAAGCGTCTTGACATTAAAGCAATAGCTGGTCTGCCTGTCTGGAAGAAGCTCTGCATTGCTTCAAAGAGGTTGGATTTCTGCCGTTCGTCATCGACCAAGAGCATTGGAATGAAGAGTTGCTGCTCCAATTCTATTCCACACTTCACATCCATGGGTACAACAGAGATCCGAAGACTTGGGTCCTGGAGTGGATGACAGGAAATGTTCATCACGAAACCAAAGCCTTTGACATCATTGAGCTCTCTGGTCTGCCCATTCCTGGCGATCTCTACGAACATGGCTGTCAGCTTCACAGTGAAGCTGTGGAGAGCATCTTTCAGAAGCCTGAACCTAACATGAGTCAGATGCTCAGTATGATGAAGCCATTGCCCCAAGATGCTGCATATCCCAAGGAGTTCTTCGTTGGAGACCTTGAGTATCTGCCAAGGACTATTTATCACATCATAAGGCGAACTCTCTGGCCCATCAAAGGACATTCTCCACATGCCAAGCTGGAAGGTGCAATGAAGACTTTGGTCTTCTATATTCTTCATGGCAAATGCTTCAATGCACAGGACTTCTTCATCCGCCAATTTGCTGCATCAGGCTCTGATCTTTCTGGCTTGAAGTTCTACGCACCATGGATAATGCGGCTGATCAAACTCCACTCCGCCATCTCATATCAGCCATCTGCTCGCAATCATCGGATCTTTCTTCCTGATGTGGATATGTCTGTTGAAGCAATTTATCCTGAGCCTGCCTAGGAACCTCTAAGTCTTCAGAATGCGGAGCATCAAAGTTTTTCTCAGAACATTGAAGGATTTGAAGCAGTCACTCGTGTGTATCCTTTGGCTGGAACTACACGTGCACCGCATCCTGCTCTCACTGAAGCCACTGATAGCACAATTGCCCAACAACCCAAGAAGCGCACTCGTGTTCTCAATGACCGAGAGCTTCTTGTGGCTCTTCATCAGAAACAAGATAGGCATCATGACTGGCTGAAGCGTCAAATGCAAAGCCTCTTGGTGGATGTTAATCGCATTCGCAATCTTGCCACCAAGAATGCCTTTGTTGCACACGAAACCTCTCGACGCACCTGGAAAGGGCTGACGCTAATGTGCTCTGAAGATGATCTTCAAGAGGATGGCTTCTCTGAATGCTTCAAGTTCGACTCCACACCTCCTCGAAGGGCAGTGCTGCGACGAACTCCATCTCTTGAAGACTCTGAGTTCTCTTCCTCTGCTGCAACTGTGAATGCCAGAGTGATCGAGGATGAAGACGATGCTACTTCACCGCCACCTCCTTCAGCCTGCTTTGACACTACTCCAAGCTCTTCTGCACCGCCGAACACCACCGACGACCCTGCTGCTTCACCTACTCTTCATGGGAACGAGTAGATGCTCTATGTCTTCGACCTTTTTGGTCCTTACTGACAAAAGGGGGAGAAGCAGATGAGTTTGATAGTCTTCAAGCGGGTCCATATGGGCGGGTGCTTTATATTTTGCTTCGTGTTTACAACTCTCGTTTTGATACAATTGGTTCTTTGAGTTGTAACACTTAAACTTGATGGTCGTCTGCTACTTATTCGCCACCTTGTGATGCGATGATAAATTCCGCATGTGCGACGATAAATTCCGCACTTAGATCATTTTGCAGACGTCCATTTTCCATTATGCATGTCATTATCTTCACATACCTTCACATGCATGGTGGATTGTCATCATAAGTTGAAGAGGATCTCCACAAGCACAACCTGCCATGTGCATTTGCATTCCAAAAGCAAATTACTTATATGCACATCTTCAGGGGGAGCCCTTGCAACTTATGAAGACAATTCCTTATCCTTTACAATTTCACATATTATATTCCCCGTTGAAAACTTCAACTAGTTTGTCATCAATCACCAAAGAGGGGGAGATTGTAAGTGCATCTAGTGCCACCCCTAGTTGGTTTTGGAGTATTGACGACAAACCTAGTTGAGGGACTAATGTGTTTGTGAGAATTGTAGGATAACACAGGTAGAAGTCCCTCATTGATTCGGTTTTCCTACCAGAGATGACCCCTAAAAATGTATGAAGACATTGATGTCAAAGGTGGTATATGAAGATATTCACATTGAAGACTATGACAAGAGAAGACATCGCATGAAGCCTATGGAGCTCGAAGAATTAGATCTTTCGTAGTTCTTTTTCTTCTTTGTTGAGTCATAGGAACCACCGTACTGTTAAGTGGGGTCCAAGAGAACCATTCAGAATGACTGAAGTGATGCTTAACCAAAACCTATGTCTTCGAGTGAAGACTATGAGAGCGAATCTTGTCCAGAGTCAGACAAGTCAGCTTTGCTTGTAGCCCAAGTAAAGTTGCCGTGTGAGTTTGAAATCTGACCATTGGAACACGTGTCAGTTCCTTAGTGACCCAGGGTCATTTCGGACAAATCAGGTTGGGTTGCCTAGTGGCTATAAATAGCCCACCCCCTACAACCATAAACGGTTGGCTGCTCAGAGTTAGAGTACGGCTTTTGTCGTTTGAGAGCAACCCACCTCGAAGCCTTTGAGAGAGAATTCCTTGCGAGGATAAAGCCCTAACCACCCAGAGCCAAAGAGAATTAAGCATCACTTAAGTCTTCTTGTCTGTGTGATCTGAAGACTTATTACACTTGAGGACCGTGAATCCTCCAGCTGGTTAGGCGTCGCGTTCTGAGCGTCCAAGAGACATTGTGGATCGCCGGTGAACGAAGTCTGTGAAGGTTTGGGAGTCTACCTTGAAGACTTACCAGAGTGATTGGGCGTGGTCTGTGTGACCTTAGCTCAAGGGGAATACGGTGAGGACTGGGTGTCCTGAGCTGCGTGTTCAGGACTGGGTGTCCGGGACTATGTGTCCTCAGGTTTAAATACCTAGCCGCCCTAACCAGACGTACAGTTGTCACAACAACTGGAACTGGTACAACAAATCATTGTCTTCAACAAGTCACTGGTTTCATCCTTCCCTTCCCTTTAGTTACTGTTGGTCCTTGTGAAGTCAATGTATGATTGCACTATATTTTGTCTTCACTGAGTGACGGTGTGTTCTGTTTGGCTTCTTAATATCTTCCTACCTAATCCTTACTACCTAGCTGCTATTAGTCATTGTGCTTTCACTTCATTGAATACATGACTATGGTTTACCTAGTGTAGTCTACCTTCCGCTGCATGGTAATAGGTTTATTTCTATCGGTTGTCTTCAAAACTTCCACATTTTGAAGACTTTCATAAAAATCGCCTATTCACCCCCCCTCTAGTCGATATAACACACTTTTAGCTGCCACCCCAACCATCTGGGCAGGCGCCTGCGTGGCGGCATGCAGATCTTCATGAAGACCCACCACTGCGCCACCTCAGCTGCCTGCCTACCTACGTGGCATCACAGGCATCGCTGGCCAGGGCGCGTGTCGACACAAAAAGGAGCGGCGATAGAAGAGAAGGATTTCTCCCCCATCCCCGATAAAGCAAGGACACCTAAGCATACGCATTAAATGCGCCTTGTCATGTAATGCGAGGGATAACCTCGCATCAATGTACCCTTTCCACCTCCTGTGTGCCACTGTGGCGACCCCTTTTTTTATAAAAGGAGGCCCGAGGCGACCAGGAGAAGGATTCGGCTTTTTGGAGCTCCTAACGCCCCAGAGCTAGCTCAAGAATAGGAATATACATCCACCAAAGCAGAGTAGGGTCTTACGCATCCTCGCGGCCCGAACCTGGATAAACAAACTATGTACTATCTGTTTGATCCGCTCTTCTCACGACCCCGTGCCCCGCTAACCGTAGTAGGGATTCTTGTGATCCCATAGGTGTCGTTCCCACCGACATCTCGATTATGTGTGGTGGGGCTAGTTTGTGGGCCAGTACAACCATGGTTCTATCTGCATCAATGGGTAGCACTGTCTTTTGTAAAGATCGGGGTTTTGCTCCCTTAGATACTGCCATCACCCCCTCCAATTCAAATGGCTGATAAACAAGAAAAGAAATTGAACGTACAGACATTGTATGATAGACAGATGTGGTAATTCACATGTATGTTGTCTAACCAAACAGGACAGCATGCCACAATTTCACATATACGATGCCTAACTAAACAGGATAGCATGACACAGTTTTAGATATATGATGGATAACTTAACATGATATAATGGCATAATTCAACATATGATGAGTACCTAAACAGGATGACATGACAAAACTATATGATGTCTTTCTAAAATAGGCTGGGATGAAATAATTCACATACATGTTGTCTAAGTATACAGGATGGCATGATATAATTGACATAATTGATTCATATACTAAGCAACTGGCACTCGCATGTATGATCTCTAAACTAAGAAGATAGAATTCAATGGTGTGCATATGATGTCTAAACTAAGCAATGCAAGACACCATATGCATCATATGAGAAATATAAACATTGCAACTTAGAGCATACACCTCAGGTGGGATATAGGACTGGTCATCTGTCTCTGAATCCTCCTCTGAGGAGATCCCTGTAACCATCGAGATATATGCTTCAACAGGTACCATTGCCTGCTCTGGACCTTGTTTTCACGCCAGATTTTTCCATAACTGGCTCAAACGGTTGATACACATGAAGATTGTCGACAAATGGAATACGTAATGAAAAAAAGATGGCATGAGATAATTCACATATATGATGTCTGGCTCCATGGCGGTGCATAATTCACATATATGATAACTGGCTGAAAAACATGGCATTGCATAATTCACATATCTGATATAGAAAGCAAACAGGAGGCATTCACACAAAGCATGTCTAATCTAAGAAGATGGCATGGCAATGCAAGATATGCAAGATATGAGCAATATAACCCAACCAAGTTAGAGCATGCACCTTGGGGGGGGGGGGATACGACTGGTCATCTCTCTCTGAATCCTCCTCTGAGGAGCTATCTGTAACCAGCAAGAAATCTGCATCGACAGGTAGCACTGACTGCTCAGAAGACCTTGTTTTCACTCCAGATTTTCCCATGACCGACTCAAATGGCTGATGCACAGGAAGAGTAGATGAATGTATAAACATTGTTGACAAATGGAATACATTATGGAAAAAATATGGCACGATACAATTCACATATACGATGACTGGCTAAACAGGATGGCATTGCATGATTCACGTATATGATGCCTGGCTAAAGAAGATGGCATTGCATAATTCCCATATACTCCCTCCGTTCCTAAATATTTGTCTTTTTAGAGATTTCAAATGGACTACCACATACGGATGTATAAAGACATATTTTAGAGTGTAGATTCACTCATTTTGTTCCGTATGTAGTCACTTGTTGAAATGTCTAAAAAGACAAATATTTAGGAATGGTGGGAGTATGATATAGAAACCAAACAGGTGGCATTCACACAAAGCAAATCTAAACTAAGCTGATGACATACAAGATGTATAATGTAAGCAATGCAAGGCGCCATATGCATGATATGACCAACATCAGCATGCCAGGTTAGAGAAAACACCTCAGGTGGTAAACAGGCGTGGTCGGCTCCTTCTGAATCTCCATCTAAACAGTTGTCTTCCTCTGGAATACAATCTGGAAATGCAGGAGGGGGGGCACTTCGCCCACCATGGAGCGGCGTCTGCATGACAATATATTCGCACGCAATGGTCTTCTCTTTTTCTCTACATGTTCAGTACGATTGTGTACAATATCTGACATGCATAATAAAAAAATAGTTAGATTTTGTAAGGCCTAAGGGGTGCATGCAAAAATCAAGACTGATGGTAGCAAACAAGTGGATGGATCCAAAACTAATGATACCAGGTAGATTATAGCTTAAGTTTAAAAAGATAGACAATGGATCATCTATTGTTTGTTGCCCACCCAACATGAACCACATAGAAGACCCCAGATGAACCAGATAGTAGATAGATACTATTCGTTGCTGGCTCGATATGAGACCCATGGGCAATTCAAAACTCAAGATTGAACGTTAAAGTAGCAGGTAATAATAACCGATGTATAACGTAAGCAAACATGAAAGACTGCGACCTCTCTTCCGGAACTGTGTAGTCCTCAGGTTCATCTGCTTAGTCAGTGATGGTAATGCGGTTGGCGTAGCTACCAGCAACGGGGAAGATGATCTGAGGTGGCAAAAGAAAGTCTGCAGGGGGATCTCTGCTGCAGTGGACACTTCTGTCGATGGTGCACCTCAGGTGGGGTGGATGACGGCACGGCAGGAGAAGGACATAACACACAGAGTTTTCTTTGACGCCTATCTGAAAATGAAGTAAATTTGTAAGGGCTCCATAGAATTGGAGGATTCTATAAACGCAGGGACAGGAAAAACACAAGAATAGGATAGGAATGCACGTGCAAAACAGAGCATTTGGAAACATAGGATTTCAGTCAACCTGTGTGTTTGGCTCACATGAATTGGAAGAACAGAGGAATGGAGAAACAAAATGATGCGACGAGTGTACAACCTCTTTGGCATAGCCTTGTGGACCTCAACATCATTGGGTTGGACGTGGAGGATGGTGATGATGCTGGTGTGACTGTCGGAGGCGGGGAAGAAGATCCGAGGCCTCTGGAAACGGCACCGAGGGTACTGCTCCGCAGTGATGGACGGTTCCGTCGTTGGAGTAGCTCCGCTAAGGTGTACGAAGACGAGGCTGAAGCATGACAAGACAGACAATGTTAATCTGAAGTGGGACCCTAATATCATCTGCAATAGATGATGTAAAATACATCACCAAAAAGTGCTAGATGTAAAACGCATCACCGCTCCACGGCCGCTCCGACAGATGCTGTAAGTACTGTTCACTCTGAACTTAACTGAAGAAAATGAACTTCACAGTCGAAACTGAATTTTACTGTCGAAACTGATTGAACTAGTAACAGAGCATTGCAATAGATGTTTAGGGCATTCGAGCACTAGTAGCAGAGAAGCAGTGATCTAAATTAGCAGACGCTCGAGCAGGGAACACACTAGCAGAGAGCAAGTCATGTAGTAGCACCGCGAGCGAGTGCTAAAGCAGCAACTCCTGTAGCTGCCGGAGGTCGTGCAGTAGCAGCGCAAACGAGAGCAAGAGCAGATCAGCAGCACGAACGAAAGCAGGAGCAGTGTAGCAGCGCGACTGACAGCAAGAACAGAGCCGCAGCGCGAGCGAGAGCCGGAGCTGGTGCAACTAGTGCCGTTGTGGAAGTAGTCGCCGAGGAAGCAACGACATGGGGGAGAGACGCCGTGGATGATGTGGCCGGCGACGGCACCGTCGATGGAGACACGCCATGTCTGCTCGGTATCGAGCACCGGCAGCCCCGTGAGATCAAATAAAAGATAAAATGTAGCGATGAGTGCAGAACCTCCTTGGTTGCGCCGAGTTGGCCTCGGCTTCATCGGAGGAATTGGTGAGGGTGCTGCGGTTCCGGTGGGGCAGGTCAAGACAGCGTTATGGGGATTGAGGTGGCGCGATAGACGAGGCGAACATCGGGGTAGCTCCTTGGAGGTGGAGGACGGGGCGGCTGATCTGACGGGACGACGAGATCAACAACGGATCCTCATCCGGTGCGGTGGATGAGGGACGGCGAGCTGTTGCGATGGATGACATAGTCGGGGAAGAGTCTCCGGCTGGGCGGTGGTCGGGAGGCCGACAGAGGAGCGTGGGCTTTCGCGGGTTTTGGTGGCCTCGGTGTACGAATGGGGGAGCGAAGGGGGAGGGGGGAGCCAAGCTTAGGGACACTCTTGTCCGAAATGTAGGGTAAGTTACCAGCATAGCCCCACCGGTTTTGACACCGCGACATGGAGCTTCATTTCCGGCTGAGGGGTAGAAGGGGGATTTCGTGTGTTTGGGCTACGGGAGCGATTTCGGATGAGGAGGGATTTCTCGCGGGCGTCCAAATTTCGAGATAACAAGGCGTGGCGTGGGTTGAAGAAGCGGGAGTTTCAAAGCAGGTGAGACAAAAGATACTCGAGCTTGAAAATTTCGGGATAACAAGGTGCGGATTCCTTGTTCGGCAGAACAAACTTAACGTGTAAAAAAACAATTCATACAAGACACAAGAGAGTCATGTCCCCTTTTACTATATTACTATACATGCCATTGGAAAAACTACAAGAAAAATGTACAAAAAATTGGGAGAACAAGATTACCCTACACAGTACCAAATCGATTCGCACTTCCCTCAACAACAACAAAAAACAAATCAATTCCCACCAAAGAAAGAGTAAGTTCCCTTTTATATGATTACAGATGCCATGATCTTCAATTTCAATTTTTGAATCCACGTTATGTCGAATTCGAATATATTGTTAGGTGACCTTGCAGTTATAATTGATGTAGTCGTACATTTTGATCTTCCATCATATATGAACATTTTACTCCACCATGTGAACATATATATTGTCGTCTACCATATGGACTAAATTTGAATCAATTTTCCTTATTTGAATATGATTGTTGTCAAGTTATACAATAATTTAAATATTATCTTGATAACAAAAAACATACATATAGCAGTAATCATATTTCACTATGAACTACATGTACCATACGCTCTCCATTTCAAATATTTGTATCCATTTTATGTTGAATTCAAATCATAGTACATTATTGGTCTAGGTAGCGAGATGTTTGGGATAATCTAAACCCTGTTTTCATACTATAATTTTTGGCTGAATTGGGACACGTTTTCGTATAAGCCTCTTGCAAAACCGGAGATTCTCTCAACAAGCCTCGTGGTTCCGAGAGGGAACGTGTTACCATTGTGTGCGAAACGATATACACTGCCTCCCCCTGATTTTATTTACAGAGGCAACATAGAACTATATGAGTGCCCTGTTAAATTTTGGAATTATTTCGGGTTCACTTGGCCCTTTTATACATTAATTGAGTTTCTGGACTTTTAATGTGCATAATCTAAATATGAATTGCATGGACATGCTCCGGTGCACCAAAGTGGGTTGAAAAATCACATGTGTGTCCTTGGTTGAATTTCTAGGTCCCATGGAAGAAATGAGAATGAAATTCAAACATCTAGGCGTCATGACTCGGCTGAGAACATCGAGAAACTTTGATTTTAAATTCATGTAAATCCGAAACTCGCCTAGAAATCATGAAACTTGGCATGGTGTCATGTCATGGAACTAACATGTTGTGGTTAAAAAATTGGGCCGATTTGGAAGCTCGTGGTTCTAAGAGGGAACATGCCACCTTTGAGTGTGAAACGATATATGTTGCCCCCTTGACTTTCTTAACAAAGGCAACATAGAACTACATTAGTGCCCTGTTAAATTTTGGAATTATTCCGGGTTCGTTTGTCGTTCTTTCTTACATTAATTGAGTTTCTGGTCATTTAATGTGCATAAGTCAAATTTGAACTACAAGCACATGCTCTCGTGCACCAAAGTTGGTTGGAAAATCACATTTGTGTCCTTGGGTGAATTTCTAGGTCCCATGCAAGAAATGAGAATAAAATTAAAACATCTGGGCATCGTGGCTCGGCCGAGAACATTGAGAAACTTGGTTTGAAAATTCTTGTAAATCCAAAACACGTCTGAAAATCATGAAACTTGGCATGGATGTCATGTCATGGTACTACCATGTTGTGGTAAAAAAATTGGCCGAATAGGAACAAATTTTGGTATAAGCTTCTTGCAAACCCAAGCTTCTCTCAAGAAGGCTCGTGGTTCTGAGAGGGAACGTGCCACCTTTGAGTGCGAAACGATATACGTTGTCCCCCTTGAGTTTATTTACAAAGGCAACATAGAACTACATGAGTGCCCTATTAAATTTTGGAATTATTACAGCTTCGTTTGGCCTTATTTACACATTAATTGAGTTTTTGGTCATTTAATGTGCATAGTTCAAATTTTAACTACAAGCACATGCTCCCGTGCACCAAAGTTGGTTGAAAAATCACATTTGTGTCCTCGGGTGAATTTCTAGGTCCCATGCAAAAAATGAGAATAAAATTCAAACATCTGGGCAACGTGGCTCGGTCGAGAACATTGAGAAACTTGGTTTTAAAATCATGAAACTTGGCATGGTGTCATGTCATGGTAGTACCATGCTGTGGTAAAAGAAATTGGCCGAATAGGAACAAATTTTGGTATAAGCTTCTTGCAAATTGGAGCTTCTCTCAAGAAGGCTCATGGTTGTGGGAGGGAACATGTCACCTTTGTGTGCATAATTCAAATCTGAAATACAAGCACATGTTCCAGTGCACCAAAGTTGGTTGAAAAATCACATGTGTGTCCTCGGGTAAATTTCTAGGTTACATGCAAGAAATGGGAATGAAATTCAAAATTCTAGGCGTCGTGGCTGGGTTGGAAACATTGAGAAACTTAGTTTTTTAATTCCTATAAATCCAAAACACGCATGAAAATAATGAAAATTGGCTTGGTGCCATGACATGGCACCAACATGCTGTGGTAAATTTGCAGTCCGATTTGTGAAGGCGCACACATTAACAATCAACAAAGTCATTTTGGAACAAGTGCTGTCACGTTACAATCGGAAACACAAGTATTGTTGAAACCGTCGGTGTTCTACTTACTAGTACCATTTATGTGCCGCCACGCGTCCCTATTTTTTATTAGCTAGGAGGCACCGTGCAGGGTAGCTATTTGAGTACGAGAGGCGTGCGATCAGGCCCCTGCGCGTGCTTATCGGGAGGAGAGCCCTTTGACCTCCATCTGCCGTCCACCTCTCTCCCAAGGTCTCCATTAATGGCGCCTGAGCCTCTGTTTAATGGCGTGGCTATGTCTCACTCGACTAAGATTTAAGAGAGAAAAAAGAAAATTTGAAAGCACGGATCTTGATGTAAGATCCGACGGACCTATATAGCATCTACTACGACTTATATCAAGACTGATGAATATATAAGGACGATTAATTTTTTTGATCAAAGAAGGGCTTGTCCCTTCCGATTTTCATTACTGAAAGCCACCACAATTCACAAGAAGTTCAGCACAACTCCAGCCTAACACGAAGGACTAAAAGCTACCAGATTGAAATCACAATATCCCAAGAGGCCAACAAAGGCCAAACATCCGCGCTAGAACCCAACATTCACAACCGACGACACAATCCACATCCTAAACTGATTATTACATCAAAAGAAACCAGGAAACTGAAGGAAGCCCAGCAGCAACTAAAAGAACAACAACGCCAGGGTCGCCACAGCAAGAGTTTTCTTCATTCCAGCCACGCAACATTGATCTTCCACAGAAAGATAAGGACGATTAATTTTCTTACATAATTAGAAAGATAATTAAAAAAGCCACATGCGGCTACGCCCGAAATACCCAAGGGCAAAAGAAGAAGGAAGACAAGGATCTGGCTCACTGATCTCTACTTTCTTGATGCCTTGCTGCAGGCCGCGGGAACTAGTCTCCGCGGCGAGTGGCGATGAGCTCTTTCGTGTCCTCAAGACGCTGCTTGAGAACATCCACGGATTCCTCCACCAGCCTTTGGCGCTCGTTGCGGAGCATGTCATTCTCGTCCATAAGTTTCTTGACGATGACGCCGGTCCTCTTCAACAAGGCACTGGTCTCCTCCTGCTGGTCTACACTTCGGACGATCTTTTCCCTTAGCAGGTCGCGCTCGGCCCGGAGCCTCTCATTGCCCTCCCTTAGTACGCCCATAGCCTGTTCAAACGAGGCTTTCATGTCGTCCTGCAACCTCGCCCAGTCGGAGATCTGCTCCATCTGGCTATGGACGATCGCATGCATGCGCCTGTAACAGTCGTCGCCTGCCCGTGAGAAATTTTCCCAGGCCGCGGCGGCGCGGCGGGACATCTCTGCTGCATTCGTGGCGCGACGGGACTTCTCTGTTGCTTCTGCGGCGCGGCCGGAACAGTCTGCTGCATCGACGGCGCGGCGGGACCTCCATGCTGCTTCAGCGGCACGGCGGGACCTCTGTGCTGCTACTTTCGTGCGGCGGGACATGTCGGCTGCTCTCGCAGCGAGGCGGGACATCTCTCGTGCTTCCGCTTCCATGCTCGCCTCTCCCTAGTGGCAATCTCTCGACCCAGAACTCACGCTGGCCATGGCAGACGCAAGGGAAGGATGCTGAATGGCTTGTTTGTTTTTGTGGATGAGGAGTTGAGGAGGAATGCGCAGTCATCTTGGCATACTAGTTCGTATTTATAACCGAGTACTAATATGCTCCTAAGTGGGAAACCGTTTAGGTTGTGATCGGTGTGAACAGGTTTGCAATTCAATATAGCATGGATTAATTTGGAATGTGATGAGACGCAAGCTCAAAATTTATTGACGGTTCAAGTTTCGAAGTGCGGCACTATTCCCGGATGGAGTACTTATTTTTCTACTCTCTCCTTTCCGGTTTTATAGGGCTTATCTCAAAATTTTAGTTTTTCCATTTTATAAGGCTCAATTTGGTTGTTCCCCAACACATGTTCAGATTCCAAGGTGCATTAAATCATTGCATGCAAGTATTAAGAGAAAATTGACCAATGCATGTACTTTATGCATGCATGCATTGCAATTAATGCATTGATAAACATATTTTTTTATCTCCACCAAAACCCACCATTTCTTAAGCTAAAGTAGACCAAGGTAATCCCTATATTAGCATATTACTAAGATAAACAGAAGGCAATGTAGAAACATTTAGGACGTGAGCTCGTCAATCTGAATGTGGAGGGACACAAGCTTAGCCCCGGCCAGCAGCTTGGGCGGAACAGTCAAGAAGGTCAGCTCCTACACATCGACGTCGCCGGGATCCTTGCTGCTTGTCACCTCCATTTCCACCTTGATGGCGTCAGTCGTGCCTTTGGGCTCCCCCAGCGGGCCGTTCGCCCACAGCTTGGCCATGTAGTGCGGCAGTGGGGACGGCCCCACTCTGATGCAGACGACCGACACGATGATAGGCGCGCTGATGTCGAGCACGCCGCTGACCAAGAAAAACGTGCGGCGGTCCTCCTCCGCGAACAGCAAGAGCTGTGGCTCCGACAGTGGCACTTGCAGCTGGAGCACCTTGCCGTACTGGATCCTGTGCACGGGCATGGGATGCGCGGTGCTGATGTGGTGGTAGAGCACCGGTGGCGGGCCTTCGTAGCCGCAGACGGGCACGGGGCATTTGCAGGGCACGAGCGGACACACGCTCTGGTGATCGGCGAGCTTGTGGTAAGAGACGTAGAGGCCACAGCCTTCGTGCAGGCACTCCACCCTCACCGACGAAAGGACGGAGTCCACCGCCGTGTTCCGCACATCGAAGCCACTGCCGCGCTCGCACTTCTGGCACTGCCGTTGGTTGCTGGGGCGTTCGACGCGGCAGTCCGCGCAGGCCAGGTGCCCTCCCTTGCACTGCAGAAATCAATCGAACAACACATCAATCAAGAAACCTGCACCTTGCTTAATCAGCCGAACGGACGAGGTGTATTCGAACCTCATACACTGGAGGCGTAAAGGGGTGGAGGCACAAGGGGCAGTGGAGCACGGTGAGGTCCATCGAGACCTTAGAGAGCTCCATCGTCGGATCCTGTTCGGTCTGCATGATCTCGCCCTCCTCGTGCACAACCATCTCTCGACTTGGGCCGGGGTATTACAAAGCTTTATCGTCACATATTTTATACTACTTCAAGGTGCATTAAATCAACACATGCAAGTATCAAAAGGAGAGTCACGGCATGCATGCATGCGTTGTAATTAATGCATCGGTAAACGCAAATTATTGAAATATATCGAGTGTAGTGCTTTGATGTGTCACGTCAACTCGTACATCAACGAGAAGTTTGATTATCCTCTCCCTCGCCGACTTAACTGCACCTGCCTTTGGCTGTATGACAGGTTGGCAACACACCTGCCGGGCCCACCTGTCATACACGCCGTCAAATCGCACAGCCCCACTCGCTCACCCTCCTCGCCTCTCTGTCAAACCGCCTACCCGAAAACTGCCGCGTGTACTGCCCGGGAAAAGCCCTGCCCTCAACTTTTAACTACGCGAAAATAGTTTGAGCTTGTTCGTTCTATATAAATACAGTAAGTACTGTATGTTTATTCACCCGTGGGGTTGTTCAATGAATGGAGGGGCGGGGAGCACAAGTGAACAATACTATAGTACTACTAGTAGTAGTAAGTAGGAGTCGTACAGTAGTCACCTTAAATAGAGAGTTTCTTTTCTTTAATGCCACGTACACAAATTGAAACGCTTGTTGTGGAGAGAAAAAAGATAACCACTCCACTATATATGGACGCAGGGGCCTGAGCGCTTGCTTTACTAGGGTTGCTCTCTTCATTCTCTCATCCTCTCCAGATATAAACAAGACATCGGTAGCGACATTTTCTCTCTGCTCACCGCTGGTCACAGATCCGGCCGGATCCCTACGGCCGGTGTGTGTAGAGGACTAAAAGGTGCATCGTTCATGCTGTCATCGCCGCCAAGGGAGGAAACCCACAGCTGCTGGAGGGGCCCGATCCTCTGCCCGTGCCGTTCTCTCCGACACAGCGCCGGCTGGGGAGGTCCTCCGACCCTTCCTCCTCCCTGCCGTATTGTCCGCAGATCGGACCTGCCGCCGCCGACATCCCGGCGACCCTCGGGTATAAGTTCTTCGAAAGCGGCCTTGCTCTACTGCCCCAGCTCCCCACGTGTCTGCATGTGCATCTTTTTCTACTCCCATCAGCTCTTCCAAAGCCACCTAAATTTTTAGTATTATTAGAGGTAAAGCTACTTCATGCATTCGAATCTAGGGCTTTGTTCAAACAACGAAGAAAGGGGGGAAAGTTGTAGCATGAATCTAGGACTTGATTCAAAGAGGAAATAATATGGTGAAAGTAGTAGAGACCGGATACCCAACCGGTCTCTTGGTTGAAAATGGAAATAATGGGAAAACGCAGTACAAACTGGATAAGGAACAGATCTATTATTGGTTGAAAAAGGATAGAAAGTAGCGGCTGGTGGACAAGTCAACAGAGTATGTCCAGGATTAGATTTGCTGCCATCACATAGTAAAAGGTCTCCAGGATTAGATTTGCTGCCCTCACATAGTAAAAGTTTTCAGGATTAGATTTGCCGCCCTCACATAGTAAAAGGTCTCAGGATTAGATTTGCTGCCCTCACATTATAAAAGGTCTCCAGGATTAGATTTGTTGCCCTCACATAGTAAAAGTTCTCCAGGATTAGATTTGCTGCCCTCACATAGTACAAGGTCTCCAGGATTAGGTTTGCTGCCCTCACATAGCATGAACAAACTCGGCATCACCACTTTATGCCTCCTTGTAGGTACATTATGCTGATGCGTCCACTGTCGCATGTCCTTATACCAACCTTTTCCTATTGTTAATGTAAGGGCGCATGTAAAATGAAGCGATCACATTGTTACCTTAGGAACATGTCTAACCAGTGTTATTGTTAATCTAATGCCTCCAGTGATAAGATGCAATTAAACTGTGTTACAAATGGCACTCCTGCTGTTTTCCCCAGTATGATAAGTAAGTTGCTCCTTTACGCTGTTGAGTGTCCTGGTGTCCCCACAGTCACATGCCCTTAAACCAACTCTTTAGCTGCTGTTGATTTACTGTGTCTGGTAAACAAGCAATGCCACCATTAAAGTAATCCCATATTTGAGGAATCTCATTGTTGATTGTAATGCTTCTGGTAACATGAAGAATTGCTGACGTTTTAAAATTTCTACTGTCCTTGCGTGATTGCCATGAACATAATTAAGATGCTTCTTTTCATTTTGTATATGTTTCGTATATTTTTATTGACCAACAACTGTTTACTTTCTATCTTTTTGTGCAGATAGGGATATCCATTTCACCTTGTTGCTATTGTGACCTTTTGGTGAAGTGCACAAAACACTTTTTTTGGAATGAGTGTCTTGTGCAGTTCAACTAAAATGTCACGTGGGCAACATCTCACAATTTTGGTGGAACTGCACAAAATGGTGATTGGAGTTTCCAAAATCTCCATATAGTTCTGCTGGTAATATCGTGCAACATTTTATTAGCCTTTGCAAGATGAGCCGTCACCATCACCATAATGGCACTTTATTTTAGTGGAACTGCACAAAAGGATAACAAAATTATAGTTGCACCTTACATGAGCCGAACAACCAACCTTAATGTTCCTCAATTTTAGTGCAACTACTAAAAAAGAACCTGCCGGCTCATGAGAGCAAGTACTTCTTGCTAGCTGAATGGTGCAATCTTTGCTTCATTTCAGGTGAACTGCAGAAAAAGGCACATGAATTGAATCATGGAACTCAAGGCAGGCTTCATCCGAGTGGATGTGCAGGTTGAGTAAAGGAGGCCACTATTAAAGTGAAATCATGCTCTCGTGGTTTGTGCTATGCAAATAGGAATACTCAACTACAGATGTTGTGACGGTCAAGAGCATTCGCCAAGTTCTTCGATTGTATGACATGGCTAGCCAAGATGGATTTAATCCCGGTATTCACTTTATCAAAAGGCTCTAATGGGTTGGTTTTGAATCTTGCAAGCTGGGAATCAGTGAGATGTGTAGGCATCTTTGTTGTACTTATTATTTGAATCTTATTTGCTAGTTCTGAATCTTGCAAGCTGGGAATCAATGAGATGTGTAGGCATCTTTGTTGTACTTATTATTTGGATCTTATTTGTTGGTTCTGAATCTTGCAAGCTGGGAAACAGGACATGATGATGCAGAGGACAACGACCATAACAAACAGTTCAAACTTGGTAGTATTATCTTTGTGAAAGTGCGACAAATGTGCTGATCGTGTTCGTCCTGAGAATAATAATTCTAATTGTTGTGCATGTTGATCCTGTGGCACTGATAGAACGAGCGAATGCATTGCTTGTTTTAAGTATAAATTTCTATTAGAGCTAATTAAATTTAAGTAAAGTGACCACTAACTCCTGTTATTACAGTACCAATACAGACCCGCTCGTGAACCGACGTGTGGCCGAGGGTGCATTTTCTGCCGGGCGTGCAGCAGACGAGGGAGGGGTAGTAACTATTGTCGCCTATACACACTCAGCTTATTGTTGAACCCAGTTCCCCAGGAGCTGAAAAATGAACTGCTGCCACCGCCTACACAATCGTTCACATGAAGAGACTCCAATAGCGATCCGATGGGTGAGCCTGCTGGATATGGACTTCAGCAAGGAGTTCCCCTTTGAGTTCATCATTCAGTCCTATGGCTGCACCAAGTTGAATGTGATGTACACCAATGATACGAACTCGGTGAAGCTCTGCCTCGCCTCAGTCCTATGGCTGCACCAAGCTCTGGAGCATTCGCCCGTTTCATCGGCAGCGCCGACTGCACCTTCGCTACGGTGGAGAGAAGGAAGAACACCACGATTCGGCCATCTGGTGCAACAAGCTTGTCGACATCCAGAAGCAATACAAGATCATCAGCAACGGGCAGGAGAAGGACTCCGTGGTTGACCTCGCTGAGACCATCATCGACCCCTGATACGCCAATATGAAAGAAGACGACCTGAACACATGGGAGGTACCTATGAATCCAGCCTACATAACCTACACGGCCAAGGACGCATACGCATGCTACGACATGTACATGCAGATCTTGGACATGAGGGCGTGTCTGCTTCCCGTAACCGACGAGTACACGGACAGCCGTAGTGTCATGATCAAGCGTGCCAGGAAGGTCTAGATGTTGTACTTTATCTGTTTATAAGCACCTTTATCATCTGAGTGTTTCATGCATTTGCCTATGTGTCGTAATTATCTGTTTTGTCCGAAATATTTCTTTTAAGAACCCATTAACCTGATTGCTTTTTTAGTGGCTATTTGCTTATGTATGTAAACTAGTTCACTTGTCCGTAAAAAAGAACTAGTTCACTCGGCTGCCATGCTTTGAATCTCCTTCCTCCCAACATATTCCCCTCCTCAGGTGGACCCAGCAGGTTTCTGAATTTTCTCCCACTTTCTTTTTCGTTGTAAACTGAGTTTTCTCCCAGTACTTTCCCCTAGAACCAACTCAACTGTCCCACGTCTAGCCTAAAAAACAATAATACCCCGCGTACTATTAACTCATCAAATTAAAATGATATTTTATTTCGTAAGTTGAAAGTTCTTATAAAATAATAATAATAATTGTTTATATATAACTTGGCAAGTTAACTCCTAGTGATTGCGTACATAAGCTTGCAAAGATTTTACTGACATGCAATCATGTTTTTATATTTTTATAACATTTCTCCGTCTAGCCCAACATGATATTTTCACCCAGCCCAGCAAGTCTGCGGATTTCGAGAAAAATGCAAATGGGATTTAAACGGGCTGCATAGATGCTACATCATTGTTTCACCCAGCCCACCAAATGGACTAAAAATGTTCCCCCCGCTGACAGGTCGGACCCACCAGCTATATCTTCGCATGCCAGGAAGTGCCTCCTTATTACGCACCAAAAAATGAATACCCCCTGCTAGCTGGGACCCACCATACTGGGTGGCCGACTTGTGGGCGTACTAAGTTGATGAGGACGGAGGGCTTTGTCAACTTAGTCAATATGAATGATTCTAGCTCCAGTGACCCTACGATGTCCATCCAACGGCCATAGTGCTTCTTCAACCTCTGGTCTTCTTGCTCCAGCCGCCCAAAGCTACGTCGGTCGTGCCGCGTGCTCCTGCCTCTCGTAGCCGGCTATGATGCCGCGGAGGCCTCACCGCCCCCTACTACTCCCACCGCTGACCCATGCTATCCCTCTACTCACCCACACCCCCTGCTATTCTGCGGCGACGGTAGCCTCACACCGCAGCCGAACCAGTGAACCCTCGTACTCCTCTCCACGTGGGCATCCAATGCCGCATCTTCCCCGGCTCCGCGTCGTCCCCTTCCTAGGCCTCGCCGTCGTCCACCGCCTTGGTGCTCTTGGCGCAGCGTGGTCAATGTGGTCAACGACCGACTTCCATCGGAAGAGTACTGTACGTGGAGAGGCTGACAACTGGGTCCACGGCCACAGCCAAGTTTTTTTGTGATTTGCCAAGTAAGTCCCTTTGTCAGGCCTGTTGGGCTGCAAATCTTTCAAGACAAGGAGAGCTTCATTCGGCTAGCCGAGAAAATGGCCCATCAGTAATGAGACATGGGCTGTACATTTTTAAAACACATCAATTAGTTTAAATATCTTTTTTCTCATTTCAAGATTTTAAATTACATTAATTTTTATGCGTGGAGAATTTGTTGGATTTTATATTGATATACATTTATTTTTAAAATCAGTTTGAATGTGAGTCAAAATTTCGGGATTAAAAACAGTTCGGACCGCACCGAAATATGCAAAATTTCGTATAATTTTTTAACCGTGGCCGCAATATGGGCTGTAATGCTAACCAAAAGAATATGGGCTCCAAAAAAAACCTTAGGAATTAGCAAATGGGCTGAAAATTATTAGAAATAATGGCGGATGGGCTGTATGTTGTTTTCCACAGATTTGAGGCTTTCCTAAAAAAAGGTTGACGCACAAGCATTGACTGTTGGATGGCCATCCAACGGCCGTCATGCTTCTTCAATCTATGCTCTTCCTGCTCCAGCCGCTCAAACAGGCGCCGGCGGGACTGCCTGCTCCCTCCTCCCCGCGGCCGGCTCTGCTGCCGCGTAGGCCACACCGCCCCATCGTACTCCCATCGCTAGCCTAGCCATCCCTCTACTCACCCACACCTGCTGTTATTCTCCGGCGACGGCAGACGAACCGGTAAACCCTCGTACAATCGTACTCCCCTCCGCTTGGGAAACAACTGCTGAGTCTTCCCTGCCTCCGTGTCGTTCCCTTCCTAGGCCTCGCCGTTGTCCACTGCCCTGGTGCTCTCTGCGCGGCCTGGTCAACATGGTCAATGACCAACATGCATCTGAAGTGGACTGTACGTGGAGAGGCCGATAGCTGGGTCCACGGCAGCACGCAAGGAAATGCCTCCTTATTACGCGCAAAATAATGATTCCTCCACCTGACATCAGGGACCCAATGAAAGAGCCTCTGTATTTTGCGAAAAAAACGTTACCGCCGTTGACAACTCGGACCCACCAGCTATATCTTCGCATGCAAGGAAGTGCCTCCTTATTACACACAAACAAAAATGAATACTTCCCATGTTAGCTGGGACCCACCTTGGTGGCAGGCTGACTTGTGGGCCTACTAAGTTGACGGGGACGGAGGGCTTTGTCAACTTAGTCAATATGCACGATTCTAGCTCCAGTGACCGTACGATGTCCATCCAACGGCCATAGTGCTTCTTCAACCTCTGGTCTTCTTGCTCCAGCCTCCCAAAGCAGCGCCGGTCGTGCCGCCTGCTCCTGCCTCCCGTGGTCGGCTGTGCTGCCGTGGAGGCTTCACCGCCCCCTACTATTCCCACCGCTGGCCAGGCCCTGCGGCAACGACAGCCTCACACCGCAGTCGAACGAGTGAACCCTCATACTCCTCTCCGCGTGGGCATCCACTGTCGCGTCTTCACCGGCTGCACGTCTTCCCCTTCCTAGGCCTCGCCATCGTCCACCGCCCTGGTGCTCTCAGCGCGGCATGGTCAACGTGGTCAAGGAACGACTTCCATCAGACGTGGACTGTACGTGGAGAGGCTGACAGCTGGGTCCACGGCGGCAGCAGTGAAGTGCCTCCTTATTATGCGGAAAATAATGATTCCTCCACCTGACAGCAGGGACCCACCGGATGGGCCACCATATTTCGTGAAAAAAAACGTTTCCCCTTGACTGCTGGGACCCACCAGCTACACCTTCGCACGCAAGGAAGTGCGTCTGGGCAAAAAAAAAACGATTCGCCCCCTGACCGCTGGGACCCACCAGCTACATCTTCGCAAGCAAGGAAGTGCCTGACAGTTGGGACCCACCTGGTCAAAGCGTACGTAGTGTTGTCATTCTGGTCACGAACGTGTACGTACATATATACTGGTCGATGTAGAGGCGCGCACATGTCGTAGTAGAGGCGCACGTAGCATGTACACGTACGTACGGCGGCCAGGGTGCAAGAAAGAAAATATGGCCACGTATGTGTACATACGGGCGGGGTCTCGAATGCCTACTCACGCATACGTACGGCCAGGGCTCGTGTACATGGCTGGGTCGGAACGGAGAAACAACATCATCGTCGTGTTCATGGGGAGGCAACGGAATGCTCGTGTTCATGGGGAGGCAACGGAATGCGTCGTGTTCATCGGGAGGGCTTGGACGGAAGAGGCGATGGAAACGAGGCTTGGCGTACCGCACAACGGAGGAAACGGACTTCCTACGTTCAGAACGGGGTCCTATTGATCAGGAGGGGTCTAGCGTACCGCAAAACGGAGGAAACAGACCTCCTACGGTCGAAACGGGGGTCCTGTTGATCGGGAGGGGTGTGGCGTGCCGCAAAATGGAGGAAACTGACTTGTGTTGGAGCGCTACGGTAGAAACGGGGGTCCTGTTCATCGGGAGGGATGTGGCGTACCGCAAAACGGGACTCCACGGGATACTGTTCATCTCCACCGTCGACCCCCTCCAGCCTCCACAAGCTACTCTTCATCCACCGTCGACCTCCTCCAGCCTCCACCTGCGACTGTTCATCCATGGGCTCCTGTTCATCCAGCCTCCACCGCGCGCTACTCCACCGGCCACTGTTCAACCAGCCCTCTCCATGGGCTCCTGTTCAACCACCCCTCCACGGGCTACTGTTCATCCTGCCCTCCACTGTCTACTGTTCATCCAGCCCCAACTGGCTCGATCGATCGGGGTCCTGTTCATCGAGAGGCAACACCACGGGGTCCTGTTCATCCACCCCCACCGGGAACTGTTCATCCAAACCCCCCCGCAACGCTCACTGTTCATCCAGAGGCAGCATTGATCGGCTTCAGTTAGCAGCAGTAGCGAAGGAATCGCTCGATCGAGTTCAATTAACAGCCATCGATCGATCGCTTGGGTTCAGTAACGCGTAGCCTGTAGTGCAATTGCTCGGGTTCAGTTAGAGCCCAACGCCTCGCTCGGGTTCAGTTAGAGCCAACGCCTCGCACACACGCGCATATGTGTACGAGAGAAACGCGCATCGCTCGGCCCTGACCTCCCACCGTAACCAGGAACTCTCCGAAATTTTCCTCTCCCTCGCTTCTACCACGGTTTTTTCTGTCATGGACGGCCCAAAGAATGTCATGCAGCTGCGTCTCCGGCCCGCCTAGGACGAAAAGCCCATTTTCTGTCATGATTTTTTTGTCATGGAAGTAGGAGCCCACCACATCTATGATGATACCGGGTTTTGTCACAATTATCGTCATAGAAGTGTCATATGTATGACAGAAAAAAAATTCGTTCGGCCCAAAATGTCATGGATGTGTCTTTTTTTTGTAGTGCTTTGACATTAATCACAAGACAAGACAAACTTACGAGCATCTTTGAAGAGAGTAGGCCAATAAAAACCGGATTGCAATACCTTATGTGCAGTTCTATCTCCAGCGTGGTGTCCTCCATATGGTTCGGAGTGACACTTGCGTAGGATCTGTCCTTGTTCATGCTCAGGTACACAACGTCTAATAACACCATCTACTCCTTTATAAAGGTGTGGGTCATCCCAGAAGTAATGTCTTAAATCATAAAAGAACTTTTTCTTTTGCTGGTATGTGAAACTAGGTGGTATAAATTTAGCAACAATGTAATTAGCATAATCAGCATACTATGGAGCAATACGAGAAGCCTTAATGACCGCTAATTGTTCATCAGGAAAGCTATCATCAATAGGTAGTGGGTCATCAAGAACATTCTCTAACCTAGACAAGTTGTCTGCAATGGGGTTCTCAGCTCCCTTTCTATCAATAATATGCAAATCAAATTCTTGGAGCAGGAGAACCCATCTAATAAGTCTAGGCTTAGCATCTTTCTTTTCCATAAGATATTTAATGGCAGCATGATCAGTGTGAATAGTAAGTTTAGAATCAACAATATAAGGTCTGAACTTATCACAAGCAAATACAACTGCTAAGAATTCTTTTTCAGTAGTAGCATAATTTCTCTGGGCAGTATCAAGAGTTTTACTAGCATACTGGATAACATTTAATTTCTTATCAACTCTTTGCCCTAGAACATCACGTACAGCATAATCACTAGCATCACACATAATTTCAGAGGGTAAATTCCAATTAGGTGGCTGAACAATAGGTGTAGTGATCAAAGCTTTCTTAAGTATTTCAAATGCTTCTACAAAATCATCATCAAAGACAAAAGGAATATCTTTTTGCAATAAATTAGTCAGAGGCCTAGAGATCTTAGAAAAGTCCTTAATGAACCTCCTATAAAAACCAGCATCACCAAGGAAACTTCTTATACCTTTTATGTCTTGGGACATGGCATCTTTTCAATAGCATCACTTTATCAACTTCAATACCTCTTTCAGAAATTTTATGCCCCAAGACAATGCTTCATTAACCATAAAGTGGCACTTTTCCCAATTCAAGATGACACTAGTGTCTTCACATCTCTGCAAAAATCGATCAAGGTTGCTCAAGCAATCATCAAAAGAGGATTCATAAATGGAGAAATCATCCATGAATACCTCACAAATCTTTTCAGAAAAGTCAGAGAATATAGCCATCATACATCTTTGAAAGGTAGCAGGTGCATTAAATAAACCAAAAGGCATACGTCTATAAGCAAAAGTACCAAAAGGGCAAGTAAAAGTAGTTTTTGACTGATCCTCCGCTGACACAGGTATTTGAGAGAAACCAGAATAACCATCTAGAAAGCAGAAATGTGTATGTTTGGATAGTCTTTCTAGCATTTGATCAATAAAAGGTAAAGGGTAATGATCTTTCTTAGTAGCTTTATTTATTTACGGAAATCAATTACCATCCTATAACCTGTAATAATTCTTTGCGGAATCAATTCATCTTTATCATTAGGAACAACAGTAATACCTCCCTTCTTAGGACCGCAATGGACAGGACTTACCCATTCACTATTAGCAACGGGATAAATTATACCTGCCTCTAGGAGATTTAGTATCTCCTTTCTTACCACTTCTTTCATCTTAGGATTTAACCGTCGTTGAGGATCTCTAAGTGGTTTAGCATCTTTCTCCAATTTTATTTTGTGTTGGCATAGAGTGGGACTAATGCTCTTAAGATCATCTAGAGTATATCCAATAGCAGCACGGTGCTTTTTTAGAGTTTTCAATAATCTCTCCTCTTCTTGCTCTGAAAGGTTAGCACTAATAATAACAGGATATATCTTCTTTTCATCAAGATAAGCATATTTAAGTTATCAGGTAAAGGTTTGAGCTCAAACACGGGATCACCCTTGGGTGGAGGGGGATCCCCTAGGATTTCAACAGGTAAATTGTGTTTCAGAATAGGACCCTATTGAAGGAATACTTCATCTATTTCCCTTCTTTCATTCATAAACATATCATTTTGATGGTCTAGCAAATATTGTTCTAACGGATTAGTAGGAGGTACGGCAATAGAAGCAAGACCAATAATTTCATCCTTACTAGGCAAATCTTTATCACGGGGTTGTCTACGAAACTTAGCAAAATTAAACTCATGAGACATATCCCCTAAGCCAATTGTAACAACATCCTTTTTGCAATCAATCTTAGCATTAACAGTATTCAAGAAGGGTCTACCAAATATAATGGGACAAAAGTCATCTTGTGGGGAACCAAGAACAAGAAAATCGACAGGGTATTTAACTTTCCCACACAAGACTTCAACATCTCTAACAATCCCAACTGGTGTAATGGTATCTCTATTGGCAAGCTTAATAGTAACATCAATACCTTCTATTTCAGCGGGTGCAATATCATGCATAATCTCTTTATATAAGGAATGAGGTATTGCACTAGCACTAGCACCCATATCACATAAGCCATGATAACAATGATCACCTATTTTAACAGAAATAACAGGCATGCCTACAACAGGCCTAGCAATATTAGCAGTTTCACCATAGAAGTAAATAACATGCCCATCTATATTATCATCCAAGAGATCTTTAACCATAGCAATACTAGGTTCAACTTTAATTTGCTCAGGGGGTGTATATGTTCTAGTATTACTCTTACGAACAACAGATAAAGCTCTAGGATGATCCTTTATGCTAACAGGAAAAGGTGGTTTCTCAACATAAGTAGTAGGAACAATAGGATCATTATAAGTGATAGTCTTTTCTTCAACTGTAATAGGTTCAACTACTTTTACTTCATCGGGAGGATTATATTTAAACCACTTCTCCTTAGGGAGATCAACGTGAGAAGCAAAAGATTCACAAAAAGAAGCTACTATCTAAGAGGCAAGTCCATATTTAGCGCTAAATCCACGAAAGGCATTGGTATCCATAAAAGATTTAACACAATCAAACTTAGGTGTCATACCTGACTCCTTAACATCGTCGGAACCCCAATCTTTAGAGTTGCATTTAATTCTTTCCAATAAATCCCACTTTAATTCAGTAGTCTTCAACATATAAGAACCAGCACAGGAAGTATCGAGCATGGTGCGCTCATTAAGAGGAAGCCGAGCATAAAAATTTTGAATAATCATTTCTCTTGAGAGCTCATGATTGGGGCATGAATATAACATTGACTTAAGCCTCTCCCAAGCTTGAGCGATGCTTTCTGCTTCGCGAGGCCAGAAATTATATATGTAATTATGATCACAATGAACAAGATGCATAGGATAGAAATTCTCATGAAATTCCAACTTCAGTCGTTTATAGTTCCAAGATCCCGTATCATCACATAGCCTATACCATGTTAATGCGGCCCCCTTCAAAGATAAAGGAAAGACCTTCCTCTTAGCAACATGATCGGGAATACCTACAAGCTTAAATAATCCACAAACTTCATCCACAAAGATTTGGTGTAAATCGGGATGCAATGTTCCATCTCCTGCGAAAGGATTAGCTAGCAGTTTCTCTATCATACCCGAAGGAATCTTAAAGTAAACATTTTTGGTAGGTTCAGCAGGTTGAGGAGCAACTCTTTGCTCTACTGGTCGGGGCGAAGATGCCCCGAACAAGCCTCTCAAAGGATTAGTTTCCATAGTAACAAGTGACAGAAAATTTCAGCTCACTATATAAATGTTTCCTTACCAAGTTCCACTCACCAAAGGCATTTCACTCCCCGACAACGGCGCCAGAAAAGAGTCTTGATGACTCACAAGTATAGGGGATCTATCGTAGTCCTTTCAATAGGTAAGAGTGTCAAACCCAACGAGGAGCAGAAGGAAATGACAAGCGGTTTTCAGTAAGGTATTCTCTGCAAGCACTGAAATTGTAGGTGATAGATAGTTCTGTGATAAGATAATTTGTAACAGGTAACAAGCAATGAAAGTAAATAAAGTGCAGCAAGGTGGCCCAATCCTTTTTCTAGCAAAGGACAAGCCTGGATAATTTCTTGTAATGAGAAAAGCGCTCCCAAGGACACATGGGAATTATCGTCAAGCTAGTTTTCATCACGCTCATATGATTGGCGTTCGTTACTTTGATAATTTGATATGTGGGTGGAACGGTGCTTGGGTACTGCCCTTCCTTGGACAAGCATCCCAGTTATGATTAACCCTATTGCAAGAATCCGCAACTACAAAAGAAGTATTAAGGTAAACCTAACCATAGCATGAAACAAATGGATCCAAATCAGCCCCTTACGAAGCAACGTATAAACTAGGGTTTAAGATTCTGTCACTCTAGCAACCCATCATCTACTTATTACTTCCCAATGCCTTCCCCTAGGCCCAAATAATGGTGAAGTGTCATGTAGTCGACGTTCACATAACACCACTAGAGGAAAGACAACATACATCTCATCAAAATATCGAACGAATACCAAATTCACATGACTACTTATAGCAAGACTTCTCCCATGTCCTCAGGAACAAACGTAACTACTCACAAATCATATTCATGTTCATAATCAGAGGGGTATTAATATGCATAAAGGATATGAACATATGATCTTCCACCGAATAAACCAACTAGCATCAACTAGAAGGAGTAATCAACACTACTAGCAACCCACATGTACCAATCTGAGGTTTTGAGACAAAGCTTGGATACAAGAGATGAACTAGGGTTTGAGAGGAGATGGTGCTGGTGAAGATGTTGATGGAGATTGACCCCCTCCCGATGAGAGATCGACGGTGATGATGATGGTGACGATTTCCCCCTCCCAGAGGGATGTTTCCCCGGCAGAACAGCTCCGCCGGAGCCCTAGATTGGTTTCACCAGGTTCTGCCTCGAGACGGCGGCGCTTCATCCCGAAAGCTTCCTCCCCATTTTTTCTTGGACGAAAGACTTCATATAGCAGAAGATGGGCACCGGAGGCCTGCCAGGGAGCCCACGAGACAGGGGGCGCGCCCAGGGGGGTAGGGCGCGCCCCCCACCCTCATTGCCAGAGTGTGGGCCCCTCTGGTTGATTCTTTTGCCAGTATTTTTTTATTAATTCCAAAACGTCCCTCTGTGAAGTTTTAGGACTTCTGGAGTTATGCAGAATAGGTCTCTAATTTTTGCTCCTTTTCCAGCCCAGAATTCCAGCTGCTGGCATTCTCCCTTTTCATGTAAACCTTGTAAAATAAGAGAGAAAAGGCATAAGTATTGTGACATAATGTGTAATAACAGCCCATAATGCAGTAAATATCGATATAAAAGCATGATGCAAAATGGACGTATCAGCGGCGTCTTCCCAGTGCGGAGGCAGTACTCCGACTCCTCTGCCTCGCAGTGCTTGACGTACCGATCTACCTCTTGCTGGCGGACGCGCGCGGCCGATCTTGCCATTTCGTTGGGCGCCCACCGGAGCTCCTCATCGGTGGCATGCTGGAGCTTATCGGCCCACCTACACGCAGCGACGAGGCGCCCAGCGCCTATGACCTTCCTCGCGATGTACCAGTCTTCGGACACCTCCTCGGCACGATGATGCACCCGCCCCCAAAGCTCCGCCACCTCCTTTTTCCAGGCGGCATCACGGGCTTCACAGGCCTCCTGGTACCTGGCTTCCTCCTCCGCCATCTCCTTCTTGAATGCCACTTGCCTGGCTTTCTCAACCGGCGGCAGCGACTTCCACAGACAAAGATTGTACTGGCCCCAAATCCAATCCAAAGTTGGGGCTCCAGCGCAACCTCGTCAAGCGGCACATAGGGGTCCTCGTCGCTGCTAATCGAGTGAGCACCCTCGGGGGGTGGCGACTCCTCGTCGGCGCGTGGGCAGACCGGCGCGCCATGGTAGAGATTTGAGAGAGAGAGAGGGCGAGCGAGCGGAGGATGTAGATGAGGATGCAGGCAGGACGACGTGAGCAAGGTAGTATTTATCGGCAGCCTGTGGCACCCCGGCTCAGAGCAACCGGTTTACCCTGCATTGCCATCCCAGAGATCGAGTCTTCTGGCAATACACAACAACATGGTACAGAAATAACCGCTTTATTAATACTAGCGGGATACAAAGGTCTGATATTACAACGAGGTGCGAGGTCAAGCGGCACACATGGTGCTGCTGGACAGTATCTACATTGTTTAATGAACATGGTTGGGGCCTCGATCACGTGAAACTACGCGGCACCGGAAGAACGATGAAGTGGAACTCCATAGCACAGGGACACCGACGAGGACACGGCCTAGACACGAGATGCGCTCCGGTATGAATCGACTTGCCTGAAAGCTGGCATAACACGCCAGGTCAGTACATTGAATGTACTTGCAAGCTCACAACAAACATAAGCACGATGGCACACAATATCATGATAATTAATCAAGTTAAATTTAATGCAAGAAATACTACAGATGCAATGCAGCCAAACAATGCACCGAGTCACGCGGACTCGCTTACCAGACGGTTACCTCGTAACCAAACGGTGACCACACTGGGGTCACACCTGAACCAAAAACCCATGAACACCTCGAGTGTTCAAGGTTCTCCACAAAACAATGCATCACAATGATCTATTAGTTTGCAAGATTAACTATAACAATTGATCCATGGTGTGACTTACTCCCGAGTCTTGCCCATAACCGAGGGCGCGGCTATCGATAGATTAAATACACTCTGCAGAGGTAGCACACTTTACCCACACTACGGAATACCTGGCCTCGCAATCCCATTCGGGTGGACCAAAATATTCCGACGAAACCCTTCCCTTGTCATGCACTCTGCCCGGCCACTCCGACCATCTCCCTCTTAGGGCTAGGTATTGGGTGGCCCCGTGTCTACCAAAGACACCAACGACCACCGTCGTGGCAAAACGGTCCCAAATGGGGACAAGGTACCATAAAAACAAATACGAGCACACAAGGTTATGTCTGCCTACCGGGCCAGGGTATGCACGCCCAAAACCTTCCCTCGCGGGAGGCACCGATGAGAGCCACAACAAAGTACCGAATCAAGACCTTCCCATTAGGTAAATGTGGTCGCACTGAATTAAAACCCGATTCAGTGGCACCAAGATGTGATCAACATCATATTCAAGTTGAACTTAATCAGGTTTAACTTGTATAAAAACTATTTATCAAAAACATGATATGAAAAATATTTTTCATGCAACTACTCGTCATGCAAAGCAAACAACTCATGTTCATGGATCAAACATAACCACATAATTACCTTGCAACACTAAAGATCAAAACCTTCTGGTTATAACTCATTTTTATCAGCAAGCAACATTTTTATTAGTTCTTTATTTAAATGGAAATACCACTAGTAAAATTACTACCATTAATTTCCATAGCAATATTCATAGTGCAAAATATTACTCTACTTAGCCAAACAAGTTCATGCATTCAACCAGAAGCTAAATCAAGCATATCAAGCATGGTGAAGTAACTAGAGATTAACCAAAATTATTTATCAAATTTCAAAGGCAAATAATAACTCATATTCAAGTAGAAAATCATAGATATTGAAATAACACCATCCAAATGCTGGTGCGGCTTGCCTTAGTGTAGTGGTGGATCACACCCCTCTTGGTTTGCTTCAAGATAAGCTTCTCCTTCTGAAAATAATTTAAAACTACAAAAATAAATGTTAAAACACATCCTGAAAATCACCAGAAATTCTAGACAGCAAGGAAAAATCCACCTTCTGGTGTGCTGCTAGAGCTTTCTGTAAAACAGAAATACGCCTCCACTTGCACCGCTTCGGGCACGAGTGGTGAGACCGACAGGTGGGTCCCGCGTGTCAGGAGAGAGAGAGAGAGAGAGCGAGATCAGAGGGTGGTGGGGCTTCGCCGGAGCTCACGTTGTCAACGAGGGGGTTTGGGGCTAGGCTAGAGGGATAGGATTGAAGCAGGGCTCGTGGTGCACCTACCCATACCCGTGGCTTGGCGAGAGGTGGCCGGAGCTGGTCACAGTCGAGCTCGCAAGCTTTCATGGCGGACGGGTTTCGCCGGAGAGGAAGAAGATGGCGACTAGAGGCGGCTCCGAGGGCTCCACGGCGTCCAGGCAGCACCAGCAGACCCCCAATTCCCCGCCCAAGCAGCTGCTTGAGCTCGAGAGGCACCGGAGCGCGACGGCTGGACTGCGGGGATCGACGGAGTCCTCTGTTCGGGGCGAGGGCTAGAGGCCTGCCCGACCGGGCTTCTGCTCGTCTACGTGTTCGTGGAGGTGGTGTGGAGTGGTGCGTGGCTAGCAATGGAGGAGGGGAGCACTATATATAGCCGGAGCAGAGGGGGAAACGTGTCGCCGCCGGAACATTCTGGACACGCGGCGAACATCGGCGAGAGGCTCCAACGGGAGGGGGCAAGGTGCTATGTCGACTCAGGAGCTTGCCACGCTCGCGGACCCGTACAGGAGGCGGTTGGGGATGAGGACAAGCGCACGCGCGCACTGTGGCGTTTTGACCACTACGCGCCCATGCTTGCTGCGGCGGCTCCGGCATCGGCGAGCGCTAGGGAGCGGTCAAGTGTGATGTGTCGAGGCTGGTGGCGCGGGGTGGCAGTTGGAGGCGAGAGCTGGATCGAGCACGCGTGAAACAGAGCGCAAGGCGCCAGCCAGAGCGCGTCGAGACGCATGCCAGGCACCGTGTCCACGTGCGGCCACCAGGCTGGCATGGTCAAAACGACGCCCAGGAGCGGCCAAACCTTGTCTACGCGCTCGACTGTGCAGTGTTTAGTCTAGGGGAGTTTATGGCTCATGCCCAGGTCGACCAGAAGTGACTCCACCTAGCTGACAAGTTTCTTTACAGAAACTTGGTCGCTAAGTTTGACCACCTTCTAGAAGGCCATTAGGGCTGATCTCCTGGTGTTTAAGGTTTCTTAGGAGGGTGCCTAAGCTCAAGAAAGATGAAGGCTAAAAGCTTAAGGAAAAATGTACTTGCTGTACAAAGTGCATTTCTGGTCCAGAAGTGAAAATATTTTATACAGCAAAAATATTGCAAAAAGTGAGGCAATATTTTTACATGGGAAGGTGTGCCAGGTTCTAAGAATATCTAGGAATTATCTCAGATTTTTCTGAGCAAGAAAAACTGTGGTTGCTTTGGAGCACAAGATTCTGAAGTGAGTTTCAGAGAGAGAAATGAATATTTTTCTATTAGGAAAAATGGTCATTGGATTATTTTGGGAATTTGTGGGAGGAATAAGGTAGATAGGTCACTTGGGTGAAAGCCAAGGGTATGCCCAAGTGAAAAGTCCATTTGAAATGATTCAAAACCCAAATCAAATCAGGGCAAAAACCACGGTGAAAACCAAGTCCAGAAAAAGAGAGAAGGAAAGTCCGGCAAAAGAGAGAAGGCAAAATCCAGGCTGTCACAAACCTCCCCCACTTAGGATGAATCTCGTCCCCGAGATTCGGTTGCTTGGGAAACCCATTCTGGGTATGCAGTCCTTCAAAATTCCTCTCTTTCCCAGGTTGCTTCTTCTTCAGTGTGATGCTCCCACTGAACCTTGTAAAATCTTATCTCTTTGCTGCAAGTGACCCTTTGTGTCTGATCCAATATTCTGATTGACTTTTCCTCATAAGTCAAATCCTTAGACAATTCTATTTCTGCCATATCAGTCCTTTTCTCCGGGGCGAGATACATTTCCTTAGCTGTGAGATGTGAAACACGTTGTGTACTTCTGACAATTCTGGTGGCAATTCCAATTGGTATGCAACCGTTCCGACTCTGGCCATGACGGGGAATGGACAGATATATCGGGGTGCCAATTTTCCTCGGGTCTGAAACCTCATGACTCCTTTCATAGGGGTGACTCGGAGATATACGTGCTCTCTGGGTTCGAAGCTGATCTGACGATGTTTGGCATCATAGTAGCTCTTCTGTCGGGATTTGGCCAGTTGCAGTCTGTCCCGGATTTCCTTGACTTGCTTCTCTGCTTCAAGCATTAAATCAGTCCTGAAAATACGACTGTCTCCGGTTTGAGACCAATTCAATGGGGTTTGGCATTTCCGGCCATACAGGGCTTCATAGGGTGACATCTTCAAGCTAGACTGGAAACTGTTGTTGTAGGAAAACTCGGCGTAAGGTAGACATTCTTCCCACTTGGTTCCTTGGGCCAATGTACATGCCCGAAGCATATCTTCGAGTATTTGATTTACTCGCTTAGTTTGTCCATCTGTCTGAGGATGATAAGCCGTGCTGTAGTTTAGAGCGGTCCCCAAGGCTTGATGTAGTCGGGACCAAAATGCGGAGGTGAAGAGAGACCCCCTATCGGAGGTGATAGTCTTGGGTACTCCACGTAGACTGACGATTCTTGATACATACAGTTGTGCGAGTTGATTTGCACGGTACGTAGTCCGAATAGGCAGGAAGTGTGCCACCTTGGTTAGGGTGTCCACTATGACCCATATCGCGTCGTTTCCTTGATGAGACCTTGTTAATCCGGTGATGAAATACATGCAAATGTCGTCCCATTTCCATTGGGATACCGGCAGAGGCTGGAGGGAGTCCGGCAGGTTTTTGATGTTCCGGCTTCACCTTATTGCATATGTCGCAACAGGCCACAAAGTATGCGATATCTTTCTTCATTCCATCCCACCAAAATATCTGGCGAAGGTCCTCGTACATTTTGGTACCACCGGGAGGAATTGAATATGGTGCTTCATGCGCTTCTGCCAATATTTTCTTCTTCAGACTCTCTTGGTCAGGTACGCAAAGTCTTCCGCGAAACCATAACGAACCTTGCTGATCCATAGAGAAATCTGGTGCACGCCCTTGGTGCACCTTCTGAACATATATTTGTAACACCTTATCCTTCGCCTGAGCACTGCGGATTTCTTCTTCGAGAGTAGGGTAAACTTCCAATATATTGGTAAGACAGGCGTCGGTGATCACCAAGTTTAGCTGCAAGATTTCTTCTTAAAGCTCCGGAGGTAAGGAATCCATTAGAGCATTGAGATTGGCTGGTTTATGGCTGGGGGCATTAGCCACCACATTAGCTTTGCCCGGGTGATAATTTATTCCGAGGTCGTAGTCCTTAACCAACTCGAGCCATCTTCACTGTCGAAGGTTCAAGTCAGGCTGAGTGAATATGTACTTGAGACTTTAATGGTCGGTGAATATCTGGCACTTTTTTCCAATCAGATAATGTCTCCAGATTTTCAAAGCGTGCACCACTGCGGCCAATTCCTGATCATGAGTAGGATAGTTTCCTTCATGTTGCCGCAGTTGGCGAGATGCATAGGCCACCACTTTGCCATCTTGCACGAGTACACACCCCAGTCCTTTTCTGGAGGCGTCACAGTAAACGTCAAAACTGCGGTAGATGTCTGGAAGAGTTAATACGGGTGCCGATGTCAGCCTGGCTTTTAACTCATTGAAGCTCCGTTCATGGTCCTCAGTCCATAAAAACTTCTTGTCCTTCTTGAGGAGCTCAATCATTAGCTTGGCGATCTTGGTAAATCCTTCGATAAAACAGCGATAATATCCGGCTAGTCCAAGGAAACTCCGGATTTCTGAGACGGTGGTGGGTGCGGACCAATCAATTACATCTTTGACCTTGCTTGGGTCCACCGAGATTCCTATTGCCGAGAGGATATGTCCGAGGAATCCCACTTGCTGGAGCAAAAATTCACATTTGCTTAAATTTGGCATACAGTTGATGATCGCGAAGCCTTTGCAGAACTGCCCGAAGATGCTCCTTATGTTCGTCCTTGCTCTTGGAGTAAATGAGGATGTCGTCAATGAACACCACCACGAATTTGTCCAAGAAATCCATAAACACCTTATTCAACATATGCATAAAGAATTCATGAGTGTTGGTGAGGTTGAAGGACATAACGGTGTATTCATAAAGACCGTACCGGGTGGTGAACGCGGTCTTAGGAATGTCTTCCTTCTTTATCTTGAGTTGATGATATCCCGTCCTCAAATCGATCTTTGAGAATACTTTGGCCCCACTGAGTTGATCAAATAGATCATCAATCCTTGGCAGTGGATACTTGTTTTTAATGGTGATGTCATTCAGCTGTCGGTAGTCTACGCACATTCGTAGACTGCAATCCTTTTTGTCCACGAAGATTGCTGGTGATCCCCATGGTGAAGGGCTTGGACGAATGTATCCTTTCTGCAGCATCTCATCCAGTTGTTTCTTCAATTCCATCCATTCCGAGGAGGGCATTCAATAATATTTATTATGTATCGGGGTGGTTCCAGGCACCAGGTCAATAGCAAACTCCAAGTCTCGGTCGGGTGGCATGCCGGGTAATTTCTTAGGAAATACATCTGGATACTCGCTGACCACTGGGATTAATTCACCTCTTCTGCCACAGCTGCGAAAACCATATCCTTCATGGGGATGCACTTGCGGGCATAAAAACTTGTGGTGCAACCTTCCATATTTTTCAGGGTAACTTCTCTGGTCGCACACTTGATGCAGACTTGGTATTGGGTTAACCAATTCATGCCCAGAATGACATCCAATTTGTTGGAATCGATGATTATCAATTATGTTGGAAACTTGACGCCCTTAATATCAATCTCCAAATTTCGGTAGATGAGATTGCTTCTGAGTATGGATCCCGGGGATTGTACCAGCATGTATTTTCCCAAAATCGAGAAAGGAAAATTGTTTTGGGAAGCAAAACCATGCGAAATAAAAGAGTGGGAAGCCCAGAGTCAAATAAAATTATGGCGGGTATGTCGTTAACAGGAAACATACCAATGACGACTTCCGGGTCCTCTTGGGCTTCGTCTGCGGAGATGTGATGAACTTGCCCTTGGATTATATCGGGGGCGGAATACGGCTCCATGTAGTTGACTTGTGGCTGATATGGAGCTACGTGCTTGGTGTTCTTGGGACACTGTCGGGCGTAGTGTCCAGTTTGACCACAGCTGAAGCACGAATTGTTGCGCTGATAATCGTTGCACACCGGGCTGGTCACGACATTCTTGACTTGTGTAGTAGTCTTGTTGACATTCTACTGCCAATTGGGTTTGTACTCCACCTGAGTCTGTTGCCAAGTACGAGCCTTTTGCACTCGTTGCATATCCTTCTTTGGCTCGAATTTGCGATTGTGGTCATTAGCAGCTGGCTTGTTGTCGTGCAGGAGCTTGTGTTCCCTTTCGGCGATGAGGGCCTTGTTCACCAGAGTCAGGAAGTCTGGGAAATCAAACATGCTGAGAGTGCACCTAAGATGCTGATTTAGGCCTCCAAGGAATCAATCGATCTTCCGCTTTTCGGTGGCCACATCGTGGAGAGAATAGTGGGCTAGATGGTTGAATTTACCCAAGTACTCGGCGACGGTCATGCTGCCTTGAGTGAGAGCGAGAAATTCGCGTTGCTTGATCTTCATGACTCCGGTGGGAATATGATACTTGCAGAAATGATCCTTGAATTTTGTCCAAGTAATTTCCTCGTCTGCAGGCCATATTGCTTTGGCATTATCCCACCATATAGCGGCATCTCCTTCGAGATAATGTGTGGCGAAGGGAACCTTGTCTCCTTCATCTATGCGAGCAATTTCCAGTTTTCTCTCAATAGTCCTTAGCCATTCGTTGGCGTCCAAAGGATCAGTAGCATGGCTGAAACTGGGAGGCTTGGTTCGCTGAAAATCTGACAGCTTGGAATGATGGCCATTTTGGTTTCCATTCTGTCCAACCATAACTCGTACACTTTTCAGTATTTCCAGCAGATCATTGCTCCTTCTTTCTTCAAACATTCGCAGGGTTTGCTCGGTGGAAGGCGGTGGAGGCGGTGGAGGCGGAGGTAGCTGGTATGGCTCAGGGGAATGTCCTGCCTGTCTTTGCGGAACGACGGACAGGGACATCCTCACCAGCTTGACTGCTGCTGCCTCCACGCGGCATCCTATTTTTCATTTTCCCAATACATAGCAACCCTGATGAGAAAATTCCAAAATGGGGGAAAACCAATGACAAATACCGGAAGAAAATAGCGAATGAAAACCAAGTCGAATAAAAGAGTTCAACATAATTATACATAGTCCCAACATGAAAGAAAACATCGCAATGGGTCTAATACCCTCATACATGAAACTACGCATTATGACAAGTGCGATTACAGCCATACATCATGCTCATGACTACCACGATCACTACTAGGGAAAAGGCTAGCAGCAGCGTGGGTTTTAGGCCTATCAGCAGCGCGGGTACCCGCCTACCAATAAGGCGCTACAGCTAACGTATAGCAGTAGCGCTGGTCCACCCGCGCTACTGCTACACAAGTGTTGCAGCAGCGCGCTTAAAGGAACCTCGCTGCTGCTAATAGCTATAGCGCGCTTCCCCTGTGCGCGCTACTGCTACAACCGCGCTGCTGCTAACTTTTCTGCACTCGCTACTGCTAATTTTTGTTGGGTTTCGTAGTAATTTCAAAAAAAATTCCTACGCACACGCAAGATCATGGTGATGCATAGCAACGAGAGGGGGAGTATGATCTACATACCTAGTAGATCGACAACGGAAGTGTTTGGTTGATGTAGTCGTACGTCTTCACGATCCGACCGATCAAGCACCGAAACTACGGCACCTCCGAGTTCTAGCACACGTTCAGCTCGATGACGATCCCCGGACTCCGATCCAGCAAAGTGTCGGGGAAGAGTTCCGTCAGCACGACAGCGTGGTGACGATCTTGATGTACTACTGCAGTAGGGCTTCGCCTAAACTCCACTACAATATTATCGAGGACTATGGTGGAAGGGGGCACCGCACACGGCTAAGGAATAGATCACGTGGATCAACTTGTTTGTTCTAGGGTGCCTCTACCTCAGTATATAAAGGACCAAAGGGGGGAGGCTGGCCGGCCACAAGGGGCGCGCCAGGAGAGTCCTACTC